>NW_023276807.1:211732976-212073566 GCF_003668045.3 Cricetulus griseus | reverse complement strand
GAGAGAGAGAGAAGCCTGACAGCGCTGGAGACCCGGCAAACACGGAACAAGCCCGGTCAGGTGTCTGGTTTAATGCTTGCTGTTCTTGTCGCTGTGGGATATAGTGGGGATGACTCCAGCGTGTCTGAGATTGAGAGGGGGCAGGGTTGTTGGCTTTTCAAGATGCTCCCAGCAGTGGTTGCTCTCCAACTCCTCCATCTGCAGTTTACTATTCTGCCATGATAAAGCAACAGGTGTTTGCAGCCCTCCAGTGGGAGACAATTGGGTTTCCATTCCTAAGCTCTCTCCAAACAGCCCAGAGTTACAGAGGCACTTAGCTCTATCTCTGTTTGATACTTTTAACTTAGAGTTGAATTTCATTTGGGATATTTGCCAAACTGTACTAAAAAAAGATTTAGAGGGACTCTATCTAGTGTCATTTGAGTTTCTGGAATTGCATTCGAAGTCCAGGCTATCCAACTACAAGCTGCATGACAAAGCAACAAATAGCAGCTGCCCTCCAGAGGGTGGTTCTATGGGACAGGGCCACAGACATTACTGGTAGAGGCAGGTGGAGATGCAGAGACCCTGGAGAGCCCTCCAGCAGATGAGGAAAATGACGACAGTGTGGCAGGTATGCCGTAGGTATTTATTCTTTGATGACATTTTGTGCTTAGTCTGAATGGTAAAAAAAAAAAATATTTGCAACACACACACACACACACACACACACACACACACACACACACACACAAATTTATCTTTCATTTAAAAAAACATAGCACTGTTAAAATGAATACTGATCAGAAAGATATTTCATTAGTTGAGATTTTGAACTTTCCTTTAAAACAATCCACCTTCCATGTCAGCTGACTAATCACTGTGAGAGTGTCTAGATAATAAGCTAATCACTGTGAGAATGTACGCTAGATAAAACTCGGGGGATTTGCGTGCATTTTAAATACTTGAAGTTTTAAAGTTTCTGAATGGGAGGTTCACTACTATAACCAGGAAAAATATTTATACAGATGAATCACTGACGACCTACACTTAAAAGTACAAAATAAAACACTTCAAGTTCCCTAACCGTTTTTATTTTGTGCCTGTTTGCTTTCTAAAGTGTAAATAAAATTGTCTTGATTTTACTGCCTGTGTAAGAGCATGTGTCTGATTGTGGGGTGTCCACACCTCTGTTTTCTACCCACTTAAGTACTTTTCTGTAGAGAGGCTATTTATGTACATGGGCTGGGCAGGGAGAGGGCAGAATTCTCTGTACAGTACTCAATGCAGTAGACCCTCTGTCTCTGTCACCATTTATCATAAGCTAGTGAAGAATGGTGATGCTGAGCCTGCCCCACCCCCCAGTGGCTTCCACTCTGAGTTCATCCTTATTCAGCAAACATCTATTTTCCCATTTCATTTATTTTTATAAGTTAATCTAATGATTAATTTAGGGCCATACCCCAAATCCTTTCTATCTCCTGTGTGCATACATGCATAGTTCATTAATACATTTTGCTTGCTGTAGAATGCGATGGGCAGTCATTGGTGTTTAAAATACACTGACTTTCCATGCAGAGCCTGGACCACAGTTAAGGCCTTTGGAAAATTCTAAATACGTAAGTACTAGCACGGCATATTCAGTCTGTGGATTAGGGAGCAGGACTTAAGTTTTAGAAAGAGGGGCTATGAGAATCCTGGTGCTAGAGAATTCTGATAAAACAAACAAGCAAGTTGGCTCTCTTAGAAAATGCACTAGCAGCTGCCAAAGAGCCAACATTCAGTCACAGACGGATTCAAGCGCTTCCTGAGTTCTGCAGGTTGGACTGAAGTAAATGTTATTATATGTGAGTCCTGTGCTTACCCACAGTTGATTTTTGATGGAGTATTTAGTTTTCACATTTGAAGACTGGGACTGGAAAGACAGCTTTAGGACCTGAGTTGGGTGCCCAGCACCTATGTTTTTTAAAAATGGAGTTACTGGGCAGCCAGGACTATTTCACAGAGAATCCTGTCTTGAAAAAAACAGACAAAAAATATGGGTTTTGTTGTTTTTTTGCTGGAGTTTTGTTTTGTTTTGTTTTGTTGTTATTTTTTGAGATGGCGTTTCTCTATGTAGTTCTGGCTGTTTTGGAACTTACTATGTAGACCAGGAGCCTCAAACTCACAGAGATCTATTGTCTCTGCCTCCTGAGTTCTGGGATGAAAAGCATGTACCACCAGGATGTAAATGAGTTCTTAATTAGTCTAAATAATAAAAACCTGGAGTCAGATATAGAGGAAAATGCTGAGAAATCAGAGAGATGGAGAAAGCCAAAGCCACCTTTACCTCATTAGCTTCCCAGTGCAAAAGATGGAGTTCCTGTTTCTTCCCACTTATATCCTCTCTCTACCCAGCCATCTCACTTCCTGTCTGTCTGTACAGACCTCCTGACCTCTATGGTTAGCTAGTGGCACACTCCATCCTCTGATCTTCAGACAAGCTTTATTTGTACAATCAAGGTACCACTATACCAGGACCAGTCTTTAAAGATTGTGTTTTAAAAGAGAGTTTTATGTAGTCTAGGCTGGTTTTGAGTTCATTATGTATGCAAGCAAAACCTGAACATCTGACTTTCTGAGTGCTAGGGATATTCTAACTATAGGCATGAACCAGCAAGTCTGGAAATACACTTACTCCTCTCTCATTTATTTGGGTCCTGGTTTCTTGAGACAGAATTTTTCTGTGTAATCTTGGCTGTTTCAGAATTTGGTCTGTAGACCAGGCTGGCCTCAAACTTACAGAGATCTGCCTGCCTCTGTATCCCCAGTGCTGGGATTAAAAGCATATACCACCACCGCCCAGCTACTTATATCTCTTTGTTTAGACTCTCAGACATCAGTTGGCCCTAAGCCTAAGCTAAGGGTGATAAAATGTGAACAGGAACAGCCACAGAACAAAACCCATTCTTAAATTCTAGACATTCCTTATATTACCACCCAATAAACTTGATTTTACTGAGCTAATTTTGTTATTTCATAAAACTGAATCCAAAAAAGAAAAGAAAGACATGAGGTAGGAATGCACCCCTCTGACATAGCATGGCTGTGGATAAGTAAGTAGATGGGGCGTGCTGAGGCTGGTCTTGAGCTCACAGAGATCTGCCTGCCTCTGCCTCCCAAGTGCTGGGATAAGTCATGACCACCACTGCTTGGCTTGAGATCCTGTCTCACAAACAAACAAACAAATAAAACCTAAATGGAACCAGGTGGTCATGGCGCACGCCTTTAACCCCAGCACTTGGGAGGCAGAGGCAGGCAGATCTCTGTGAGTTCAAGGCCAGCCTGGTCTACACAGTGAATTCCAGGACAGGCTCCAAAGCCACACAGAGAAATCCTGACTCGAAAAACCAAAACCAAAAGAGAACAAAGCAGCAACAAAAACCTACAACAACAACAAAAAAAAAAAAAATGGAGAGAAGGAAGTGAGAGAAAACAGAAGTAGCTAGAATTAGAAGATGATAGCTCAAACATTGCCTTATTAAAAGCTGACCTAATTGGACTCAGGTATTTTTTGAAGTTAAGCTCATGGGAATCACTATTAACATTTTTTTAATACTTAGGGAATTCTTGAATAAAATCTTTTTTCTTGAGCTTTTTGTCTTCCTTCTGATCTTTGTCATTAATCCATGGATCCCCACCCTGATAAATACTCATAGTTTATGGCGTGATTTAAGAATGCAGATGTGGCCGGGCAGTGATGGCGCACGCCTTTAATCCCAGCACTCAGGAGGCAGAGGCAGGCAGATCTCTGTGAGTTCGAGACCAGCCTGGTCTACAAGAGCTAGTTCCAGGACAGCCTCCAAAGCCACAGAGAAACCCTGTCTTGAAAAACAAAACAAAACAAAAGAATACGGTAGGTTATTTGTTCTCTGAGGCTGAATATCTCAGCTGGTCTTTAGCATATGCCTGAATCTCGAAGTGAACTCTAATGCAATGATAATCAACTTTTCTAATGCTTTAACACTTTATTATGGCTCCTCATGTTGTGGTGACCTCAAACCATAAAATTATTTTCATTGTTACTTCATGATTATAATTTTGCTACTCTAATGAATTGGAATGTAAATATCTGATATATACTATGTGCTTAGGTAAACCCCATGAAAGGGTCTTTCCACCCCCACAGGGGTCACAACCTATATGATGAGAATCACTACTCTAACACCAGTAAAGGAATGCACTTCTTAGGGAGGGCAATAGTAAGCAGGCTATCAAAAGATCTGGATTAAAGGTGGGGGTTCCTCCCAAAAACAGCCATCAGAAGTCCACCCTTGTCAATTTGACAATCATATCACCTTATGTCATGCTTAATTTGCAAATAAAACACTAATCAGGTCATAATTACACCTAAAGTGGCCTTAGTATCCAATATAGAATACCAAATGCATTATATATTTAACCATGTCATAGTTATGCCTGAAATGATATAACTAATCCTTTTACAACTGCAAAAGCATTATAAAATTGGAATAGGTGACGAGGTACCTTGACAGACATTCTTTTAGTATCTGAAACTTAAAAATGATAACCTTTAATATTCACTTCATTTGTGTTAAATCATTCTACCACACAGCTACATCTCCAGCTCCAAACAGTTTCCACTGTACTCTGGAGAATTAGAGGCTCTAAAACACAGACCGTGAGTTCTACAGCTAGAGGGCTACAGAATGCAAACAGTGTTGAGCTGCTGTCCATGGAAGTAGAGGTTCCCCTGGTGATATAGGAGACTACATGCCAGGAGACTGATGCAAAGATGGGTACAGGGCCTGTCCCAGGCACCAAGGAATGAACCTCCATGACGACCACATCCACTGCCCCTCTATCCTTATGGCCCACACTGAAATGACAAGGATGAGGCAGGAGTTATACAGACCTTTATTTCATTTCACATTTTTCTTCTTATTCTGTAGAGAAATGCATATACCTACAACACTGCAATATTCCAATGTTTTTAGAGAAAACACAAGAATTTCCACTTCACTGAGGGCCTTGGTTATCATCAGAAGCAGACCTCGGATGATGAAGGCTTGTGTCTCCAGGGGAAAAAGCAAGAAATGGGTGTGGAACTGTCAAAGGGCATGTGAGGTTCCAAGGATCCCATCTGAGAACCAGTGAATCCTCCATCAATATCCTGGGCGATGAGTTCCCTTTAGGCTCTCTAGAAGGTACAGAGATGCCATAGTCCTATGACTGGTACACAGGAGATGGCAGTGCCATTGGCAATGGATGGTACATTGAAATGACGGGTTTACCAACCCAATTACAATGAGGTACTGCAAGGAAAAGAAACAGATCAAAGCATGACACCCACACTCTCACTAAAATACATTAATTGCCTATCTTGAGTCCTAGTCAACTATAAACACATCCAAATTCCATTCCCTTGAGGTGACAGAAGACTGACAGATGGAGGATGGAATTTCCCGCCAGAATGGGGCTTCCCTACAATGTGTGATGTGCTCTATGCTCAGCAAGGACAGGCCACCTGATGCCACAATCTAGAGGACTTCAGAGGACAAAACAGAAGGGACTAACCTGGGAAATGGCTTCCCTGGTGTCTGTGGCCCTGGTGTACAGGAAATGGCTTCCCTGGTGTACAGGGCCTCCACATGAGGAGGAAATACCATTTGTAGTAGAGGTCTCTCATGACCTAGAGTCCTGTTCAGATTCTTCAGACTCACAAGCAGGTCGAAACAGGTATGCTTCAGGCCCCTCTGAAAGAGTCGCTGGCAAAGAGCCCTGGTCTTCTTGTGGATCTTCCTGCCTGGGTGGCCCACTTCCTGTTCCGCTGGTTCCCACTCCATCAGGAAGATCCTGATTTCAGAGTCAGTCCATCGGCTGGGGGAAGGACCTGCAAGGACAGAGGGATGGGGTCAGTACTGTGATAGCATGCACATGCACCACTGAACTCTTCCTGCACACTGACCAGCCTCAAGTAGCCTCACTCACTTACCAACAGATAGCAACACTTGCTTGCCTATCCAGGATTCGACAGCCACCCTGCCGTAGTGCCAAGATTGCCCTCCCTGGGAAAGTGTAGGTGTCTTCAGTTTAAAATTAAACTTCAGAATAGCAGGGACAGTCAGAGGCCTAGTGCTGACTGTGAATGTTGTCCCTGTATACACTGGTAACCACCACGCCACCACCTGGGACCCTCTCTCATTCTTGGAGATTTTGGAGAGCTGGGGAGAAGGTCAGGTATCTGGCACCACTGGGGATCCCTCTATCCCCCTCATAGCTGTCCCCCTCTTGGCTCCTGCATGAACCCATAAGTCACAGAACACAGACTTATACTAGAAGGTTTTTGGTTTTAGCAGTTTTCCCAGGGTTACCTGAGGGCCTTTGGCCTTCCTGCTGATCACTCTGGGCCATTCTGGCTTCTCCTCCTCTGGTATTTTCAAACTTTTGAATTGGGCTTCCTTTCTGTTTAGAAATGAATAAATACAATATTAAACATTTTCATTCAGTAGGAATCTCTGTCTCTTAAATGGGCCTGGATTAAGGAACCAGCCCTTCAGAGCATCAGCCAAACAATGGACTCTTCATTCCTCATCTACAGGTGCTGGTACATGATGGGAGACCTCCTTCTGTGTGTTTATCTTATTGGTTGTTGAATAAAGCACTGCTCAGCCAATGAAAGCCACTGCTTTGATTTTAGCCGTGTTATTTAGCAGATAAAAGATCTAGAGGCCATAAAATGATAAAGATTAACAATAAAGACAGATTCAGATGAAAAAAAATCCTCTAATGGTTTACAGTGTGTTTAAAAATATACATAGGCTTTGAGAGAAAATGAAACAGGATAAAGTGTTTAAATCCCAGCACTCTAGAAGCAGAGGCAGGGGGATTTCCACAGAGAAACCCTGTCTCAGGAAAGAAGAAACAAAAGGAAGTAAAAGAAATAGAATAAAAAATATTTTTATTTTTCCAAGTATAGAAGGAAAATACTCACAGAGTCTAGATGCTATATTGTTGTCTTTAAATTGTTTAATTGCCAAGGGAAGAATTACAGCTACTAAAATACTTTTGATTATAAGTGCTGCCGAGGTCTGGCGATGGTGGTGCATGCCTTTAATCCCAGCACTCGGGAGGCAGAGGCAGGCTGATCTCTCTGAGTTCGAGACCAGCCTGGTCTGCAAGAGCTAGTTCCAGGACAGTCTCCAGAGCCATAGAGAAACCCTGTCTTGAAAAAAAACAAAAACAAACAAACAAACAAAACAAAATAAGTGCTGCTGAATTAATCCAACTTACACATTTTAACAATGCTTTGACTTCAAAATTTAAAACTAAGGACAGGCTACTTGGGAAAAGATTTCTTGCTTGTGTTTTCACAGAAATGAAAAGCTGTGGATTCCTTCCAGACTAATATGGTTTGATCAAACAAGACCCCCTGACGCAGTGGCCCAACTGATCCTACATCCAAATCAGCTGAGATGATACAGCCATAGATGACTACCGTCAGATTTCTGTGTTTTATCATGATCCCCATGGTATGGACATCACCTCCAACCAGCAGGAAGCACTTTGGAATGAACTACGCCATAATTCCCAAATATTGTTTATAAATGTTTATTTTCATTTAAATGGGGTTGGTTATAAATGGTAATGAAAACCCTTCCTTTTATTTAGACACAAAAGAGGAGATGATAAGGGACGTCCTTCTGTGTATGTTCATCTTATTGTGTATGTTTATCTTATTGGTTGTTGAATAAAGTACTGTTGGCCAATAAAGAAGCAAGTTAGGCGGAACTAGGAGTCAAGGAGGATTCTGGGAAATGTAAAGATAAATCTTGTGATCCAGGCAGGAAGTGACATAGCAGGCAGACTCAGAATATAAGCAGGAAATCGCTGTCTTGCTTTTCCTCTTCCTCATGCTCTTTTCTCTACAGAGCTGCCATGTGATCCCGGGAAGAGGGTGCCAGCAGGTGTCCTCGATAAGATGTCTTATAAAATATATAGATTTATAATAATTAATACTGAGCTAGTATATAAGAAATCCTAGCCAATGGCCAGAAGCATTGGAAACTAATATAAGACTCGGTGTGTTATTCTGGGTGCCCATGTGGTGACGGGGCTCAGGCTGATGGAGTAAAGACTTATTGTTACAGGTACACTCAAACCTAATGGAAAGCTCGGTTGTCAGCTTGGACCAGAAAAAGCCTCCAGTCAATACTGCAGGTGTGCCCCCTGTGGAAGGGACAGACAAGAAACAGAAGGACCTGCCTTTGATAGGATCATACCCATTCTCTCCATTCTCCCCTAATCCCCCTCTATCACCCTACCGATTAAAGTCCACTTTAGAGTCTCTGAATAAATGCCAGCTGGGCTGCGGATATATAGACGTATCAGAGGAAAGATGTCAACCCACACTTTACCATCTCCTATCACATGACATAGGTGTTTGCCTGGTGGCAATCTATAATACCAGCTCTTCCAGGAGAGGTGCATGGAGATTTCAGCAGCTAAGGGTCATCCTTGACTACACAGTTTGGTGGGCTAGCCTTGGATTAAGAAGTAGCTGCCTCAACAGAATAAAAGCAAGTAAACTCAAGAACACAAAGTTTGGTTCCTTTTCTGCCTCTGCAGATGGCAGAGATGACGTCACAATGAACCTCATTTCCTTGTTTGTACAATGAACCCTACCAACACCTCACATGTGGCTAACTAGCTCCAAGTTCATGTCACATCCATGTGGAGTAGATAAACATGCCAGAGACCCACTTTAAGGCTATGGAGCTTCTGAGATGAATTCAAGACAGATAACCTCCATCCATCCTCCTGAAAACACAAGACTGGATTCCACCCCCACCCCCCGACTCACCTGCATTTTCCCTCCTGAGATCTGTTGTGCTCCAGAGTCAGGGAACTCAGCTTCTCTGGGTGCTAATGGGAGCAACAGAGTCTGCAGTTGGAGGGAGAGGTCTGATAGCTCCCCTGGCCTGCTGCAAGTCTGAGAACCCTGTGCAGATCTGACCCTTTATACAACTCTGGTTGTTATTGAATCTGCCCCAACCTAAAGGGATTACAGGGTGGGGCAGAGCAAGAGCTTTTAATCCCTTCTCAGGAGGATGAGACAGTAGGGACTCACAGGTTCCTAGATCTCAGTCTCAGTTTGAAATTATCAAAGAAACAAAGCAAAACAAGGTCAACAAATTTCCATTTCTTTCTTGAGACATGGGGTTTTTTGTTTATCATTTGTTTCATTGTTTTCACATGGTCGCCATCATGCTGGAATTCACTACAGTTAGACTTTACTGTCCAGGACTTCAAACTGATCTACCTGCTGGATTCCCATTCTGAGTGCTGGCACTAAAGGTGTGGGCCACCTTGGCTGTTCAGTTTAATAATCTGACACATTTCTTAAATGTAACACAACAAATAAAAGACTCACAACTGATATCAGAGTTCAAACTCCAAGCTGAAGTCAGAAAAGCAAAGTAGCTGACCACTAATTCTTACCACTCAGGCTGAATGAGCCGATTGACTAGCTCTTCACCAAGCACCAATCTGCTGCCTCTCCTCAGTGTGGTGGAGAATGAACGCTCCTGTCTTCAATGTGGCTGGCTTGAGAATGAACGCCCAGCTACTGAATACTGATGACCCTGCTTTTATCCTGCATAAACCTATCCTGTATCACTGGGTATCCTTGAACTCAGAGAGATGCCAATACCTCTTAATCCTGAGTCTAAGAATAAAAGTGTGTGCATGGCTTCTATTGCTTGTAGCTTACTAAGCTCTCTGAATCCTCAGGAAAGCTTCAATAAATAATGAATAATATATCACCACAGCTAAATATCTTCATTTCCTGTAAAGAATCCTTGATTTTATTTATTTTTTCCTTTTTGTTTTGTTTTGGTTTTCAAGACAGGGTTTCTCTGTGGCTTTGGAGGCTGTCCTGGAACTAGCTCTTGTAGACCAGGCTGGTCTCGAACTCACAGCGATCCATCTGCCTCTGCCACCCTAGTGCTGGGATTGAAGGTGTGCGCCACCACCACCCAGCTAAAGAATCCTTCAAACCTTTAGATTTACAGATTTTTGGGTCTGTTATTTTCTAAGGTAGAATCAGCCCTATGACTATACCAAATCCAAACATTGGGGAAGTGGAGCCTGGCAACTTCTCCAACAAAGGGCAAAAGGAGAAGAGGAAGCAGTGGAGGAGACCAGAGATTAGCAGGAAAGTATGCCCAGGGGACAAGACAGGAGTGGTGAATATTGGGTGACTCTGAATAGGCCAATTCTGGGCCTGGACTTCTAACTTACTCTCCTTAATTTCATCTCAGTACTGTTACAGACTCAACACCTGTGTCATGGATGCTTCTCTCTCCTACACAAGCACAAAATTTCCTCAGCCAGTTCGGTGGTTCTCAAAAAGTGGGGCAAGATCGCTCTAGAGATAGAATGATCCTGTCACAGGGATGGCCTATGGACCTACCATCAGGAACCATAGATATTTACATTATGAATTACATGATGTTTTAACACAGGAGCAAAATTACACCTAAAAAGTAGCAACTTATGTAACTTTAGGTTCGGTGGTGGGGTCAGCACATTTTGAAGACGTGTATTAAAGTTTTGCATCAGGAGGAAGATTGAGGACAACTGGTGTACCCCGTGTGATGGGAGGTTTCCCTACTGTGTTCACTTTAATGCAAAGGATACTGAGGGACCATGTGGATAACACCATAAACAGGGACAGGAAGCATCATTCTCGGGGATAGGGAAAACCCTCATTATGTTCATGGGTGGATTTTCTTATTGTGAGTGAGGATCTTGAGACAGTATTTCCTGTACCACAGGATGGAGCAAAACCCACTTTTTAGACAAAGTTGAGCATGGATCTTTGTCTGTCCTCACTTGGATTCCCTGTTGCTGGGTTTATCCACGCAGTCCTGTCATAACATAGTAGAGGGCTCATGGACAAGAACAAAGATGGCGAGAGATTTTAATATGGATTTTAAGCACCAGGATAAGAGAAATTCACCAGACAGCAATAGAATGGAGAGTGCCTTCCTATGGAGACAGGATTCCCAGGAACCCTGTGCCTGGCCTGCAACTCCTTCAGTAGTTCAGGATGACTTTCAACTCCTGATGTGCCTGCCCCAAGTGATCTGATCTCTGCCCAGCTACAGGCCCAGCAAAGTCCCATGGAAAGGAGTTATGATGTGAGCCCCCTATCAGAGGATCCTTCCTAAGTAGCCAATATCCCATGAAATCTCTGTCTTTTTGGCAGCAAATTCTAGAGCTTCTTAGCAGGACATAATACACTTTTCATCACTGATTATGGCTATGTGTAGTGTACCTGAGTTCTCTACATAACTGAAATTTAGCGTGAATCCTTCCACATATGTGTGTATGTATTAGTCAGGGTTCTCTACAGTAACATAAATCAGGGGAAATATATATATATATATTTCCCCTGATATATATATACATATATATATATATATGTATATATATATTTGTATGGCATTGTTATACAGGCTGGAGTCAAAATAATCCAACAGCTAACTGTGAATGGAAAGTACAGGAATCTAGTATTCAGTGGATCCCTTGGGGCTGGGTGTCTCAGCTGCTCACCTGTGTATGCTGGAAACTGATTAAGTAGGTACAATGTCACTGAAGGAATACATGTGCTGTCAGGGTGAGGACAACAGACATGAAATTGGGAAGCCTTCCTCATTTGATTGAGTTTATATTGGCTTCCAGCTGAAGGTCTGAGCCAGATGAAAGGTATGTCTTTTCTCCTCAAGATCTGTATTAAAGGAGTGTGTCATCCCACTGCAAGGTCCTGATCAAAAGCCTGTGTCTTTCTACCTCAATATATGAATCACAGGGGAGTCCTCCAGTTTTGAATTTATAAATCATTCCAGAATGTCAAAACTTAGAGGAGTCATTGGTGTGTGTATATGTGTGTATATATATATATATATATATATATATATATCTGTACATATATAGGATGCGTATGATTATGGATGTGTTTATGTATATATGTATGTAAAGAAAAGCTAAACCAGCAATGGCAGCCCATGAACAGAAGGTCTAAGAATCCAATATTTGTTGTTCCCTGAGGATGAATGCCTCAACTGGTCTTTAGTATTTGCCACATCTCAAAAAGGTAGCCTCTAATACAGTGTTTTTCACCTTTCAAATCTGCAAACCTTTAATAAAGTTCCTCATGTTGTGGTGACTCCGAACACTAGAACTCTTCATTGCTGCTTCATCACTGTGCATTGCTACCATTGTGAATTGTAAATATCTGTGTTCGCCCATGTTCTTAGACCATTCTTGTCTTTCCACTTCCAATGGGGTTCCCACACACTGAGTGTCAAACCTTTCTGTAATGCCAGTCAAGGGATGGACTTGTTATCTTGGGCAATAGCAAGGAGGCAAAAAAGAGAAATGTAGGTGTCTGTTCTGTGGACCTAGAATGGTGACCATACCCTCTGGGTGTGGTTTCAGGCAGAGGGAGGTGGGAAGAGAGGAGCTTAAGGCACTGCTTTCCTTTGTTTGTTCTTTCCGTTGCCTCAGCTGATCTGGTAGGAAGAGCAGGGAAATGTTCCGGCAGTTCTTTCTATTTTTCTTTGTAATTGTTCCCCAATAAACACCCATTTATCATTTATCTTGGGACTAGAAATATAATTACATCCTCAACTTCAGCTGGCACCAGATGTGTGCTTGGGTAGGAACCTGCTATGCCTTGTGGCTTCTGTACAGCTGGCAGCTTTTGCACTTTGCTCTGGTCGCTGAGTTGGCTACACAGTTTCTGCATCCTGTCCTGGGAAAACTCTGTACTTCACTGTGCTCTTTGCATACGTGTATTTGGGAAAACTTGCCTGTGGAAAGTAGCCCAAAGAGTTCAGTCACAGCAGTTTTTCTTTCCACTCAATTTGCCCACCCTGGCTGCAAGGTTCCCTAATGTCCAACAATCACCCAGATCTCCCCATTTCAGAATCTACTTAAGTTAAATTGACTACCCATAGCAATGCAGATAACACTACTACACAGGAAGTGAAAAACCTCTTGCTTTCTTATATGGATGGCATTTTAGAAGAATCTTAAGACCTAGCTGTAATACATTACTAACATGAGTAGAAAAGACAAATACCCAAATAGAAACTAACATTTTTCAATGGCTGATGATTTAAATGCGAAAATAGCTAAGAATCGAGACAGGATTAGCGACCTAGCACAGGCAGTTAGCTCCATGTCTGAGAAATCTACCACCGCAAACCACAAGCTGAAGTCTAGGATTGGATATTTGGAAGGCAGTTTACATGCCATTCAAATACTGTCTAAGGATGAGAACATTAAAGAATTAGAACCACGGGTAGATGTAAAAACACAGAAACTTACTGATTCTGTGAAACTCTTAGAATCTAATATGACTCATGAAATTCAATACATGAGACTATGGTTGCCAGGTTACAAGCTTTGGATGACACAGAATCAAATTACTCCCAATCTGATGCACCTACTCCATTCAAACCTCAGGAAAACTTTCCTAAGGTTGTTATTCATGCACCAATGGTGTTCCCAGAAATTATGACAGGAAAAACCACCATCTAAGAAGCATCCACATGGTCAGATGGCAAATCAGTGGGAACCCATACAATTGAAAGACCTTCAGGAAACTAACGAGTCAGTTGTTTCATATGGTCTCCATAGTCCCTATGTGAAACAATTATTAAATTCATGGATGATCTTTAATAGGGTAATGCCCATGAATTGGGAAAACCTAGTAGCAGCTGTGCTTGAATACTCATCTCAAATACAGTGGAGGGCTCTTTTCAGGGAGGAATCTAAGGCCTTAGAGCTTCAAGACATAAAGAACAGTTATGAAGCTCCCCAGGCTAAGATCCTGGGTGAGGGCATTTATGCTAATCCACAGGTTCAGGCAGAATATGATGATCATATATTATCCTTGTGCAGGACAGCAGCCTTGAATGCCTGGGACAAGGTTCATGAGCCAGGAGAAAGGGTAGAAAGTTATATCAGGATAGAACAGGGACTGACAAAACAGTTACGTGACTTTTTACAAAGATTAAATAGGGCAGTAGAATTACAAGTAACAGATCCGGAAACAAAAATCAATCATATATACAATAGCTTATAAAAATGCAAACCCAATATGCAAAAGAATACTTTTGCCTTTAAAGATCAGATCAACTCCACTGGAAGAATGGGTTTTGCATACAGTTAACATTGACTACACTGAACAAGATATAGGAGATTTGGTAGGAGAAGCAATCTCAAAAGAAATTTAAAGAAATTCCAAGAGGTTAAATGTTCTCAAGGTAATGATGCAACAGCTTGGGAAGAAACACCTTACAGAGGTCAACATAGGTATCAAAAGGCCACAGGTTATCACTACTACGAATCAGGACCTTGGGTAGGAAGAGCCTTCCCCAGGAGACCATGAAGGTACCAGGAACCTAGATGTTTCAGATGTAGCAGACTGGGACATATTGAGAGAAATTGTAGGCAAAGGAATTCTACCAATGTCTTATACAGAAGGCCTCTGCCTTCTGGGTTGTGTAGAAGATATGGTAAGGGCAGACACTGGACCAATGAATGTAGGTTGACCAGAGACATGCAAGGAAACCTGTTACAATTGGGAAACGCTTTGAGGGACCTCTCCAAGGCCCCCACATCAAGAAAGGTCTGGTCATTCCCAGTCACTATGGAGGACAATCTTTCACAGGACAGATAGATAGTGCATTGCCTATTGAAAAAAGTGATACTACTCTAGATCACTAGATACTACTCTAGATACTACTCTAGATCTAGTATCACTACTCTGGTAGTGATACTACTCTAGTTTGGCTAGTAATGAGGAATCAAACATGACTGGAGGAGGAGATGATAAGCGCATGTTTTGGCAAACTTCTACTAATGATAAGAGGCCTCAGTTGAAAGTAAAAATTAATAATAAAGTTATTACTGGCTTGGTAGACACTGGGGTGGATGTAACTATTATTACCCAAAAGTCCTAACCTCAGAGATGGCCTCTTAGAGAGGTGAATGTACAATTTTTAGGAATTGGAACTCTATCTGGAATTCAACAGAGTGTTAACTGGGTGGTCTGCATTGGACTGGAAGGACAGAAAGGATGGCTAAAAACATATGTCTCAGACATAGCAATAAATCTCTGGGGTCATGATCTTTTACAGCAATGGAATACTCAGATTAATATTCCTCTAGTATAAGATATGAATTATGTTCAATCTTTAGATTGTAGAAAAAATTTGGTAAGACTCTATGGGAAACAGTTACCAACCATCCAGGCTGTACAGAAACTAAGTACAAATGATAAACCTTCAGAGGAGCCAAAGGCCCTACCCTTAAAGTGGCTTACAGATGAACCTGTCTGGGTAGGACAATGGCCTATGACCTCTGAAAAGCTAGAGGCTTTAGAAAAGTTAGTACAGGAACAGCTAGAAGCTGGGAATATAGAAGGATCTATCAGCACTTGGAATTCTCCTGTATTTGTTATCAAAAAGAAGTCAGGTAAGTGGAGAATGCTGACAGACCTGAGAGTCATCAATAAAGTAATTCAGCCTATGGGCTCTCTGCAGCCTAGAATGTCGTTGCCTTCCTTGATTCCTAAGGGATGACTGATCATAGTCATTGATCTGAAAGATTGTTTTTTTACAATTCCATTACAAGAAAAAGATAGAGAAAAATTTGCATTTACTGTAACAACTCTAAATAATTCACAGCCAGTTAGGAGATATCAGTGGAAAGTTTTGCCACAAGGAATGCTAAATAGTCTTACTTTGTGTCAACACTTTCTAAAGCAACCTTTGGAAATAATTCATAAGAAATTTCCACAATCTCTTATTTACCATTACATGGATGACATTCTTTTATCAGATTCTAATAAGGAAACATTGGAACGTATGTTTGCAATGGTGAAGGAAATTCTGCCTCGTTGGGGGTTACAGATTCCCCCAGAAAAAAATACAAAGAGGAGACTCTATTAATTATTTAGGTTACAAGATAGACTTATAAAGAATCAGACCTCAAAAGGTACAAATTAGAAGGGATCGTTATCAAACTCTTAATAGTCTTCAGAAGCTGCTAGGGGAAATTTCCCAACTACAAACGATTATTGGTGTGGAAGAACATGACTTAAAGCATTTAAAAATGGCGCTTAAAGTGGACAAGAACTTAAACAGTCCATGAATATTATCCACTGAAGCAGAAAAAGAATTGCAATGGGTGGAAAGCAGAATACTAGATGCACGTGTAGATCGTGTGGACCCTAATCTAGGCTGTATTCTGGACATATTACTATCCAGAGAATACCCTTCTGGGATTCTGATTCAGAGAGAAGATATTATATTGGAATGGATATTTCTGCCACATAAACAGAATAAAAAGCTGAAGACATATATAGAAAAGATCTCTGATTTGATTCTAAAGGACAATTAAGACTTCATCAACTGACTGGAAATGATCCAGCAGAAATTATAGCACCTTTAACTAATGAGGAAATTTCCTCCTTATGGAAGGACAATGAATACTGGCAGATAGCTCTTACTGACTTTTTGAGAACAATTAGCAACAATTATCCTAAAACTGACAGAATTAAATTCACAAAAAAAGATGATCTAGATCCTTCCAGGTATTGTAAGACAAACTCCTATTTCTGGAGTTCTTACCTTCTACACTGATGTCAACAAATCAGGTAAGGCAGGTTATAAATAAGGAGAGGTAAGTAAAGTAGTTCAAAGTCCATATACACCTGTACAGAAGGCAGAATTATATGCAATTCTCATGGCGCTTATGGATTTTACAGAACCTCTTAATATAGTTACTGATTCTCAATATGCAGAGAGAGTTGTGTTACACATCGAGACTGTAGAATTCGTTCCTGATAATACAGAATTAACTTCACTGTTTATACAATTACAGGAAACAATCAGAAACAGAATTAATTCTATATATATTGAAAGGTTCAGGCATTATGCTGGCCTGCCCCTGTTACCTGGTGGAATCCACTCAGGCAATACCCTGGTCAGCCCAAGGTTCCATGGGAAAGAAGTCTGCACGCAGGTGCAGAGGACCCCTTTAAAAGATAAGTCCCTGCCCCTTTACGCTCTCTCTCTCTCTCCCCCTGTTTCTCTCTCTGTGTGTGTGCTCTCCCGTCTCTCTGTTTCCCCGCTCTGTCTCTCTATGGTGACCGGCCATGGCGGTCAGCCATTACCCTGTTCCTCTTCTTAGTCTCCCCATTCTGCCGGTCCTTATAATAAACTTATAGTCAATATGTCTGTCTCAGCAATTTCTCTTTTCTTCTTTTTAAACAAAACAATAACATTTTGGCGCCCGACTTGGTTTAGGCTCTCTCCGTAGACCCTCTCCCAAAGCTAACTGGTGGGATAGTTTTTCTTTCTTTGTAACTTTTCCTGCCAGGAGCACGGGAAATCTCGGAGATCCTAAAATCTAAACTCATAGCCCACTTCCATCTCCGCTTTTCCTGGCACTCCCTCCTGCCTGCAACAGCCTGAGATGCCGGAACTCAACTGGCCGCTTTTCCAACTAAGGATCTGTTGAACTCACTGATCTGCCTATTCGCTACAATCTGGTAAGATACCCAAAACCGCTTCCATGGAGCAGACCCAGCGCTGTTCACTCTGGTTCCATTTTTCGGTTTCGGGCCGGGTGCTCTCAGACAGGGCAATCTGTGCATTTTTTGGCCTTAACCACGGGAAATACACTTTTATGGGATCTTTAGGTTACTGGCAGTGAATAGGTAAATGAGCGGAGTTCTGCCTCCCAGTGGGAACTTTCTTTCACCTGGGAATGTCCCTCATTGTTCTGATTGTTCTATTTCTGACTGTTTCTTCTTGGTTGGCAATGTCTGCTTGAGACGCTCTAAGAGTTTTTTGTTTGTTTGCTGGTTTTCATTTTGTTCGTTTGCTGGTTTGAAACTTTTCTGGCAATTGAGAATGTGCTTACGGGGGTCGCCATCTCAACCACGTGGGCTAACCTGGGGGCTGCCATCTTGGTCATAACCATGTGACCTAGCTTAGGCCTGCCCACTCAGTTCAATGACTTACACGGGCAAGCACTGCCACCTGACATCTTGCTTTTTATTTCTTCTTTCACTTGTTGGGTGCATTTCCTAAAGGTCAGGCATGGGATCCCGCTCCAGGAGCGGTGCTTTTTTGCTTTTTTCACTTCAGACCACTGGGTCCTTTTTCGGTTTCGGGACAGCTGTGTCCCCTTCGGGGCCAGGCCCCTGGCAACTCCCACGGGCAGACGTGCATCCGTAGAGGAGCTTTTTGCCGGTTCTCCACCTGCCTCACCCATGGGAAATGCATAGAGGAACCTTTCTGGTTTCATCCAACAAGCAGGTAAACAGACAAAAGCGGCTTACGGTTGCCGCCGTTTTGGTCATGTGACCTACCTGTAGGCATGCACAGCTCCAGCGGCCTATCGAGCAAACCTGTCTGCCGGATTTTTGATTTCTGCCAGATCTTTTTGCTTTTTATTTTATTTTTTGTCTATGATTTCTTCTTTCACTGGCTCTGTTGTTCATGGCTTGTTTACTGAATACTGTGCCTTTCCAGGGCCCTCTGTTTAAGTCTACCCTGTCTCTTTAAATCTCCTGTCTGTCTGCTACAATGTACGGATCAGAGATTACATTCTGACTCCCCCTTTACTGTTATCCAGTCCTGCTTGTCTCTGTACCTGTAATTTAATTTTATACTTATCTAGCTCTATATACAATTCAAATTAAACTATACTAAGTCTCATATTTCTAAATTGCTATATATCTTTAAATGATGGTAAACATTTAAAGTCATAAAGGTCTAATTTAACTATACTTAAAATATAAGCTAAGTCTATACAACTTAAATTTAACTCATCTTTAAAGTTTAAAATCATAAAGGTCTATTTCAAACTAACAAAATATTTATGCCACTCAGTCTATCCTATAAGCCGTTTACAGAGGTACAGCTTTTATTACAAAAAGGGATTTTTCTCTAACTAAAGGCAAACTTTTAACTGCTAAAATACTAAACAGACGACAGCCCTCAAATGCTCAGAGATCTAGAGAATATGGCATTTAAAATGTTTTGTTAAAAAGCTTTTTATAACAGAGAGATAGGCCAGCTGCTGTCCCCACCCCATTTCCTCCAAGAAGGCACTGATGGGCACTGAAGAAGCTTCATCTCAAGTCAGTGACAATGCTGGTCACTGAACAACCCTGTCCTTCATCTCAACTGATACAAAGTATTCCAGACCATGGACAATAGGACAACGGAATCGACTTTCCCGGCGTTGCTTGGGCCAACGGTAGGCGAGTCTTCCCAAAGTCTCTAATCCACAGGTCACAAGTTATCAGCAAGAAGGCAGGTGTCCTGCAGCCCGCTACTATGGATGGAGGACCTTGGGGATGGCTGTCCATGCAGCCTGCTGGCAAGTCTCTGTTATTCTTTAATCATTGATTCAGGTAAAATCTTATCCTTCTCAAGAACTCTGATGCTTTTGACGACTGATAGTCTTGCCAGCTTAAAGCAAAACAGATTCCAGTAACAGGTATTTTAGGGTTTATCTATGTAAAGATAGGAAAGTCTAAGATTTATGAAGGTCTGAGAATGTAGTTACAAAGGCCTGAGGATATAAAGGCTTAAATGGTGATAAAATGAGTTGAGACATTAAAAAAGAATAAAATATGTTCCTGATTTCTCTATTTCTCATGCTACTGTTCATAGTAAAGTTCAACAATACCACTATAGGATAATAACTACAAGGTCAAGATTAAGATGCTTTTCATTGTCCTACAAAAATCTGTCTGTTTTAAAATGGTAATACTTTCAGCCAAGTTGCTTCTAACATGAATATGATTCTAACATGTCTAATACTTATGTTTCCACAAACTCTAAGGATTCTTGTAAGTTCCAGGGAGCCGAATCAGATCCAAACAGGTCAGATTCACTCCAGGTAATATTCAACCTTTCCCCGGTCCCAAATTCCCTTCACTCATCTTGGGACTCCTCGGGAACCCCTCCCTCATCTTACAATCTTCCCCTCAAATGACAGGACCTAAGAAAAAAATTTTTTCTAAACTTAACCTTGTCTTCTGCTCTGTCAACATCTTGCCAGGTCTAAGAGGTGCCAGGGAGTTCCATACAGCCTGGACTACAATGAAACAACCAGCTTCCCCAGGACGTGGCAGCACCCCAACCTTCTCGGGTCCCCCAAAGATGGTCAACGCCCCCCACGTCAGCAGGAAGCAGTCTTAAGAATTCGACGCCCTTATTCCTTAACCTGCCATGTCTAAACACCCCACCTTTTTTTAATAATAAGTAGAGGTGGGAATGAAAGGTTCAGGCATTATGCTGGCCTGCCCCTGTTACCTGGTGGAATCCACTCAGGCAATACCCTGGTCAGCCCAAGGTTCCATGGGAAAGAAGTCTGCACGCAGGTGCAGAGGACCCCTTTAAAAGATAAGTCCCTGCCCCTTTACGCTCTCTCTCTCTCTCCCCCTGTTTCTCTCTCTGTGTGTGTGCTCTCCCGTCTCTCTGTTTCCCCGCTCTGTCTCTCTATGGCGACCGGCCATGGCGGTCAGCCATTACCCTGTTCCTCTTCTTAGTCTCCCCATTCTGCCAGTCCTTATAATAAACTTATAGTCAATATGTCTGTCCCAGCAATTTCTCTTTTCTTCTTTTTAAACAAAACAATAACATATATTACACATATCAGATCCCATATGGGTCTGCCAGGCCCACTAGCACAAGGCAATGATGAGATTGATCATTTATTAAGAGGAAGCTTGCTAGAAGCCTCAGAATTTTATAAGAAATCTGATGTAAATAGCAAAGGTTTGAAAAAGAAATTCTCCATCACTTGGCAATAAGCCAGGGATATAGTGAGAAACTGTCCTACCTGTTCCTTTTATAATCAAGCTCCATTGCCTGCAGGCTGTAATCCTAAGGGCATTCAGAGAAATGCAGTTTGGCAGATGGATGTTTTTCACTTTGCAGAATTTGGAAATTTAAAATATGTGCATCATACTACAGATACATTTTCAAGGTTCCAACGAGCTACAGCTCTTAGCTCTGGAAAGGCCAATTCTGTTATTATACATCTGTTTGAAGTAATGGTCATTATGGGTATACCTGCACAAATAAAAACTGACAATGCTCCAGCATATGTCTCCACTAAATTGGAACAGTTTTTCAAATATTATGACATAAAGCATCTAACCGGTATACCTCACAATCCTACGTGACAATCAGTGGTAGAGAGATCTAATAGAACACTAAAAGAAATGCTCCACAAACAGGCTGGGAGAACAAAACCCCCCAAACATAGGTTACATAATGCATTATTAACACTTAACTTTCTTAATGCTAATGAGAAAGGACAAACAGCTGCAGAAAGACACTGGACTATGGAAAGAACTGCTGAACTAAATCAGAGGTATACTTCAAAGATGTTCTGACCTCTGTATTGAAACCAGGACATGTGTTAAGTTGGGGAAAGGGTTTCACATTTGTTTCCACAGGAGAAGAAATAGCATCCTTGGTTGCTTCACGCGTTTGCAGAGAAGCAAAGATGAAACCACTGAATGTATCTATAGAGACATGGACGTATTTGACCTTAGAAAAGAAGGGGACATGAGTAACATCCATCTGCCAGAGGGCATTAGGGAGAAGCCCTCGGGGATTTACCCCCAAGTGAGGTGCTGGCAGGAGGGTGGCGCAGTTAGGGCAAGCCTTTACAATTCCACAGGCTTGGTCGTGGGTAATTTTAAAAGCAAGCTGGAAGGTGTGGGTATTTAAGTGATGGAGAGCATGGGCAGTTTTTGCTGCCTCAAGAGGAGAAGGGGAGCATATTAGTATGGGGAGAATTGTTTTGGTTTGGGTTTGTGGAGGAGGGCCGGTAGCCATGTCAGCATGATAATTTCCTAGGCTAAGGGGTCCTTGGGAGATCGGAATGCGCATGTAAGTGACCAATAAAGAAAGGGTGGTTGGGGGACTGGAGAGATGGCTCAGCGGTTACGAGATCTGGTGCCCTCTTCTGCTGTGCAGATATACATGGAAGCAGAATGCTGTATACATTATAAATAAATAATAATAAAAAGAAAGGGTGGTTTCTTTGTCTTATTAACTCTTGTATGTCTAGAAAGAGGGTCGAGGCCTTAGAAGGTTTAATAAACGGTGCGGTTTCAAGGAAAGGGATGGATTTGGCAATATAGGCACTGTCTGTGTATAAATTGAAGGGGATATTGTTTAGCAAGAGGAAAGCCTGTTTGACGGCGAATAATTCAACTAGTTGGGCCGAGGAATAGGGTGTTTGGAATGTGTGTACGCTTTTGCCAATAACTAGGGCTGCTGTGCCGGAGGAGAAGCCATCTGAAAATGTGGTGAGTGAGGTCGGTAGAGGGTTTTGGGAAAATTATGAGGCGATGTCAAGCAAATTGAATGAGAGAGTCGTCTGGGTAGTGGTTATCAATTTGGCCAGGGTAAGCGAGGCAGGAAATTGCCAAAGCATCTGAAGTTTGGAGGAGCGAGTTAACCTGTTCTAGTGTATATGGAACAATAAGAAGGTCAGGTTCCTTACCAAAATATTGTTTGGCCAGTTTTCGAACGTAGTTATAAGAAGAGTGACAAGTTGAGGATAAGGGGAGATTATTTTGTTTGGAGATAGGGGTAGTGTCACCCAAAGGAGTGGATGTCCTTTTAAGGGTATTGGAGACATCTTTTTGCCAGAAAATTCCCATGGGATTAATGGGAGTGGCACAGATAATGAGGTGAAGAGGCAGAGTGGTGTCTATCTGAAAGGCGGCTTGTTGGGAGATAGCTTTATTAATGGTAGCGACGTCTTGTCATGCTGGAGGTGTTAGGGAACGTGGAGACAGGGCATGAGGATCACCAGTAAGAAGGTCAGTGAGGGCTTAAGGGTATCTGGAGGAAGCCGGAGGTAGGGGCGTAGGAACTGGAGGTTACCTAGGAATTGTTGGAGGCTGTGTAAGGTATTAAGTGAGGACAGGTGAACCTGAATCTTAGGGGTAAAAAGTTGTTGGTTTCTTAATTTGTATCCTAAATACATGTAGGGATCTTGGGTTTGTATCTTTTCAGGGGCAATTACCAAGTTAAAGGTGGCAAAAGAGGTTTATAGGTCTTTAAGACATAGGAATATCTCCTCATGAGTAGGACAGGTGAGGAGAAGGATGTAGGCCCTCGGCCATTTAAGGCGCTCGGGTTGGATAGCTTGAGCAACGAACTTTTGGGCCAGAGTAGGGCTGTTGGCCATGTCCTGCAGGAGAACGCACCATTGGTATCGATTCATGGGCCCTGGAAATTGATTTGGGGGAAGCTGAAGGCAAAATGGACACACTCGTCAGGGTGAAGGTGGATAGTGAGAAAAACAATCTTTTAAGTCAATGATTATTTTATAAAAGTTATGAGGAATGGCAGCAAGGGAGGGCAGTCCGGGCTGGAGGGCACCCATGGGTAACATAACTTTATTTACAGCTCTAAGATCTTGGAGTGGTCTCCATTTACCAGATTTGTTTTTAATGACAAAGGTGGGGGTGTGGAAGAGATAATTTTACCTGTGGCTAAGAGCTTCTATACCAGCTGAGTGAGAGCTTCTGTACTGAGTGGCCGCAGTGAGTTTTTCTATAGTAAGAGCCCACTGGTCGACCCAGACTAGCCCTGTGGTGCTCCAAGAGATCTTATCTGCATGGAGAGTAGGGGCAGGGGTCTGGGGTACAGGGAGAGCAGTTGCCATTATGTAAAATGGTGGCCAAGACCAGTCCTGTCATGTTTGAAGTATGGCTGAATGGGAGTGCGTTGTCCCTGGGAATTTTTCCCTAATCCTTGACCAGGGAGGAATCCTTGAGAAAGCATCTGCTTGGAAAAGACTCATTAGGGGAACACATAAAGATATTCATCTGAGAGAGGATATCCCATCCCCAAAAGTTAAGGGGCAAGCCAGGGACCACAAAAGGTTGAACTTGTCCCTATTGCCCTCGTTATCTTGCCATGTAAGAATTTTTGAACTTTGTTTGGGGTTGGAGGTCTGTCCTATACCTTGAAGGTGTGTGAAGGAGTCAGTAAGGGGCCAGGCCTTTGGCCAGTGACGGGAGGAAATGACCAACATATCTGCCCCCGAGTCAAGAAGGCCCGTGAGGGCTTGCCATCTAGGCGTAGTATAAGAGTAGGGCGGGAGTTGGTAATCTCTCAGATCCAGAAAACCTCTGTAGATCCAAAGCCTGAGGAGGGCCTGGTGGGTTGTTTAAAGTTGGAGTTGAGATGTATTAGGGTTAGGATGAGTAATTGGGCAAGTTTTTGGCCCTTAAGGAGGGCATGAACCCCCTGGGAGGCCTGTATGAGGACCTGAAGTTCATCCATCATGGGAATTGGGGTCGACAACTCCTGGGAACACCTGTAAGCCCTTTTGGGTGGCAGAGGCTCGGCCCAGAATTAGCCCAAAAGTGTCTGGTGGTAGAGGGCTGAAAACACCAGTGGGCATGGTATAGATCCCGTCCTCTGGAGTTAGTATTGTGTCGGAGGAGGGACTGAGGTCCAGTCCTGGGCTGGTTTTTGTCCCTCTCCATAAGCTTGAGACATGGAGGCGCTCACGGAAGGGGGGCAAAAATTGGGAGGGGGATCTTGGGGAGGTGGGATCGACCCTTGTGCCCTGGGGCCTATATGGGGGGGACCTGAGGCTGTCCCCGTAGGAAGTTTCCCGGTCCCTGTGGTGGAAGAGGGCGCCCTTGAGCATCTGTTTTGGAGCGGCATTCGTTTTTCCAATGTCGCCCTCGCTGGCAACATGGGCAGAGGGTTATGGGGGGCGTGTAGAGGTTGGGGTAAAGGAAGGCATGGGCAAAGGTTGAGGGGTGAAACTAATGCAGGGGTAAGGACATTCTTTAGAGAAATGTCCAGCCTGTTTGCAATTAAAACAGGTTTTTTGTGGACCCCCAATACCTGCCTTTTGTAAGGCAGCTCCAATAGCCAAGCCAATGGCGTGGCTAGTGCCTGTTCCTGCGCAGTGGCACACGTATGTGGAAAGAGGCTCTTTACGATGGTGTTTAAGGATATTTTGGCAGGTGGGGTTAGCATTTTGGAAAGCAAGCTGTACGATAAAGGGGTTATCAGGTTCGGGGGTACCAAAAAGCGGTTCCGCTGTCTCAGTAAGGCGGCTAATGAAAGAGCTGTAAAGTTCATCAGGATCCTGGATAATCTTTGTGAGTGACCCTGTGGTTGTTCCCTTGTGGGGAAAGCTTACACCAGGCTCCCAAGCCTCCCTGTCGAATTTGAGCAAGAAGGCCTGTGGAGAAGGCAGTCTGGGCCTCAAGGGTGTCATAAGGGGGGCTACCGAGAATCTTGTCAGCTGTCCAGGAGCGAGACTCGGCTCTGGCTGTGTTTTTTCTAGCCATATCCTTGGCCAACTCCGTGAACTCTGATTTCCAGAGGACAAAATCGCCACCATTTAATGTGGACCTAGCTAATTGGTGCCATCCATTAGGAGTAAGCCAGGCCTCAGTAATATTTTCAAGAAGAGCTAATGTCAAGGGAGCCATAGGGCCATAGTTTGAGACAGCCACCTGTCCTGACCTGCAGGACATCAACCTGGGGCAAGAGAGTCAGGGATAGGGAATGGGGACAAGATACGCAGAAAGAACGACCACAAGACAGGATTCTGATCAAGTGGCAAACTTTACTTTTTTCTCAGGCTAGCTTATATAGTCGGCAGAGCAGGATATGGGGAGGGGTAGAATAGGTTGTTTGTGAGCCAGGTGATAGTGTAGGCAGGGTATTAGGAAGCCACAAAGAGGATGCTTGGCAGGATAAAGAGTTTATGAGTAAGAGGTCCAGGAAGGGTTGCCTAGGTGACTGAGCCTGTGGGTGGAGGACTGGATCAAGTTGTTTCTTTTCTTGAGCTGAGGTTCTAAGGAGCTGCTATGTAAAGGTTAACTATGTGGCCTGCCAAGCATGGCCTAGGATCTCATGCTAAGCCCTGAGATTTGGCTCCCAACAGCCACCTTAAGCTTTTCTAGAATTTTTAAGTCAAGGGGGCATAGCACAACTGGGGGTGTGATGGACTTTCAGAGCTGGGGACTGGGAAGGCTTCCTCCCTTGAAGGGTCAGGAGCATCGGGGCTTTCGTCCCCAGACTCCTCATCCTTTATGGAGGCATTGGGAGATGGGCGTGGAACTTGGTTGCCACTGCGAAGTGAGAGCAAAAAGGCCAAAAGAGGTGATTTCATCACTTGTTTTTGTTTAGGGATGGTTTTACGGGTTTGGAGGAGAGGGAGGCCAAGTCAGAGAGCTGGGCATCTAGGTCTCTTAGTTTACTCAGGAGTTGGATTTGTTGCTCCCTCTTTGAAATGAGTGTTTTTAAGTGGTCTGGGTTATGTAAGGTCTGGGAGCGCTGGGCAGCTACGTTGCCTTGAAAGACAAAGTGTCCCAGAGTGGGGTTATAAAGAGGAGGGGCGAAGGTGGGAGGTTTTTTATGAAAGGGCAGATGGTGAGCGGTGGCCTCAATCATTCGGTCAATTGGGATTGTGGTATCCATCAGCCTCCTCCTCAACGGTGGCGGCATCAGGGGGATCAAGCAGATCCCTATTGAGGGAAATGGGGGAATAGAGGGCATGTGGATGCGAGATTATGGCTATAGAAATTTTAGTCTCAGGTCATGAAGCTGGGAGATTTTCAGGAGTCTCTGCTCGTGAGGGGTGGGCAGAAGCTCCCAATTCTAAGGAGGGCATAGGAAGGTCCTGAGGGGGGTGAGGTGTGGGATGTGGTATGTGTAGCTAATTGCCTGCCTCGGAATTGGCATGAGAAACACATAGGAGAGTCTTTTCTCCTTCCTTAATCAAATCCTGGAGATCTGGCCAGTGATTATGAACCTGGAGAATGTCATTAATAAGGTTCCAATAACTGAAGACAGACACAGGAACCTTTACTGGTGCAAAGACTTCATGGTAATCCTGTAGGCAATTACCTACTCTAGCCCATTTATTTTCATTAATCGTCCCTTCCTGTGGAAACCAAGGACAGAGGTCGCCAATGAAGATAAAAAAATTTCTTAATTGTTTTTTTTAACCCTGGGTCCCTCGTGTTTTGAGGGATTCTTGGATCCCAGAAAGAAAGAAATCTTCCTTGCTAAGTGGTTGTCCCATTACTCACCACTGCCTCAGGTGGTGTTCATGAACCCAAAGATCCCGAGCCTGGGTAAGGCTGCTGAGTGTCTTCCCCTCGAGGCCCACAATCGACCGTGTTGCGGGTGCCTCAATGAGTGGACAGGCCGGTCCCTCTAATGAACACTGAAATTCTCCTCTCCTGGAACAGCGGAGCCCCACGTTGGGTGCCTGTTGTAGTTGTTCCGACCCTCGGGACAGCAACCTAGAGCAAGAAGTCCAGGGAGGGGAATGGGGAAAAGAGACACAGGAGAATGACCACAAGACAGGATTCTGATCAAGTGACAAATTTTATTTTTTCCAGGCTAGCTTATATAGTCAGTAGTATGGGGTAAAGGGGAGGGGGAGAAGAGGCCAAGAGCCAGGTGTTAGTTCAAGCAGGATGTTAGAAAACTATATAAGGAGGATGTTGGCAGGGTAAAAAGTTCATGGGTGGTGGAGAGAGGGAGGGTTGCCTAGGTAAGTGGTGGGACTAGGAAGAGTTGCTTAGGTAAGTGGGCCTGTGGTTGGAACAAAGGATTGATGTCTGGGTCATGTTGTTACCAATACCGAGCCAGGTAGAAATACAAGGGATTTTAATAGGGAAAAAGCCTTACTTACAGAGCGACCTAGCCAGCTGGTGGGCAGCAGTCTGTACAGCAAGCAGAAAGTGAAACCAAAAACAGAGCACCACATAAGCAACCCTCACTCTACACCCCCTGACCACACCCTCACAGGCATGATCAGGCACACCTGTAGCCAGCCACTAAGCAGGCATGGCTACAGCATTCCCTACAATTCCCCTTTTAGTCTAAAAGAGGATTAAAACTTAACAGTGTAAAGTATCCAAAATTAACAATCATAAAGATGAAATATAGGAAGACACAACAATCTGCTTATGTCAATCCTAACTATGTATTTTAACTAAACCCTAAAGTCATCTGAAAGAGGTGTCCAAGCTTGAACACCTCCTTCCAATCCCAACCATAAACAATAGGAAGCTATCCCTAACTAGGTATATACACTATCCTAAGTGACAACAATGGGGGAAAGGGGGCGTAGCATCCTCCAAGTTACTTCCTGATGAAATGGGATGAATGGGATGATGATAGTTCTTGTGGGGTCCTGTAGGAAGAAAATGTTAGTATAGTGAAAGTCTTGAGTGTATTGTATCCAGTCCATGTTAGATGGGATTTGCTTGACTGAAGATCTCACTTGAAATCCTCAACTTGATTGAAGTCAGTACCCGAAGCTCTGGTGGGAGTGTCAGTTGAAATGGAGAAAGTTGGATCCAGTGCAGTCAAGAGTGTCCAGGGATTGCTGTCAGGCAGGTCTTCATTAGCTGTATGGGACTCAAAACATAAATGTTAGCAGAGAAATGTTTGCTTATGTAAGAATGTATACTTAGAAAAGGCAATTGTGGAAAAATAATGATTGTGAGACGGTGTTCACCTTGAAGGAAAGAGCCAAGAAAGACAAAGATAGTCCCCAAATTCTTCTTTTATTCTGTATTACATCAATTGGCTTCTTGATGCAATACAGAAACTCTAAAGTTTAGTTAAACAACGTGCTTGGATTTTAGAGGAGGAAAGCCACATCACCTGTAAATACAGCATGGTTTAATTGAATAGGGACTAGGAAATAGAGAGAAATAGAGATCTTTGAGAGACAGCTGTAAAGTTTAATGTATGGCATGATCCTTTTGTTTGAGGGTTATCGCTACCTTCTCTTCTTAAATACTACCCATGCAGTGTCTTTTGACTTCTGGAGATGAGTTTTCCTGTGAAGATAAAAGAAAAACACTTCCCTTTCCTTTGGGAGGTTTCTATTTAGTTTATGAGATATACCTAAGTAGAATACCTGTCATTTCTTCTCGTCGAGAGGTTTTCCTTTTCAACTCGAATCTTGATCAAATTTGATGGTATCCAAAGTTTTTCTTCTCCTGTGGAAACCAATCAAAACCCCTACCCCATCGTAACACATGTCCTGGTTTCCATACAGAGGTTAGTACATTTTTTAAGTATACCGGCTGATTGAGTCTGAAATGGGAGTCTGTCTTATAATAAATACATGGAAGAATCCAGACTGCCTTTTTTTATGAATTTAATTCTGTCAGTTTTGGGATAGTTGTTGCTAATTGTTCTCAAAAAGTCAGTAAGAGCTATTTGCCAATATTCATTGTCCTTCCATAAGGAAAAAATTTCCCCATTAGTTAAAGGTACTATAATTTCTGCTAGATCTTTTCCAGTCAGTTGGTGAAGTCTTAATTTGCCCTTTAGAATCAAATCAGAAATCTTTTCTATATATGTCTTTAACTTTTATTCTGTTTATGTGGCATAAATATCTACTCCAATATTGTGTCTTCCCTCTGCATCAGAATCCCAGAAGAGTATTCTCTGGATGGCAAGACAACCAGAATACATTCTAAATTAAGGTTTATCCGATCTACATATGCATCCAATATTCTGTTTTCTACCCATTGTAACTCTTTTTCTGCCTCAGTGGATAATATTCTTGGACTGCTTAGGTCCTTATCATCTTTAAGGGCCATTTTTAAATGCTTTAAGTCATGTCCTTCTACCCCAATAATCGTCTGAAGTTGAGAAATTTCCCCTAATAATTTCTGAAGAGAATTAAGAGTTTGATAACAATCTCTCCTAATTTGTACCTTCTGTGGCCTGATTCTTTGTAAATCTATCTTGTAACCTAAATAGTTAATAGAATTTCCTCTTTGTATCTTTTCTGGGGCAATCTGTAACCCCCATCTAGGCATAACTTCCTTCACCATGTCAAATATATGTTCCAAAATTTCCTTATTAGAATTTGATAAAAGAATGTCATCTATATAATGATAAACAAGAGATTGTGAAAATTTCTTACAAATTATTTCCAAAGGTTGCTGTACAAAGTTTTGACACAAAGTAGGACTATTTAGCATTCCTTGTGGCAAAACCCTCCACTGATATCTCCTAACTGGCTGTGAATTATTAAGAGTTGGCATAGTAAATGCAAATTTTTCTCTATCATTTTCCTGTAATGGTATTGTGAAAAAAACAGTCTTTTAGATCAATAACTATTATAGGCCATCCTTTAGGTATTAGGGAAGGCAAAGGCATTCCAGGTTTCAGAGAGACCATTGTTTGAATTATCTTATTTATGGCTCTCAGGTCTGTCAGCATTCTCTACTTACATGACTTCTTTTTGATAACAAATGCAGAATTCCAAGGGCTGGTAGATTCCTCTATGTCTCCCGCCTCTAGCTGTTCCTGTAATAACTTTTCTGAAGCCTCTAGCTTCTCAGAGATCATATGCCATTGTCCTACCCAAACAGGCTTATCTGTAAGCCACTTCAATGGCAGGGTCTTTGGCTCCTCTGAAGGTCCATCATTTGTACCTAGTTTCTGTATAGCCTGGATGGTTGGTAACCGTTTTCCATAGCGTCTTAACATATCTTTTCTACTATCTAAAGATTGTACATCATTTGTATCTGACACTGGAGGAAAATTAATCTGAGTATTCCATTGCTGTAAGAGATCATGACCCCAGAGATTTATAGCTGTATCTGCCACGTATGGTTTCAGTCTCCCTTTCTGTCCTTCCAGTCCAATGCAGACCCTGAGTTAACACTCTGTCGAACTCTAGATAAAGTTCCAATTCCTAAAAATTGTACATTTGCCCCTCTAAGAGTCCATCTCTGAGGCCAAGACTTTTGTGTAATAATAGTCACATCTGCCCCAGTGTCTACTAAGCCAGTAATAACTTTATTATTAATTTTCACTTTCAACTGAGGTCTTTATCATTAAATGAAGTTTGCCAAAGTATACGTTTCTCATTTTGTCCATTCACATTTGATTCTTCATCACTATTCAAATTAACATCTAGAGCAGTATAATTTTTCACAATAGGCAAAGAACTATCTATTCGTCCTGTGAGAGACTGTCTTCCACTGCTAATGGGAATGACCGGACCTTTCTCGATGTGGAGGGCTTCTTTAGGGCCCCCTCAGAGTCTCCTGTCCTTAACGTGTTTCCTTGCATATCCCTGGTCAATCTACATTCATAGGCCCAGTGCCTGCCTTTACCACATCTTCTACACAATCCAGAAGGCAGTCGCCTTCTGTATGAGGCATTGTTAAAATTTGTTTGTCTACAATTTCTCTTAATATGTCCCATTCTACCACAGCTGAAACATCTAGGTTCCTGGAAACTTTGTGGTCTCCTGGGGAAGGCTCTTCCTACCCAAGGTTCTGGTTCATAGTAGTAGTAACCCCTAGCCTCTTGGTACCTATGTTGACCTCTGTAAGGTGCTTCTCCTTCCCAAGTCCTTGCATCCTCACCTCCAAAACTTTTAATCTCCTGTTGCCTTTTTAAACCTTTTGAGATGGCTTCTCCTACCCAAGCTCCAGTATCTTGCACATTATAGTCAATGTTGGCTTCATGCAAAGAAGAATGGGCAAAACCCATTCTTCTAGCGGAGCTAATCTGATCTTTAAAGGCAAAAGTATTCTTTTGCATATTGGATTTGCATTTTCATAAGCTATTGTATATTGTATAATTGATTGTCTTGTTTCTGGATCTTGTTACCTGTAATTCTACTGCCCTGGTTAACCTTTGTAAGAAGTCCTGCAACTGTTCTGTAGGTCCCTGTTCTATTCTGGTATAAGCTTCTAGGCGTTCTCCTGGCTCATGAACCTTATCCCAGGCGTTTAATGCTGCTTTCCTGCATAGGGAAAGTATATGGTCGTCATATTCAGCCTGAGCTTGTGAGTTGGCATAAATACCCTCACCAAGAATCTTATCTAGAGGCGCTTCAAAACCTTCTTTTATGCCTTGATGCTTGAGGAGCTTTGCCTCTTCCCTGACCAATGCCTTCCACTGGATTTGGCATGAATTCTCAAGTACAGCTGCTACCAGTCTTTCCCAGTCTGTGGGCATCACCCTGTTAAAGGTTGCCCATGAATGTAATAGCTGTTTTACATATGGACTATGGAGACCATATGAGACAACTGATTCTTTAATATTCTTAAGATCCTTCTGCTGTATAGGTTGCCATACATAAGCCATCTGTCCCTGAGGATGTTTCTTAGAAGCTGGCTTTTCTACCATGGTAGCTGGGTACACTAATGGTGTACAAGTAACAACCTTAGAGGAATAGTCATGATACCTGGGTGGAGTAGGTGCCTCGAATTCGAGTGATTCTGCCTCTGAGGCATCCCAATGATCTTTAAGCCTAGTAATGATATCCTTATGAAAAGTTTCAATCTCCTTAATCATAAAAGATTCCAAGCATGTTAGTGAATCTGTAAATTGCTCTAACTGCTTCTATACATGTTTTTGTAGGTCTTTAATATGGTCGTCCTTAGACAGCATCTGGATGGTATGGAAACTGCCTTCTAGGTATTAGAGTCTAGATTTGAGGTCATGATTTGTTGATTTTGAGGCCTCAGCAATCAACCGTATGGACCTATGTAATCTGTCAGCCCTGTACTGTAAATTATCTTCCAAACATTTGAACCTAGATTCAAATTTATGATCTGCTACCTTAGATGCTTCAATAATTGATTGAATGGCATTGTCCAATTCTTCAACCTTATCCTGGGTAAATTGCAAATTTGCTTCTAGTTTCTGGGTCACCGAGCCTATCTGAGTTTCTAGCTGGCTACAGATATTCTTTAGTTCCTTGAAGTCCTCTGACAGCCTAGCCTCTAATGCCTCAGACATGAAGGATCTCTCTGTATTTATCTTATCATAAATACCCTGCATCTCATCTTGGGTAACAGACAGCTCTGTCTTTAGCGTATTGGACACAGAGCCAAGCTTATCATCCAATTTCTGTTCCACTTGCACAATTGTGGCCTGATCTAATCTGTTCTCTAAAACCTCATTGCGGAAAGCTGTTATTTCCTGTAAGTAGGTGGTGAGGTTATCTTTGTCCCTGTTCCTAAGGCCTCTGGCTAGTAATATTATTTGTACAAGCAAGCTAACTGCCATTACTGCATATAGGCCAGTAATAGGCAGATTAGCATCCTCCTGAAACATTGAATTCATGTAATAAGTAAAAATATTACCAATTTTAGCAAATGATAAATATTCCACCAAGATTTTACCTGATTTTTACTCTTTGACCAGCAGGTGGTGCAGGCGTTCGGTTAGTCTTGCGGCGTTTGGCAGTGGTCAGTCAGGCAAGATGGTGGCAGTGGTTGAGAGAGGTAACAAAGGCGGCTGCTTATCTTAGAGAGTATATGGCCTTACGGCCCCAACCACTGAAAAAGATGCAGCCAGGGGTAGCCGATGCTGAAAGCTGAGGCCTACTCGGCTCTAGGGGAGGAGGCCTCAGGGCACAGGTAGGCTGCAGTCCAAGCTGGTCCCTTGCCTGTGGTTAGAAACTGCGACAGTAACCGTGGGGAGGTCTGTGGAAGTCCCCCAGCTGGGTGGATGGTTCAGAGAGACTCAGTGTCAGTGGGTCCGCTGCGACCTGGGAGCACCTGTAAAGACAGAGCACTTTCCCTGCCTAGGCCACCATCCCAGTGGAACCCACAGGCTGTCCCAAATGGGCCTAGGTTTACAAGATCCCACTCCTGACAACCAGATATTTCAGGAAATTACCAATACGGAGCCAGGTAGAAATACAAGGGATTTTAATAGGGAAAAAGCCTTACCTACAGAACGACCTAGCCAGCCAGCAGGCAGCAGTCTGTACAGAAAGCCAAAAGTGAAACAGAAAACATAGCGCCATGTAAGCATCCCTCACTCTATATCCCCTGACCATGCCTGCACATCTGTAGCCAGCCCCTAAGCAGGTGTGGCGACAGCATCCCTTACAAACAGACACAAGTAGCCTCACTCACTTACCAACAGCAACACTTGCTTGCCCATCCAGGATTCGACAGCCACCCTGCCCATAATGCCAAGATAGCCCTCCCTGGGAAAGTGTAGGTGTCTTCAGTTTAAAATTAAACTTCAGAATAGAAGGGGCACTCAGAGGCTTAGTGCTGACTGTGAATGTTGTCCCTGTATACACTGGTAAACACCACGCCACCACCTAGGACCCTCTCTCATTCTTGGAGATTTTGGAGAGCTGGGGAGGTCAGGTATCTGGCACCACTGGGGACTCCTCTATCCCCATCACAACTGTCCCCCTTTTGGCTCCTGCATAAACCCATACCTGACAGAACACAGATTTATAGTAGAAGATTTTTTATTTTAGCAGTTTTCCCAGGGTTGCCTGAGGGCCTTTGGCCTTCCTGCTGCCAATTCTGGGCCATTCTGGCTTCTCCTCCTCCTCTGGTATTTTCAAACTTTCGAATTGGGCTTCCTTTCTGTTTAGAAATAAAGAAAATATTAAACATTTTCATTCAATAGGAATCTCTGTCTCTTCACTGTGCCTGGAATAAGGAACCAGCCCTTTGCAGCACCAGCCAAACAATGGACTCTTCATTCCTCATCTACAGGTGCTGGTACATTCTCACCTAATGGAAAGCTCCATTGTCAGGTTGGAGCAGAAAAAGCCTCCAGTCAATAATGCAGGTGTAGGTGTACCCCCTGTGGAAGGAACAGATAAGAAACAGAAGGGCCTGCCTTTGACAGGACCTCACCCACACTCTACAGCTCACATTCTCTCCTAACCCCTCTCCATCACCCTACTGCTAAAAGTCCACGTTAGAGTCTCCTAATAAATGTCAGCTGGGCTGTCAACACATAGAGGTATCAGAGGAAAGATATCAACCAACACCTTTGCATCTCCTCATGGAAGGGAACTTGGGTGTTTGCCTGGTGGCAATCTATAATCCCAGCTCTTGGGCGAGATGTACATAGTGATTCAGCAGTTTGGTGGGCTAGCCTTGGATTAAGAAGTATCTTATCTGCCTCAAACTAAAAACAAGTAAACCCAAGGACATGAAGTTTGGTGACTATTGTGTCTCTGGAGATAGCAGAGATGACTTCACATTAAAGATAGTGAACCTCTTGTTGCCTTGTCTGTGCAATGAACACTACCAACACCTCACATGAAGCTAACTATGAGTCCCAGTTCGTGTCACATCCATGTGGAGTGAGAAACATGTTAGAGGCCTGCTTTAACGCTATGGAGCTTCTGAGATGAATTCAAAGACTGATATTTACCAGCCATCCTCCTGAAAACACAATACTGGAATCCCCCGACTCACCTGCCTTTTCCCTCCTGAGATCTGTTGTGCCCCTACAGAGTCAGGGAATTCGACTTCTCTGGGTGCTGGTGGGTGCAACAGAGTCTTCAGTTGGAAGGAGAGCCCTGCTCACCTCCCTGGACTGCTGCAAGTCTGAGAGCACTGTGTAGATCTGACCCTTTATAAAGCTCTGGGTTGTGATTGAATCTGGCCCAGCCTATCGACATTACAGGGTGGAGCAGCAGAGGATAACAGGAGCTTTTAATACCATCTCAGGAGACTGAGACAGGAAGGTTGCCCAGATTTCTAGTAGTCTATGCTAGACCAGCTTGCAAAGCCACTATCAATTTAAAATCGTCTAAACCAAATTAAAAACAATGTCAGATAATTTCATTTTCTTTTTTGAAACTGGGTTTCTTTAGTCCTGGCCATTCTGGACTCATCAAAATGTAAACCAAATGGTCCACGACATTACTCTGATCTGCCTGTCTCTGAATCACCCTCCTGAGTGCTTGGCTTGGATTAAAGGTGTGGCCCCCCCCTTGGCTGGTTGATTTTATAATGTCACACATTTAGGGTATTAATTATTTTAGTCACCAGGACTAGAGATAGTCAATTGGGTGACATTGTTTTGAAGGATAGATAGTTTCTTTTTTTCCTTTTTCTCCCTTTGAGACACAGTTGCAGGGACCCAGAACTGGCCTACAATATTCTTTTGATAATTGATTGTAGTTATGTGTGGTTATCAGGGTTCTCTTGAGTAACAGAACTACAGAGTTGAGGTGGAATAATCTCTCTCTACACTGTGAAGACCTTTGCTCTCATTGTTAACAAAGATCTTACTGGTCAATAACTAGGCAGGAAGAGGCTAGGTGGGAGTCCCAAACTGAGAGAATGCTGGGAAGAAGGGCAGAGTTACAGGAGACACAGAGGAAACAGAAGATAAACATACCGTTCGGAAGATGGTACTGCCACATGGTAGAGCATAGATAAGAAATATGGTCTAATTTAAAATGTAAAAGCTAGTTAGTAACAAGCCTAAGCTATTGACAGAGCACTTATAATTAATGATAAGTCTCTGTGTGGTTATTCAGGAAGCTGGCTGGTGGGACAGAGCTGACTGGCATTACAGAAAACTCCACCTATGAAGAATGAATCTCTATATATACATTTTATATGTCTGTTTGTATGCTGTGTGTGTGTGTGTGTGTGTGTGTGTGTGTGTGTGTGTGTGTGTGTGTGTGTGTGTGTGTGTGTATAAGAAGATTTATATACATGACTCACAGGCTGTGGTCCAGCTAATTCAACTATGGCTGCCTGTGAACAGAAAGTCCAATATTCTAGTAGTTGTTTAGTTCCCGAGGCTGCATGTCTTCAATATACACTGGAATCCCAAACAAGTAGGTTCTAGTGCCAGTGAGAGAATGGACTTGCCACTGAGCAGAGAGCAGGCAAAGAGTGCTTGTATAGCTTCCAGTGGAAGTTGTTTGTCTAGATTAGATCTGTATTAATGGTGTGTCTTCCTGCCCTGTATTAGAATTTGGTCATAGTAATCCCTCACAGGTGTGCCTTCCATTTGGGGGGGGTTCATTAATTCCAAATGTTTTATTAGTTGGTAACCAAAGATGGCTGTCACAGTGACCTAATAAGAATCTATTTAAAAAAAAAAAAGCTGAAGACATTGTCCTGAATGAACCAGGAACTAGAAAAAAGCAGAAGGTATACAGGAGAAATCAGGGTCTCATTATCTGTCTCACCAATAATGAAATCTAACAGTGAACTGGAAGCTCAAAGACAATTTTATTGGAGTTAAAAAAAAAAAAAAAAACAACTACACAGCAGGCAGGTTGTCAACCTCATAAATTGCCCATAGAATCATGATGGGAAGCAGAGGCAAAATGTCATGCCTTATAAACTGGCCGGTTCAGACACCTGCCAGCAAGCAGCCACATGGAGGGGAGGGGGAGTAGACTTTAGGGAAAGAGTAAGGAAGCCTAAAATGTGGAGGAAGCCAGAAGTGTTAGGGAGAGCATGCTTAGAATGGAGATAGAGGAGAAAAGGGGAAATTTAAAGCAGGCAGACTTCCGTGCCATATGAATGGCTGTAGCCCCAAAGCTACCTCCTTAAGGATGGGGATCCTGAAAAGGAAAGATTATCTTATTAAAGTGCTAATAATTCTTCCTATCTCTTTAGATAGACTTCACATGAGCCAGACTTCCTTGGGGAAGTCCCCTGGCCAAATGAATGAATCATTCAGCTGCAATGGTAGGTCTCCACCCAAGCCAGAGATCAATTCTCTTGACCAGGAATTTCTTCTACTGTAAGAGTATGAGAAAGAAGTTCAGGGACAGAAAGTCTTATCTTAAGTCAGCAAGCTTTCGAGTTGGCCGTGGCACTCACCTTTAATCCCAGCACATAGGAGGCAGAGGCAGACAGATCTCTGAGTTTGAGACTAGCCTAGTCTATTGAACTAGTTCCAGCACAAACAAAGCTACACAGAGAAACCCCGTCATGAAAAACAAAACAAACAAAATGAAAACAAACAACAACAAGAAGAAAACGCTAGAAGGGAAAGAGGTGTAACATGAATAAATAAAAGACCCAGAGGCTGATACTGGGGTTCAAGCTGAATATCAGAAAAGCAAAGCAGCCAGCCAGTAACTCTCACCTCTAACTCGTGGAGATGAAAGAGCTATCCACGAACAAGCTCTTCACCAAGTCTCAGACTGCTGCTTCTCTTCAGTGTTACTGAAGAACAAAAGCTCCTATCTTCAATGTGGCTGGAAAATGAATGCCTCTCTGAGACCTTGCTTCTGTCTTAAATACTTTCCTAATGTTGGGATTAAAGGTGTGAGCTTTAATTCTCTTGTAGACTGATTCACTCTTGTGTAGATCTGGGTGGTCTTGAACTCAAAGAGATCCATCTATCTCTTAATCCTGAGTCCTAGGATTAAAGTTGCGTACCACCACCTCCTAGCTTCTGGCTGCTGGGATTAAAGGTGTGTATCACCTTTATGTGATACACTATATACATAATACTATATATTATGTGTTACAAACTATGTGATCTCCATAATTTGAGGCTGACTTTGTTTTTCTGAATCCTCATTCAAGTTTTAATAAATCATAAGTAATATAGCACTACAAGGAGGTAGGCGGAGGAAGGGACAATATGTGAGAAGACAAAAGATTGTCAAGTCTAATGAAGGATACCATCCATGGATTCAAAACCCAATGGATTCCAGACTTGTCATAGAGGAAGTACAACTATACAACGGCATGAAGGAGCTACAATGAGATTTTTATCTTAGTATTCACAGGGCAGCTCTGCTTACAGTTTGTGGGGTTTTGTTGTTGTTTTGCTTTGTTTTTTGTTGTTCTTGTTGTTCTTGTTGTTGTTTGGTTTTTCAAGACAGGCAGGGTTTCTGTGTGTAGCCCTGGCTGTTCTGAAACTAGATCTGTACACCAGGCTGACCTCAAACTGAGAGATCCACCTGTCTCTGCCTCCCAAGTGCTGGGATTAAAGGTGTATACCACTACCACCTGGCTTGAGTTATCTTTTACCTGTGTGTTCACACAGAATCTGGGTCATGCATATTTCTCCTTATAGTTTTTCTATTATATCAAGAGTGTTCTCTATGTTAATACATCTTCTTCGAATCTATAAATTCTAAAGGCCACAGTTCAACTAATCCAACAGCTAGCTGTGAATGGAAAGTTCAAGAATCTATCTAGTACTTGCTCAGTCCCTTGAAGCTGGGTGTCTCAGCTGCTGATCTGTATATGCTAATTTCCAAAGAAATAGGCTCCAATGCCAGTGAAGGAATGGATGTGCCGGCAGTGAGGGGGCAAGCAGACAAGAAAGAAGCCTGCCTTTGTAACAATAAGTCTTTACACCAGTCGCTCAAGGTCCCAAGTAACACACAGAGGCTTATATTAGGTACAATGCTGCTGGCCAATGACTAGGATTTCTTAATCTATATATTTTATAAAGACTTATCTGATCAGATGCCAGCGGCAGGCATCTTCTCTTTCAGGGATCACATGGCGGCTCCAGAGCAGAAAGCAGGAGGAAGAGAGCGACTTCCTGCTTGTCCCTGCTTATATTCTGAGTCAGCCTGCTATGTCACTTCCTGCCTGGATCACAAGACTTTAGTCCCCACCTATCTTGCTTTCCTATTGGCCAACAGTACTTTATTTATCAACCAATAAGACAAACATATACACAGAAGGACTTTTCCCATCATGCCTTTTTTTATTATCTTTACATAGATGTCCAGCAGAAGGTGTAGCCCAGATTAACAGTCTGTGCTCCCCCCACCACCTGCTCCCTGGGACGGGGCAGGGAGTACTTAAATCAGATGTATGTTCACATCTGTAATTCTGTGTACACACACACACCTGTAACCCTGACTCTCAGAAGGCTGAGTCAGGGTCACCTAGGCCTGGCCAGCCTGGGCTACAGAGCAGATTGAAGATAGCCTAGACTAAAGTATGACGCCCTGTCTCAAAACCCAGCAACAAGAAAATAAATAAATAGATTCCACCATTTCATTATATGACAATTTGTTTAATCCGAAGCCAATTTTGTATATGCATCATTTCTCTTGTTTTCTATTTTTCTTATGTATGTGTGATGTGTGTATGTGTGTGCACATGTTTTTGCATGTGTGGGGAGAATGCATGCATGTGTGCCAGCATAAAGGCTTCAAGGTGATGTCGAAATTCAGCCTCAACTGCACTTCCACTTTCTTCACTGAGTCAGGATCTGTTAATCAAACTGAGAGCTCACAGCTGTGGCCAGTCCTTCTGGGTACTTTATTTAGATACTTTACTTCAGAAGCTTGAGTTACCGGTGATACACCATGCCCACCAGATATTTACATGGCTTCCTAGGGATCCTGACACTTGCTGAGCCATCTCCCTGGTCCCCACTGATTATTTCTTCAGAACAGATGCAGAGGAGTGGGTTGCTGAGGTGGGGGAGATGAAGTCTAAGATGTACATTACCTAACTGCTTCCCAAGAAGACTGTCCTCCACCTCAGTCCCTGAGTACCCTGTCTCAGGTCCCAGGTGTGGGATAGCCACTGTCCCCAACTTACATTAATTGACTTTCATGAATGCCCCTGTCCAATAAATGAAAGCCCCAGGCACAAACAGACTGGTAAAAGAGCCTCCAAAGCACCCACACCCCTTAGAAGCACAAAAATATGAAAATGTGGAGATTCTTTCACTGTTTGTAAGCTTTGCTTCTGTTTTCCAAAACAATGGTGCCTCATTTACTTGAACAAAACACGTTAAAGTGCAGTTGTCATCTGTTCTTTACCCGCTGAGCACCAGACAGTTTGTTTTATGACAAACGGTGGCCTTAGTTCAGACCACGTGGTGAAAGACATTCATCGCGGGTCCCAGCCTCTAATCACAGCCCATAATCTCGTTTTCACATTCCTCTCTGGGTATCCTGCTTGACCCTGCTGACCAAAGCACTTTCATTGTGCCGCTTAAAAGGACCAGGGATTGAGCAGAAACAAAAGCAAGGTCTGAGAATTGTCACACCATGTGCCCATCCAGCTCTGCCCTCACATGAATAGGAACGAGCTGGAACTCAGCCAACAACACTTGATGGAAAACTCTCACTTCCAAAAAACATGTTCCTGCTGCTTTTGAAAATGCATCTCGATTAGCCCAGGTCGAAAGGAAGACCCATGTGGTCACAATAAGTGCACAGCTGCCCCCCCTGCCTGGGATCCAAGGCTCCATAGGTCTTTCCTCTACGGTGGGTACTTCACACATGAGAACCAATGGTCTCTTATGCAACCGCTCAATTCTGCCTCTGGCACAGGACGTGACCACAGACACTAGGCTGATGAGTGTGTCAATACCCACGCAGCATCACCCAGAATGGGTGGTGGCAGGCCTCGTCTGCGAGCAGTCCTTTTTCAGTTCCTGTCTATAATCCAACAGCCACTCTTGACCTCGCTAACTGTGACCGGGCTCAATCCTGTGGGGAAGGAGTGGAATTTTGGAATTTGGTTGTCCAGGACGGGCTGATGGCAGGTATGTGGGACAGAGCGAGCTGAAGAGAAGCCACTGTGAAGTAGCCTGCCTGGCTCCCACTGTCACAGATTCTTACGGACGAAATAAGAGTCAGAATGAACCACCCAGTGGTGACTAAGCATGGGTTTCAGGACAGGCTCAAAAAAGAAATACGGCTCCCATCTCTTCCTTTCACCAGCCAAACTCTCAGGAGCAGCATTGCTCTCTCAAGCTTCTGGTCTACATTTTTAACTCCATGTTCATGTTGGCATAGGGCCTCTGACATCAACCTCCTGATTTCTCCAAATGCTCCCAGTCTCCCCAGTACTATATACCGAGGGCAATCTCCTCAATCCTGTCCTTCATTCTTGTCTTTAAATATGCTCCTTCTCGGGCCTCACCTTCTTCCAGACCCCATCTTTGTAACCGGCTCCCACCGCTTCACCTTCTCCAGAGCTTCACTCTGCTGCCAGGGTTCTGAACCCCACATGCCCAGAAGATGGACTAAGGACCCACCTGCCACTGCTTCTTCCTCCTGAACACACTCAGCGCTGGTGGAAGCTTGTATCAAAACTCAAGTGACACCATGTTAAATTTCCATTACTTTGACATTTTCCAAGAAACTCTAAAGACAGAAAAGGTTTTTCAGTCCATAGTCAATGGACCATATCACCACGGTCCTGTGGTAGCACAAAACATTGTGGTGAAAGCATGTTCATCTCCCCACAGCCAGTGTTTCTATTTCCCTTTCAAAGGTATACCCTCAATGACCTACATAGGTCCCACCTCTAAAAGTTCCTCCACCTTCCAGTAGCACCATGAGTAGGCAACCAAGCTTTTAGCACAAGACTGTAATATCCAAACCTACAGTCTGAAATCCCATCCTCCAGCTCCATTTCTGTCTCCTTAGGCTTTACTTTCTGTCTATGGTCTGTCTTCTCTTCAGCCTGTCTTGAACAAGTTGCCCAGGCTTGTATTTTAAGGCCACATCTTGAAGTTACTCAGTGTTGTGGTTCAAGTGTGAATTTTCCCAAAAGGCTCTTGGTCACCAGCTGGTGACACTGTCTGGGAAGGTTATAAAACATGTAGGTGGTGGAGCCTTGCTGGAGGAAGTGGGCCACATGGGGTTTTATAGCCCAGCCCAGTGGATGCAATGTGACCACTGTCCACTGTCCACTGCTGCTGTGTCTTCCCTGCCATGACATGATGCACCCTCTAGGATTCTGAGCTAGAATAAGCTTTCCTTCTTTTTTGTTTTTGTTGTTGTTGCTGTTTCGTGTTTTGTTATTGCTGTTGTTTTGAATTTTTGAAACAGGTCTTCTCTGTGTAGCCCTGGCTGTCCTGGATCTGCCTGCCTCTGCCTCAATGCTGGGATCAAAGGTGTGTGCCATCACACCCAGCTAAACTCTCCTTAAGTTGCTTCTCATAGGCATTTAGTCACAGCACTGAGGGTGGTCACTAACACAAACACCCTCCCTAAAAGTCACCTGGGAATTCTCAGGAGCTGTGGCTTGGATGTGAAAGGGCCCCCAAAGGTCCATATGCTCAAAATCTTGGTGTCAACTTAACATTATTGGAAGGTGGTAAGACCTTCAGTAAATGGAACCTTAGCCCATTGAGTGCGACCTTGAGGGGATTATGGGGACACCAGCCCCTCTTCTCTTTATGCTCCTGGCCACCATGAAGTGAGCAGCTTCCTCCACCATCTGCTTCCACCATGATGTACTGTGTCACCCAAAAATAACAGAAGCCATTGACTCTGGACGTAACTCTGGAGTAAGTGAACCTTTCCTCTTTTTAGGGGATTGATTCCTCAGGGATTTTGTCCCAGTAGCAGAAAAGAAAGCTGACTAATAAACCATTTAGGTAAAATCCAAGAGTCTCCATAATCTGGCTCCAAACCTTTGGCTAACACCATTGTCCTCTGTTTCCCAGTCTCCACAAGAGCTCTGCACTCCAGCTGGTCCAGATGCCTCACTGTTCTCAAGGCAAAATATACCATCATTCAGACAAAGAAGCAGCCGACAGAATGGAAAAAGGTTTTTAGCAACTCTACATATTATTGAGGTCAAAGATTCATATATTATATATATATAATATATATATATGTGTGTGTGTGTGTGTGTGTGTGTGTGTGTGTGTGTGTGTATACATACATACACACATATGTATATATATGACTGGAAAGATGGCTTAGAGTTAAGAGCACTGGCTACTCTTCCAGAGGTCCTGAGTTCAATTCCCAGCAACCACATGGTGGCTCACAACCATCTATAATGAGATCTGGTGCTTTCTTTCGGCCTGCAGGCATGTAGGCAGAACACTGTATATATAATAAATAAATCTTTAAAAAAAAGAAAGAAAGAAAACTTTCCCAGGGCGTTGGTGGCGCATGCCTTTAATCCCAGCACTTGGGAGGCAGAGGCAGGTGGATCTCTGTGAGTTCGAGGCCAGCCTGGTCTACAAAGCTAGTGCTTAAGAAAGGCTTCAAAGCTACACAGAGAAACCCTGTCTCGGGAAAAAAAAAAAAAAAAAAAAAAAAAAAACTTTCAAAAAAGATGTCAAGAAAACCTAATTTAAAATGGAGTACATATATAAACAAGAGAATTCTGTAGAGGAAACTCAAATGGCTGAGAAGTAGTTAAAGAAATGTTTGATATCCTTAGCCATCTGGGAAATGCAACTCAAAACTACTTTGAGATTTCATCTTACACCTATCAGAATGACTAATATCAATAAAACAAGTAACAGCTCATGTTGGAGAGGATGTGGAGTAAGGGGAGCACTCATACATTGCTGGTGGGAGTGCAAACTTATACAGCCACTACAGAAATCAGTGTGACAGTTCATCAGGAAGACAGGAATCAAGCTACCTCAAGATCTAGCCATACCACTCTTGGGCATATACAGAATGGTTCATCCTACCAGAGATACTTGCTCAACCATTTTCATTGCTGCTCTATTTGAAATAGCTAGAAATTGGAAACAACCTAGGTGTCACTCAACAAAAGAAGGAAGAAAATGTGGTACATTTATATAATGGAGTATACTCAACCATTTAAAAATGAAGTCATAAAATTTGCAGGTATGTGGATGGAACTAGAAAAAAATCATCCTGAGTGAGGTAACCCAGATCCAAAAAGATAACTATGGTATGCATTCACTTATTTGTGGATATTATCTGTGAAGTCAATGATAAGCAAACTACAATCCATAGAACCACAGAAGTTAGGTATAGAGTAAGGGACTAGGGCAGAGCACATAGATCTCCCTAGGAAAGGGAAATAGACTAGATAGTTATGGATGGATTGGGGGGGGGGGTAGACCAGGAACATCAAGTGAGGAGGGGGAGAAGAGAGGGTGATGAAGGAGAGAATACAGGAGAAAAATGCTTTTCCTTGTCTACTTTTTCCATATCTATTCAACACAGCACTTGTTTTTTGCTTGTTTTGTTGTGGTTTGGTTTTTTTTTTTTTTTTTTGCCAAGACAGGATTTCTCTGTGTAACAGCCTTAGCTGTTCTGAAACTTGCTCGTGTAGACCAGGCTGGCCTCGAACTCACAGAGATCCACCTGCCTCTGCCTCCCACGTGCTGGGATCAAAGGCATGTGCCACCAACACCCAGCCAGTGTTTGTTTATTCTTTTTTTTTTTTAACTTCAGAGCTAATATCCACATATTAGTGAATACATACCATAGTTGTCTTTCTAGGTCTGGGATACCTCACTCAGGGTGATATTTTTCTAGTTCCATTCATTTACCTGCAAATTTCATGATTTCATTAATTAATTAATTAAAAATTAACAAAACACTGACTCGGAAAATTTAAAATCTAGAGTTGAATATTTTACTGATAATCTCAATGAGAATTGTCCAGAAGCCATTGCTTGGAACCTAAATTCTTGCTGTCCTTGTCACCAGCCTCTGTGAGCTCCTTTCTGCCTCACATCCCTGACATACTGTGGTTCCCCAGAATGTGTTTCCATCAGCCTTTCATGACGCCGTAACTGTGTCTGGCTGCAGCTCTTTGTTGTGTTTCATTGAAAGCTTGGTCATGTGATAGTCTCAGACGTTTCATTCAACAGGACAGAGAAGGTTCTGGGCCATATCACATCATCAGACTCCAGGGAAAGAAGAAACAGGGAAAGAGAGATTTTGAATAATCACCTTTGATCTCAGAAGGTTTGGTTCTCTGTAGAAATGTCTGAATAAAATTTTCCTTGGTTTTGAGGGCTTCTAGAATGTACCACAGAGCTAGGATTTTGGTTAGAACGTAAAACCACTTCTCTTTTCTTCCCTGTCACCTTCTGATGACTCAGAAGAATCCATTATGGCCAAAGCAAAAACATTTTCCTTCCTTCCATGTAGGGGGTGTGGGTAATAGTGCTAAAGAATTCATGGCAGACACACACCGACACCAGCAAGAGGGAGAAAAGCTGCTAAACTGTGGTTCACCGGCTTGTGTCAGAACTGCTTTCTTAGCCCAAAAAGCCAGCTTGAGTTGATCCAGAGGGCTAGGAGATAGCGGCAAATACATTTCAAATTACATAAAAGTTCAGGTTTGGGATAAAGGGCAGTGTTGCTCTTGCAAAGGTTCAATTTAGGGAAACCTGTGAGCTGTTAAGTCAAGTTCCTGTAATAGCAACAGCTTCAACACTTGCCCTGAACCTGCTGCAGCACCCTTACAGAGCCTGGCTTCTCCAAACCCCATGGCATGAGTGCCAAGTGGGGAGAGAAGAAATGCTTTTGCTGAACCTTGCAGCAGAAAAGGAAGACCTCATGCTACCTAACAATGAACCTACAATGCCATTCCAGCACTGTGCACTATCCTGGATCCTGGATCCACAGACTTTATCAGAGAAGAAAGGCCTTGAAGACCAGCCCTACTGGTCTCAATACACAGGTCGGCTCAAGGGCTTACCACTTAACTTATTGTGATGCTTTACACTCAGGGCCAAGCTGAATTTTTTTTCTTAGTGTGTGTGCGGGGGGGGGGGGGGGGGTCCAAGTCCCACACTGAACACTAGTTTTGGAAACTAGTTTTCGTTATGAGTTATGGATGTTTCTTAATGAGCAAGCCAAAAAAAAAAAAAAAACAAAAAAACAAAAAAACAAGGTAGAGAGTGCTGCAGTATAAAATATCCTGCAGGAGAGTGATTTCCAAAATAGCATTAACCTGACAGTTGATGGTGCAACCAGTCCATGGAACTCTACATGGAACAGGATTAATCTGCAACATAATGATATGTTAAGATGTAAACAGCCTTAAATAAAACATAAAAGAATTGTACTATTGCCTTCCAAGAGAGGAATGAAGTTAATTCATGAATTGCCATTATTAAGCAATCCCTACCCATTCAAGAAGGCATTAGTAAAGATGAGATCCAACAATATGACATTTGCAACCACTTCTGATGATAAAGAATTACTGGCTTTGAATCCCAATTAAGCAAAATGAGTAGTCCTCTAAAGGGCATTTCATTCTTATTGGAAAATACTGATTTTTCTGTAAATTGACATCTTGTCAGTAAAAACCTTGTGGAAATTCTTTTAAGTATCTCATAATATCATCAATGCTTTCCATTGATCCTAGGATCTAGCATATTCTCTGGTCTTTTACACTTGTGTCCTAGGTACTGGCAGCTGTGGCAATGACTGAGCACTCCTAGTGTGGCTATTACTGGCTCTGCAGTGGCCACTTACCACCTGCCTCTCAGCTTCCAAGCCTTCTTAAACACTTCACTATTACTATTGACTTGGCATATACTCTCTTGCCATTTCTAGCCCCAGAGGGGCTAGGTAACAAAGCAGGCCCAAAAAAGGTTGCATGGATTTCCCTGGGAAGGGGAGAGGGAGATCTCCTGGGTAATCTGAGGGTGGGGTGGGAGAATGGGAACTCGAGGAAGTCGCTGGGCACCCGAGCTGGGTTGTGGGGGGAGAGGGGGGAAGGAGGGAATTCAGGGTTAGGGAGAAACCTGGTGCCAGGGAAACTCCCAGGAATCCACAAGAATGACCCCAGCTAAGACTCCTAGCAATAGTGGAGAGGGTGCCTGAAATGGCCATCCACTGTAATCAAATTAGTGACTACCCCAGTTGTCATCAAAGAGCTTCTATCTATTAATTGGTGGAAGTAGATGCAAAGATCCATAGCCAAGCACTGGACCAAGCTCCAGGAGTCCTACTTAAGAAAGGGAGGAGGGATCATATGAGCCAGGGAGGTCATGACACGGGATCTCACAAAGACAGCTGATCTGAGCTCGTGGGAGCTCATAAACTATGCACCAACAACACCAACAAGGAGTCTACATGGGACCAAGGTAGGCCCTTTTGCATGTGTGACAGTTGTGTAGCTTAGCTGGCTTTTGGGAACCTGTTCCCCATGAAGGATTACCTCACCCAGCGTTAATGCAAGGGAGGTTGGGAACACTGTCCTGTATCTCAACTTGATCCGCCATGCTTTGTTTAAGCCCATGGGAGGCCTGCCCCTTTCTGAATGGAGACGGAGGAGTGGAAGGGGGAGGGGGAAGGAGTAGGTGGGAGTGGGTTGAACAGGAGAGGAGGGAGGGGAAACTGTGGTCAGTATGCAAAATAAATGAAACAATACTAATTAAAATATTTTTAAATGACCCAGGTGAAGCTCAGTGTAGAAAATTAAGGGAATCTAAAAAAGAAACGTACGCATAAGTACTTGGAGATGTCACCCAGCACAGTAAGGGTTTAAGAGGTTTTGACAGGAATGCCTTTATCTTGTTCTAACTACATGCCTGTTCTTCCTCTAAGGATTTGTAGCTGAATTTGATTAGGTTTTTAACCAATGTTACAAATACAGTTCCTCTAGAGCCCATGGGGGCTACTAACCAGATGCCTACATCTAACCCTGTACCCCACCTCCCATGGCTATTGAAAAGAAGGCCGAGGAACTCAGAAGGTAGCAGTGTTCAAGATGAGTAAGGAGACCCAGAGGGCACAGATGGTCAGACACATCCCCAAACAGGCACATTATCATGCATCGTGTTGGTGGTCCTGATGCTCCTTTGATTTCGGTTTTTCAATTAAAGGTACTTAGAACCATTGATCCATTCAACAAGCATTTATTAACAGCTAGTATCTGCTAGAATTTCCCTAGGTACTTGTGATACAGGAGAGAAACCTTACCCCATTACATCCTCATCAAGTATGGTCCATGAAGAATGGATAGGTATGCATGACTAAATCTCTATAAAAACTAAAATCCCAATCTGTCCCCTGCTGTTTGCACTTTTCATCTATCTCTCTCTTGAGAGAACAGAAAGCATGCCAATAAAGAAGCCTGGAACTGCAGTCAGAGCTGGTCTAAGTAGGTCCCTGGTATAGCAAAGAAGTGACCATTTTAGCTGAGGTCCATATCCTGGAGAGCAGCTGGGCTCTATGTCCCATTGGGTTATTAGCACATGAATAAGGTGCCTGAAGGATGGTCAACTTGTTGAATAAACAATTCACTCCATAGAAAGTGTAGCCCTCCACAAAGGTGTCATTTATGTATGTAAGCTACAAATGCCCGAAGGGTGGAAAGTGAATACTATCCTTCAGTGATTTAAAATCCAATGGTGAGCCTAAAATTATCACTTCTGTATTTTATTCCTACTCTAGCCATTTGTACATGGGGCCAGGCATGGTGGCACACACCTTTAGTTCTGGCATCTGGGTGGCAGAGGCAGGCAGGCAGATTTCCATGAGCTAGAAGACAACCTAGTTTACATAGTGAGTTCCAAGACCACCATAGCTCACTGCATAGTAGGAGCCTGCCTCAAAACAAAATATAAACCCAAGTCTTACAGATTCCTTTTATCTCTACCAAAAAAAAGCTAAATATTTTACTAAAAATACCAATCTATTACTTTTCCCATCCCCAATAATTCCTTACCAATAATTCTCTTTAAAAAAAAAAAAATCTGAAAACAAATTTCCGCAAGTTTGTGACAGAAACTGACTTACACTGTGTCAGGGATAGCTTATGCCAGTCACATTGGTTCTTAACTTCATTGAAGTGCTCCCCCAACTTCACTAACATAAACCTACAGCATATAATTCACTTTTGAAAATTCTGCATTCCAAAACCCTCAGGGATTTAAAGGAGTATGTATACCATAAAAGCGACTGATACTGTTGTGCACTACTGCCACCTGTTGACAGGAACTTGGAACTTCAAACTTGTGCATCTGGGAGTGAGGCAAGAGAATGAGTTTGAGGTCATCCAGATAGGTGGGTGAGATGCTATCTCCAATAAGCAACAACAAAAGCAAACTACTACCACTATGTGATCAAAGTGGGAATGCCTTGCACTGCATATAATTGAGAGAACACTCTATAACTTAGTGAGTTTATTTCAAAAGCAATTGCTATGGATAATCCTCTACCAATTTAAGTTCTTAAAATAACCAGTAACATGTTGGACATTGTGTGTTTCCATCACTTACTAGAAACTGGATTGCTCTTGATTCACTGCAGCAGAGGCTCTTGTAGACTTGGCTGATCCATGGAGAACATTCCAGGTCTGCAGTTGAGAACTATATTTCAACTACTCATGTACCAGGGCTGATACCATCACTGTCCAAAACTATTCAGACCATTTACACTGCTGTCACAGGAATGAATGTACATCACATTCACAGGCAGTGATGACCTCTTCAACAAATCTAGTGCATAGCAATAGCCTTTGGGAGTACTTCTAGGCTGTTCACAGCCTTCTAAAAATGGAGAGTGCATTCCTAGCAGTTAAATGTGGTGTGTCTTGTTTAGAACTACACTTCAACACACTATCTTTTCCTCTACACCTACCATGGGGGGGGAGCTGCAGTTCTGTGGCACAAAGATACTGTGTAGTAGCACTCAGGCAGGCAGATCTCCAAGGCCAGCCTGGTCTACACAGTGAGTTCCAGAACAGCCAGTGGGCTACACAGAGAAACCCTGTCTCAAAAGACCAAAAAGTAAAATGTGTAGTATTCAATTTTGTGTTAATATTGATGTGGTTTTGAGTTGGACTTTAAAACATGGTAAGGTTTAAAACTATTAAAGCTATTTTAGACATTTTCTAAGAAAATATGCTTCTAATTGAATCACAAGGACACTGTCAACCCATGATGCATACCATCACCAATCTCAATTTGCAACTCTAGAACCAGAAATGCAGGAAATACTGGGCTTGATGGACCTGAAGCTGTCACTGTTCTTGTCAGTGCATGGCATTGGAGAACATGGTCAGTTTGGATGTAAGCACAGATTCCACTGCCTGTGGTCCCCTTCATATCTACCCAAGCTGAAATGCTTAGCACCAGAGTGACAGTTAGGGGGTCTGTAACGTCTCCATGGACTTACTGCCTGACCACTCCTCACTGAACATCCAAAACCTGACTATTGTCATAAAAGCTCTTGAACATTTTGGATTTTACACCATTGTAGATTTCAGATTTTCCAACTATGAAAGCTCACCTTGTCACTACTGTTTACAAGTTAAATATTACCTTGTATTTTGGTCTCCTTTTCAGGAGGCTTGTTAATTCTGTTACCAGGATACTTCCTGTCTTTAATTGTAGAAACGTTTTCCTATTGGGAATCACAGCCATTTACTAGATTACCCTTCCAAACATCCAGTTTCCCAATTCAGTCATAAAGTAAAACAGCTGTTTCTACTCCCAAGCCCTGAATGGAGAAGCTAGTCTACTGTGGACATAAGCTTCCAGGCTGGTAACGCTCTGAAACTGATGTCATGTAGCAAACTTCAGAATCTACTATAAATATTAGTGGTTTGTCAGGGTAAAACTGAAAATTCTGTAACTTAGTTAAGGAAATTTATTCTTTAAAAATCTTTCACACAGACATGAGAATCATTACTATTTTGTTTGAGGGAAACTAAAGTAACATGCAGTCAATGGTAGCTTAGAACAAAAGTAGAGCCAATATGATGGTCAGCTAGCCTAATGTTCAATGATTTTTAGACTACATTTAGGGTATTAAAGATAGTGAAGACCAAAGATTAAGTGGACCTATGATACAATGCAAACTCAAACCTTGCCATTTCTATACTCCCATCACTATAGTCCTTTATGCCACATGTATAAATGAGTTACCCTGATTTGCAAGTCACAATTGGCCAGGACAAAGGGAAGCCAGAAAAATCAGTGTAAATAGAAAGCACAGCAGTGTGCACCCTCCTCCTAATTCAGTATTTAACACACTGGTGACCACTCCATTTCATGAAAGGAAAACATGAGTTACGGTTTGAGTAAAAAGTATTTTTATGGGAAAAAAAAAGGCTGAGCGTCTTGCCTAGAAAAATCCTTTAATATCTCACGTTACCTAATACAGTAAAAGCCTTTCGAAATGCGTTGAGGATTCAGTTTGCATGGGAAATCCACCTGCCTCAGAATGGCTAGTCATCTTTTTAATTGAACGATTTTAAGTAGCAAAATCGTTCAGAACAGAAAAATATATTATCTTCAATAGACATCTCAAGACAATAAAGTTATATTTACAGGATGCTATCTATAATCAGAAATCACCAAGAAGCAAAAATAAACTATCATTTCATTGTCCTTTCTCTCAGCAGTAGGTTATGGCCACACACTAAGGAACGCCAAGAACCAAAGAAATATGTTCCAGGTGAAATAAATTTCCCAGAACAACTCTCATAAAATAGTTTTTTTCTTTCCCCCTGAGAATCAAGTAGATCAATCATTGGATTGCATGAGACAAAGACAAGCTCTAAATCTTCTATTATGTAAGATCAAAATTCTGTAGGCATTTCTGTTTAGAAAAGCTAAAATGTACAAATGATAAAAACTAAATAGCAAGACACGGTGCTTAGTAGTACCATGGCAGAAATTTATGGTATTTGGTAAAATATACATGTGACAATTGTGGATAAGTTTTATTGCTTTTTGATGGGCTATAGCACCACTCTGAGGAATAAAAGATGGTTAGGATTAACCAGCCTTTAGTCACAATATGCATTTATAGTAAAAGTATTTCAGAAGGAGCGCTGAAAAGCCAAGAAACTTGCTTCTGTTTTAAGTATTTCCAGCGTCATTCAACAGGTGAATGGGGGATCAATCTTAGTAAAGTAACTTGGACTGGATTTGCTACTGTCAGTTTGATGATTCAAATATAAAACCAAGGGACGAAAGTTATTCAAACTTAGAAAAAGTTAGTACACTGCAAATTTTCATGCCAAAATATTTTTTTCAGATAGGTATTGCTTAAATGACCAGTGGCTATACATGTGAAGTTTTCAAAATCATGATTGATAAAATTTCTTTAGTGCGCTAAAATTTACCCTAAGGGAGAGAGAAGTGTGCAAAGGCTGTGTAGATACTGTCTACTCACTGTGGAAAACAGGCCAATTTCCCTCAGAACTATTTAAAACTAGTATCACCATGGTGATTTCAAGATTCAGAAATAATAAAGTAACATCACACATGCTATACAAAGTCAGCCAAATAAGTCTCTTCAGCTACCGCTTTACTTAGTCTTTAGAGTATAATTGAAGTAAATTTCCTTAATCTAAAAGTTGTGAACAGATAAACTGCTATGCAGAAGCACAAAGATATTTTAAATGTCATCTTCTATAAGAAGTAATTAAAATTTCAAAGCCAAACAATCTAACATCAAGTATGATTTCCTCTGAAACTGACTTTATCCACCAGTTTCTTTTCTTGATCCTCTGGATTACTCAGCATTCTCGACTGGTATCTTTGTAGGAAAGTGTGACACCATCTCTCTTCAAGTAGCCTGACTTTCTAAAAATGACTATTTCAGGAGTGGAATTTCTAAAAATAATTCTGCCCTGAATAATCAGTCACTTTTGGAAGCAGGCACAAGAATTCTTTTAAGAGTGGTAAAACTTGAGAGTGCTATGCAAGCTGTAGTGCAGCATGGTCTGTAAACCCTTGGGGCAGGGGTCATATACTGATGCTTGGCATGGAAAAAGAAAACAGTCTTACACTGTCACCAGACATTTTACAAAGAAAAATGTCTTAATCTTGTTTTTAAGTTACAGTCACTCTGTCTCTACTTACATATATATATATACATATATACATACTTTTTTTATTGATGGGGTGATGCAGAAAGTCACAAGTGAGAAAAGGACACTAAGTTTTAATAAGGGGAACATAAAGTTGTTTTCACCAGCATAGGTTCACATTACAGAACACCAGTATCGACAGCATTCTCGTCTATTTTTGGTACAGAAGATGGTATCTCTCTACATAACCTGGTAAGGCTTCAGTAACTAAAACATAAAACAAACAAACAAAAAACCCAAACAAAACAAAAAACCCAGCCTATTAGTTTACAGTTTATTTTAAAAATTCTGAAAGACACTGCAAGTTCTAAACTTGAGTAGTGCTACCCATACACAACCGTCTGGTCAAGAACGCAGTAAAAGCACGCCCTTTGGAGGGAGCTTTGCCACAGTAGAGCAGTGCAACAAGAAAACTTATACATGGCACATTCTCTTCATATTTTGTAATGTAAAAAGTTACAAACATACCTAATCAAATAAATAATAATAAAAAAGAATTTGATGTATTTGTTAAGTATCCTAAAACCACTACATAGAATAATGGTAACTTTCACTCACAGATTATTTACACGGTAATACCCAGTGTGGGTACACTGCTACAAAACTTAAAACAGAAAGAGTAAACTTGAAATGTTTTCCTGTAAAGATCTAGCAGCATGACTATCTAATGCTGTGTTATCCCATAGCTTCTGAAACGGTCCTTTTTAGTCTGTGTCTTCATCCAGTTCATAATTGTCTTTATCATAAATATCTTTTACTAGAAGAACCCGTACAAGCATATTTTCCAGGGTGTTCCGGTCCAGGGAAGTAGATGTGTACCACACAGGGCTATCTGCAGAACTAGAACATTCTGGTTGCAAATAAAAAACATCCATTCTCTGATTAAGATTCTGTGGACTTTGGAGGAAGAGAGAGATAAAGGTCAATTTCATGTAACAGAATGAAATTCGCCATAACTTTACTTATTTCAAGAACAACTCAGCCCCCAGCATCAGATGTGCTCAATGCCTTCTGCCTCATTAACCGCATTGTTTTATCAGTAAATTGTTCTCTTAAGTTTTGTGATAAAAGCATGAGCTCCCTACTATAATTCTAATCCTGTATTTCATAGAATCCAAGACTCCATTAATATATACACTATTTTTTTTAGTCATGTTTATATTGGTGCCAATTATAATCTCAAATGCATTAATTTAACAGTGCATGTCCATTTCAGGAAAAGGGAAATGCAAAAAAAAAAAAATGACTTAAAATGATGAAAATATGCAGCATAGTAAAGTCTTACAGCATTATACAAAAGAAAGAAAGAAAGAAAGAAAGAAAAGGGGAAAAAACCCAAACATTAAATACCAACAAGACAATACTGAGAAAGGAACTCCCATCTGGCAAATAGTCACCAACACTGGAAATAAATGAAACTAAATTGATGCTCCAGAACAGAGCTGAAGAGAAGAAACCTACTCTTACACTTGTTACAAACATGGTCATGCTAAAGGTAAAGTTCATACTTTTATAAGTTCTTGACAGCCACCCTGGAAACCACACTACAATGTGAGAAGTTGTTTACAAACCCAACTCTGCACTTTCTGAAAGTCAGAGTGCTTATTTAAAACACTCAAAATGAAACCATCTGACAGAGGACTGACTCAACAAAGCCTGCTAATTCCAGACAGGATGACAGCAGTCATGCAACTGGAGGACCTTCCAAAGAATGTCTTCAAAAAACTGTTTTCTTTCACATCTAGATTTTTTTTTTTTTTTTTTTTTGGTTTTTCAAGACAGGGTTTCTCTGTGTAGCTTTGGAGCCTATCCTGGCACTCGCTCTGTAGACCAGGCTAGCCTCGAACTCACAGAGATCGCCTGTCTCTGCCTCCCGAGTGCTGGGACTAAAAGCGTGTGCCACCAATGCCCGGCTATAAATATTTTATTTTCATCTCTACCCATTGTACCTACTTTGAAAGACATCTACCTTTGCACTAGGCAAACAGTGGCCAGCAACCTGTATAAAGCCATGTACCGTGAACTTACTATTATACAATATATGGCCTCTTCTAGTTGTAGTAAGACAATCAAGTAGATAGAGACTAAATACCCAAAAACCTAAAATAGTTACCTCTAAATAGAAAGTTTGTGTCCCTGCTTAGCAAGCAACAGAACTGCTCTAATATAAAAGACAATAGCAGAGTGATACTTTTAATAGAGCAACTGCTTAACACGGAGGGAAGCCTAAAGCCTATGTGGTTGGTATTTCACAAGAGGACTCTAAAGTTAAAGTAGAATATAACTTTGGAATATAAACTTTCATTTAAACAAAGAAAGAAATCTCAAAAAATGGTAAATGTCACTTCTTAATGGGGTGTGCGTTAGTGCATGCGTGTTATATTGGTTTTTCATGACAGAGTTTCACTGTGTAGCCCTGGCTGTCCTGGAGCTCTCTCTGGAGACCAGGCTGGCCTTGAACTCACAGAGACCTCTTCCTCTGCCTCCTGAGTGCTGGGATTAAAGGTGTGCACCATCACTGCCCAACAATACCATCATTTAATAGTGTTCAATTCAACCAACTTATACAAACATCTTAAAAAGTCAAGTATCAGGCTGAGCATGTAGATCAGTGGTAGAGCCACCAGTTCAATACCCCAGTACTACAAAATAAAAGTCAAATATCAATAATGTTCACCTTTTAGACAAGTAGCATTCAAACATTTTCACAGGACATCTAGAAGGGTTGGCTGTGTTTTCAATTTGTTCAAATACTGGCTCATCATCTTCATGTTTTCGTTTTCCAGTAGCAATTTTATCTTTAAAAAGCAACAATAACAAAAGTAAGCTTCCTAAAACCAATCGTTTTTTCTTTCTTGTGTATATGTGTATGTATGTTATGTGTATGAATGTGGGCACAGTGTGCCACAGCGTAGATGAGGTCAGAGGAGTTTTGAAAGTCAGTTCTTGTCTTCCACCTATCCTAGGCAGGCTCTCTCTGCTTCTGAACTGCATACTCCAGGCTAGCTGGACTATGAGCTTCCTGGTGATTCTCCCATCTACCTCTCTTCTCCCCATAGGGTGCTGAGATTACAGGTGCACCCTACTGCATCTAGCTTTTTATGTGGGCTCCAGAATTCCAATTCAAGTGGTCAGACATGTGCAACAACTGATTTCACTCACTGGTTTTACTTACCAACACCCTAAAACCAGTTCTGAGGAAAGAAATTACTATTCATCCATAGCACCTGTTTTATCAACATTGGATTAGGTTCTCTTCAGAGTTTTCTGTGTGGTAGGTTTTGATAATGTGTATCTTTCCAACAAAAGGAACTGAGAGGCTAAGAATACAGCTCAGTTGGCAGCTGGTAGAATGCTTGCCTAGTATGCCTGATGCCCAAGTTTGAACATCAGCTAAGCATAAAAACAGGTGCAATGTTTCATGCAGGTAGTCTCAGCAAAGGAAGGAGGACTGCACAGTTCCAAGGTCATTCTTTGATATAATGTTTAAGGCCAGTTTGAATTAGAACTCCAATCTCAAAACAAATAACAAAAAGAAACGAAGACATTTTAAGATACAGTTTGAAGGCAGAGGCAGAAGGATATCTAGGAGTTTGAGGCCATCTTGGTCTACACAGGGAGTTCCAGACTAGCCAAAGATACACAGGTAAGACCATGTCTCAAGAAATAAAGGAAAGAAAGAAAGAAAGAAAGAAAGAAAGAAAGAAAGAAAGAAAGAAAGGAAGGAAGGAAGGAAGGAAGGAAGGAAGGAAGGAAGGAAGGAAGGAAGGAAGGAAGGAAGGAAGGAAAAGGGGGGAATCACAACACATTTTGTTGTGTTTTATGAAAGCAATTGTCTTTAGGTTCTTAATGACTGGTTGAGGTGGGCTTTGATAGAAAAAGTTTGACTATTCCCATCACAAACAATCTCTAAATAAAAATGCTATAATACCAGGGCCAGTGATGGCTCAGAGGTTAAGAACACTTACTGCTCTTGCAGAAGACCTTGGTTTAGTTCCTAGAATCTGTATGGTGTCTTAAAATCATTCATACCTCCAGTTCCAAGGGATCTGACACCCTTATGGCACCCTGAGGCACTGCATATATGTGGTGTATAGGCAAAACACACAGAAAATAAAGATAAATTTTGATTTTAAAAGAAATTATACTACCTTCATTGTCTGTTCCACATAAGGAAGACACCTGGTAACGAAGACATGCTTTGTTTTCCATTGTTAAAGGATTTTTTTTCCAATGCCTAAACACGGTGCCAAAGGAAAGTCTTAAGTGTTGTTCCACTGTTTTCAGGCCAAAATACTTAGTGTTAAAGTAGAACAGGGTGTTCAAAAGAGCTACTGGAGAGTGTGATCCTAGTTGTTTTATCCTCCAGAGATAGTCTTCTTCAACCCGAGAGAATATTGACCCTTAAATAGAGAGAACTATTTTAAAAGAATTATAAATACAACAGTTTAAATTTAACCATGTAGAAATAAAAGTGAATTTAAAACATCCCAATGCCAATCCACTTTCCACATTAGGTCAATGTGAATGAACCTGAAAATTACATATTAGCTCTTTTAACAATATAAAAGGTTGGGGAACAGTGTATGGAACCACCATCCACAGAATAAGGTACAGGATGCTAGCTTCTGTCCTTCAGTAGGACAAACAAGTTATGATCAGAAAATAATTTAAAATATGTATAATCCTTGAAAACAACATGTGCTTCCCAGAAACAAATACATTTTCGTCACATCAGAATCTGTATATTGTTGGTCTTAAGACATAAATATCTAACCTTGCACTCTTCCTCAGAGTAGGCCACTTGTTTTACAAAGTTCTTCAAAAGCATTAGTTACTGACTATTTATTTGCAAATGAGCTCATGGGCACAAGCTCTTACTTTCTAATTTAAATCATACCTAACTATACTTAACATACTTTCTATAAAAACAACAATTCCATTAGCAACTATTAACACATATTAAAAAGAAAATTACCATCTGGAAGGATGCTTGGTTGCCAACTTCGGAGTATTTTACTCAATTCTTGCTCAAACATCTGGTATCCTGGATCAATAAATATGTTGTCCTTTCGATTACTACCACATAAGTACTACAAAAAAAATTATTGGAGGAAAACCAGCTAATTATAAGCAGTCAATGTATTGTACTTTTCATTTCTTAAGAAAAAGTTTTATGTTTAAGAAAAGCAAGGATTCTAATAAACACAAGAGATTACTGGCCATGGGTATGTGTGTACAATGGAAAAAGCATGAATTACCAATTAACCTGTTGCTTAAAACATGCAAAGCTGGAAAGTATAACACAAAATCCTGAATATAAACACTGGATAAGAATCATTAGTCTAGGCCACAGAAATGGTTTAACAAGTAAAGCATTTGCCATGCAAAAAGCATGACATGCAAGGGACCTCAGAACCCACTCTACAACATTGTCCTCTGATTGCCATCTGTTCAGTGTGGCATACACAAACTTTCATCATACATACACACACACTCGCTCAGTGGTCTGTCAGACACAATATAGAATCCTCAATTTATATCACACATGGAGAAAAATAATCATTTTAAAGAATAATTAATGATTAAAGGAAAACATTGAGGAGCTAGCTGGCTGCCTCTGCTCTCCCAATCTTCTGCCAATCCTCTGGTTGGGCTTTTGAAAATGCCGAGAACCTAACCAGGGTGGAGCACCTGTCTAATGTGCTCAAGGGCCCGGGCATTATTTCCAGGATAGCAGAAATCAAAACAGGAACAATATTTTCACTTGAAAACTAAACAATTTATAGGAGAGTTCAGGTCCTTTATAGTATGACTTTACCATCACTCTTTATACTTCATACCTGACACCTACCCATGTTAAACATGGTTCCTGGGAAACTGCCTGACTCTGTCTTCTAGGGATGCCATTTCCTTTCATCCTTTCTGTCTACAAAATTTCTATCTGTATTTCAAAAAAATTCAATTTAAAGTCTTTCATGCTGTGTACACGTTTGTGCAACATACATGTGCATGCACATGCATGTGGAGGCCATACGTGAACACCGAATGTCTTCCTTAATTGCTTCTCCACTTGTTTTATGAGACAGAATCTCTCATTGAACATGGAGCTCAATGATTCAGGTATACTACCTGGCCAGGAAGCCCTAGGAAACCCCATCTCCTCCTTCCTAGAACTGGGATTATAAGCAAATACTTGGCTTTTTACATGGATCCAAATTCAGAACCTCAAGCTTGTGCTGCAAACACTTTATCAACTGAGCTATATCCTTGCCCCATTGGATAGAATTGATAGATACTTGTCCCAAAACTGTTCTACAGATAATCTTTGGGTAGAGGACCATATATTTCAAATCCTTGAGCAAACCATATTATAGTAGCCTCCCTTGCTATTCTCCCTCATGGCCCTTGCCTCAAACTTACAATCCCCCTGCCTCACAGATGTTAGCATGCACCATGTACCATGCCTGGTTTATAATGATTTTCTAAGTCAAACTGAACAGATTCTATTTGATTTTTTCTTTTGTTGTTTTTTCTTTTTTTCTGGGGGGGGTCGTCTTTGTGGGGTTTTTTGTTTTTTGGTTTTTTTTGTTTTTTTTGAGACAGGGTCTTGCTATGTATCCCAGACAAGCGAAGAACTCACAATGCAACACCCAGGCTGACCTCACATTCATAAGCCTACCTGCCTCAGCCCCCACAAATACCATGCTAACCATACTCAGTCCAGATTCAAAACTTACGAATTACATAATTTAGAAAAGCTACTACTTATAGCATCTCTCTTCATCAGAACAAGGCAAAAAATAAAGAGTAGGTACATCCAATGCTTAGAATGTGTATACAGAAAATCAAATGTTAGCAATTAGTTAATGAAATCTATCAACACGAGTATGCCAATTTCTAAAACACATCAATGTCCAGTAAACAGAAAATATTAAAATGAAGGAGTAGCAAGACTCAAGCTTGCTTCATAAATTTACACATATTTTATAGTATTAATAAATGCTGCAGTCTTAAAGTCTCATGAATAAAAAAAAAGTTGATTGTATTTAATTAGCAGTTACTAAAAACTACTCATTTGTATAGAACTTGAAGTTGGAGGTTTCTGTCCCACCAGGTCTTGCCGCCCGTCAGCCCCAAATGATAGGCAGGAAGTATAGGCAGAGCTAAGAGAGGAAAGAAGAGGAGACATTGTGAAGCCACAAGAGAGATGCCATGTAGAGACCAGGGAGATGGGATGTGCCAGTGGTTCTCTGGTAAGATAAGGCCATGTAGAAATACATATATTAGTAGTTATGGGTTAATAATTAAGAGAGAGCTAGCCAGTAAGAAGCCCTAGCCTTTGGCAACAGTTTATAAATTAATATAAGTCTTTCTGTGTTTATTTGGAGCTAATTGGCTACTGGACCAGGCTGGAAAGAAACTCCAGCAACAGAACTACACGGGCCATTGCTCTACTCTTTCTTAAATTTATAAACATAGTGCAAAGCTTTAAAACAAAATCTTACTACATTCCTACGTCTAAAATACTCAAAGGTTAAACCCTAGAATAAATTCTGGGATGATGTCAAGTTTCTCTCTAGAGAGGCTAGCTAGGGACTTGAAAGAGAGAGAAATCTATCAGCATAGACTATGAAATTCTCAAAGAATGAAAATATTAAAAACAACAAATAAACCTTCAAAACTAACCAATCAAGCAACCAAAAAACCTAGAAGCTCATTTTTAGGATATGTTTAGAAGGTGCTTTAAAATAAAATTTTATATAGACTCTAAAACACAATGAAAATAAAGATATGGATTAAAGTAACAAGAAAGGCCTAAAACTTTCTCTCCTTTCCCACTGAACCCCAGGGCTCTGTTTTACACAGAAAAATAGTTGATCTTTACATCTGCATGGTCAAAAATCATGTCTCATGAAACAAAGGGCATATAAAGTTACTTAGCATTGTTAGTGTGGTCTAGGTACATATATTTTTACCCTGTATAGAAACATGAGCAACTCTAAAGGGAATTCTGAAGCTAACCATCTATGAATTCATTTTCTTGCAACTACTAAAAAATGATGTCATCCCCAAACAGACAACACTTTTAAGACTCCTCACAAAAGATGCATGAGGCTAGGCATGGTGGTGCATATGGTAATTCCAGCATGTAGGAGGCAGAGGGAGGTGGGTTTCTGTGGGTCTTAGGTCAGCCAGGGATATACAGTGAGATCCTGTTTTAAAAAACAAAAACAAAACAAAACAAAAAAAAACAAAAACAAAAACAAAAAAGGGGGGACACAGTTGAGCTAAGTCAATTGTTTTTTGGTTTTTGTCTTGATACAAAATATCTAGGAAAATATTTTATGTGCCCTAGGTATCTTTTATATACCCTAGATATTTCCAAAGAGATTAAATTCTACCTTTCTTGGTAAGCAAACAGAAATTCCGGAAACCTGAGACTGGAGAAATGACTCACCCAAGAACACTGCTCAATAATGAAGATCAGAGTTCAGATACAGCACCCACATCATGAAACTCACAAACACCTATAAACACTGGCTCCAAGGTATCTGATACTTTCTCTGGCCTCTGTGGACATTCATACACACATGTGCATACATACATACACATATAAATTACATAAACATTTTAAAGTTCTAGAAAATGAAGCTTAAATTTTCATAGGCAATCTATATATCGAAAAATTCTACCATAACTTTTATTATATTCAAAAACTTACCTCCTGTATACCAAGGCAGAGGTAATAGATGCTGTCAGGTGCGTAATTTTCTCCGTTTGGGCGTCGGATCTCATTGACAAAATGGGCTAACCCACAGCTGAGTTCAGCTGTGGTATGAGAGAGTAGATCTTCTTTTAACTTTACTGATTTAGCTAAAAAGAAATAAAATAATCAGTAACTTATGTCTCTGCACCCATGCTGGGCAGCTCATGACTGCCTTTAACTCCAGCTTTAACTATGATACCATCTTTTGGCTTCCACAGGCATCCATACACACATGGACTATATTCATAGAAATACACACATAGACATAAATAAAATTAAATCCTGAGGTTAGAAAGATGACTAAGCGGGCTGGAGAGATGGCTCAGAGGTTAAGAGCACTGACTGCTCTTCCAGAGGTCCTGAGTTCAATTCCCAGCAACCACATGGTGGCTCACAACCATCCGTTATGAGATCTAGTGCCCTCTTCTGGTGTGCAGATATACACAAGGAAGCAGAATGTTGTACAAATAATTAAATAAATAAAATCTTTGAAAGAAAGAAAGAAAGAAAGAAAGAAAGAAAGAAAGAAAGAAAGAAAGAAAGAAAGAAAGATGACTAAGCAATTAAAAGCAATGACTGATCTTCCACAGGATACAGGCTGATTCCCAGAACCCATATGGCAGCTCACAACTGTCTATAACTTCAGTTCCAGGGAATCCAACATCCTCCCTGGCTTTCATGGGCACCATGCATGTACGCAAAACATTCATGTATATTAAATAATAAATCTTAAGGGAAAATTAAATTAAATCTTGAAGAAAAATACTAAAGGTAATTAATTACAGAAACAGATTTTTAAACAGAACTTAGGAAAACAGAACAAAACACTTACGGGATTTTAGCTCATCTAACACCAGAAGATCTTCATGGAGCTGCCTAGTTTTGACCCAATGTTTCCATGCATTTACACCATATGTATACTTGAAAGGAAAGCTGCATTCTGAGTTGTCAGAACTATCATCATGAGACTGGTATCCTGATACAGCTTTTCTCTTGGTTCCCTGGCAATAAAACAGCACTGTAAATCCTTCGAGTCTACATTATCCCATGAATTCTATCAAGTTATCTTTAAAAAAAAGCAACTAAAAAAGAACAGTATTTATTTGTGTTAGAATTGGCTGGTATTCTGAGAACTGATGATAGTTATCCATATTGCTTCTTGAAATCTAACTCCATGAATGTTTCTATACAAACCACAAAATCAGAATTAATGAAAAATAAGATAAATAATAATAATAATAATAATAATAATAATAATAATAACAACAACAACAACAACAGGATTCTAAATGTCAAGCTGACACTGAAAAATTTTTTAATAACTTCAACGGGAATTTAATCCCAGCACTTGGGAGGCAGAGGCAGGCAGATCTCTGAGTTCGAGGCCAGCCTGGCCTACAAATGAGTGCCAGGATAGCCGGGGCCACAGAGAAACCCAGTCACAAACCCTCTACTCCCACCCCCCAAAATAGGAAGGAAGGAAGGAAGGAAGGAAGGAAGGAAGGAAGGAAGGAAATTTACTATTGGCTGAGCAGTGGCTTTTAATCACAGCACTTGGGAGGCAGAGGCAGGCAAATCTCAAAGTTAGAAGCCAGCCTGGTCTACAGAGTGAGTTCCAGGAAAGCTAGATTACACAGAGAAACACTGTCTTGCAAAAAACAAAATCCCTGCTCCCCTCCCACAAGAAATAAATTGACTCTTTCCTTGATTTCCACTGTTTTTGTTTCCTTTCTTTTCTTATTAGTGCTGAGGATCAAGCCCAGGAGCATGCACATGCTAGGCAAGCATCTGCCATGGAGTCAGCACCCCACCCCCTTCAATGTTTGGGGGTGAGGTTGGTTGGTCGATTGTTTTGGAAAAAGGTTATCCTTATTTAGGTGGTCTCAAACTCATTATGCCCACAAGGTCATGAAGACAGGCCTAAGAGTTTATACTTTTAGCTCTAACATTTAATACTATGATCCATGAGTTAATGACTGTGTATAATGTCAAGTAAAAGCTCACTTTTATCCTACTGTGGATATTCCCTTTTCAGTTTTCTTTCTCTCTTTTGAAACAAATTTGTGAAAGCCACTTTATTACAATTTCATTTGATCTTGCCAGGTGTTGGAAGTCAGAAACCAAGTTATTTGATAGAATATTAAACAAATATAGATTCTATATGTATGAATGATCAAACTGTCTAGCAGATATCTGGTTTTTCTTTCTTCTTGTTTTATTATTTCGTGTTATTTTGTTGCTTTTGTTTTGTTTTGAGATGTGTGAAACAGTGTGTCATTTATCTCAAGCAGGCCTTGAACCTCTGATCCTTTAGCTTCTAATCTGCTAGAAGAACAGGCATGTACCATCAAACACAGTTTACATCATGCTGGGAAATCAAACCCAGGCTTCCTGTATGGTAGGCAAGCATTCCATCACTGAGCTACATGCCCAGTTCCCAAGATGTCTTTCTCTCTGTGTTGGCATGCTTAAGAATAAATTATACTGACGGGCAGTTGTGACGAACAACTTTAATGCCCGCACTCGGGGGCAGAGGCAAGCAGATCTCAGTGAGTTTGAGGCCAGACTGGTCTACAAAGTTTCAGGACAGGCTCCAAAGCTACAGAGAAACCCTGTGTTGAAGAACCGCCCCCCCCCCCAAAGAAATACCTCTTCTTTATTAACCATATCAAAAAAAATTGCTGAAAAAATTAATCCCTTGAAAAATCATCAATTCCTTCACCTTTCTCCTTTCCTTTTTCAGACACTCTTCCTGCTTCAGCCTCACAAGTGATTTCCTTGCTCATTCTGTCAGAGTTGAATTTCCGTTTTAAGTCAAATATTTTCTGATTTGCCCTTGTATTAAAATACATTTTAACATCTATTTTCCTATATTGTCAGGCATAAGTAATCACACCAATGAATCTTACTCTGCCTGAGATGCTGCTATAGAGATACTAAGTGACTACAAGACAAAGAATTATTATCAAATTCTATACCTTTTTTTTAGATCGTGGTCTGGGCTGCTCCTCATACTCTTCTCCAAAAACAGGTGGTAATAAAAACTCATTTTCCATATCAAGCTCCTCCGCAGCTGACAAATTAGAAAATCTTTTATTTTAAATAAAACAGTACAGTCATATGACATGAACGATTATTCAAACATGGGGATAAGTTTGAGGTAGGTTAGGGAATAAAAGACTTATCATACCTAACATAGTCCACATTTTGATAAACCCTGTTCATATTCCTAAAAAAAGTATGTAACAAGTATCAATACAGAAATTTCATAGAACTATGATACCAGAAAAAGCAAACAACTAAAAATTTAGGTCTAAAGTGACAATCCAGTTTAATCTATTAAGTCTTTTTCATGAAATGCTTTACATTTCACTCAATAGGAATTCACAAATTAAGGGGGGAATGAAAAATAGGAACACATTCATCTCTCTGTTTATGGTCTGGAACTTACTTTATAGAATCTCCAATTTGCAACCCTCCTGTCTTAGTAGCAGGACTATAGGTATGTACTATAACATGAGGCTTTGAAACACTTCTGTTCTTTTATTGAGACTGGTCCTAATTAGATAAGGTTGACTCAAATCTTGATACATAGCAGGGGCTGCCCTTTTATTCTTCCATCGTTCAATTGCTGGACTGGAGATCTTAGCTACAGCCAAGAAGCAATGAAGTATGACTTTTAGAAAGCAACTTTTCCATTTAAATGTGAATTTAACTTTCAAAAACATCAAGAAAAATATTACTAAGCTAGATGTGCTGACAGGCCTATAATCCAAAAACTAGAGAGGCTGAGGCGAGGACTGAGTTGAATTGGGGGCCAGCACAGAATATAAAGCAAAGCCCTATCTGACTCTACCCCAACACTATCAATACCTGTAATTGAAAGGCAAGTATTGTATTCTTCTCTAGTGTCTAAAGTTCCTATAATGAATTAAGTTTTAGTCAGGAAAAGAAAAAACAGAGGATAAAGGATATAGCTAAGTGGAAAAGCACATTCCCCACAACCACACACAAAACACACACACACACACACACACACACACACACACACACACACACACACACACACACACACAAAACCCACAGGAAAAAAAGAACCAATTATGGAGACAATGGGCAATGACTTAACATTGATGATCATTTATATTTTAAGTACAACTCTATGGATTGATTTAACAATGATAACGTAGTATATTTAAGTACCTCGGGGGAAATCTATTTCAATATCCAAATCTGGTTCATATGGTACATCAGGCATGTTGGATTGTATATCTGGGTCAGAGTTCTTTGTGAGATCTGAGCCAATTATGTCAGTCTCAATAATTACACCTGTAACAAGCAATAATTGTATTAGAAATCAAATTTTCAAAAACTCAGTATCTGTACTTAATTTGCCAAAGGAAAAAGTACACACCAACCTTAGTATACAAGCTACTATAAAATTTGTAACTATAATTGCAAACTTCTAATCCTATACATTCGTGTTGTCCCTTCTCAAAAATTAGTAAATGTTATAACACAAAAACAATTTCTATGTTAGAGTCTCTCTCTCTCTCTCTCTCTCTCTCTCTCTCTCTCTCTCTCTCTCTCTCTCTCTCTGTGTGTGTGTGTGTGTGTGTGTGTGTGTGTGTAAGAGACAGAAAGACAAGAGACAAGTATGTACCTGCTAGTGTGGCATATATAATTCCACATTAGATGAGCATGCATGTGTAAAGAAGATGTAGATATGTTTTTCCATGGAATCTCGCCATGGTATATAGCAGGCACACCTAGAACTCACCCTCCTTCTGCCTCAGTGCCCTGGCACAACAGGTAAGTGGGTATCTCTATTTTGTTTTTAATTAAAAACAAAAATCATACCGCTAGTTACAATCTACTAAATTTTACAGCCCCCTAACAGTACTGCAAAACTACTATTACAATTGTCTTCTAGTGTAAAGGTAATCAGGCAGTTCAGGTCTAAAAAGAGATTCTGAGTATCACCAAAAGGCTAGGAGTAGGAATAAATATTACAAGGAACAGAACCACCCACGAAACACTCATATTAAATCATACTACTAGATAGCAAACAGTGTCCTAACAAAGTGGGATAAATTCTGATTTAGTTAAAGCAAATTATATTTGATTAATGTAAGAAACAAAATAATACTGGAAATTATCTAGTACAAAATAAAATCTTGAAAACTACAAGTTACTAAGAAAAATAACTGAGTTGAAGTTCAAATCACATCCTACTGTTTTTAAAACACAGGGAGTGGCTCAGGGATCAGGAACAAATGACTACTGTTGCAGAGAACCTGGATCTGCAACTCCAGTTCCAGAGGATACATCATTTTATCTTCAGACCTCCACAGGTACCACACACTCTGTTGCAACTCTCAAACACACAAATCAGTTAAAAACAGTGGATTTGTTTGAGAACTTAAGTATGTGTGTAGTGGTGGGCAAAAATAATCTTAAATGTACTTTAGAGGATGAGGCTGGAGGACCTCTTGAGCCTGACAGTTTGTTTCACAGGGCATATACCAAGATTTCATCTCAAGATAAAACAAATAATTTCACTGGAGATCAAGCTTAGAAATAGAGAATACTTGGCTCAAGGCTGGGTGTGTATCTCTTTAAATATTTACTATTGTTTTATGTGTACAGGTGTTTTGTATGTGTGTGTATCTGTGCACAACTTATGTCTTTTGCCTGTGAAAGACAGAAGAGAGCCTGAGAACCTCTGGAACTGGAATTACAAACAGATGTTAAGTATGTGGGTGCTGGGAGCCAAACCTAGGTCATTTTCTGCAAGAGAAACTGCTGAGCCAAAGTGTGCATCTCTTAATATAAAATATATTTCTGTTATACTTCTTTTTCCTATTTTCATATTAAGTTGCTACAGAATATGCCTTCAAGTACTGTAATAATGACAATACATAGAACCCATCCCCCAAATCACTTATTGACAAACTATGGCTCACTGTTGACATCTGATGCTTCTGTTTTCCCATCTTCAGTCATCATATCTGTCATTGTAAGCAATTCTGTATCAAGAGGATCTGAAGAAACTTTGCTTTTTAGGTCCTCAACTGAGGTGGAAATCTTCTCACTGCTATCCAATGGAGCAGGCAGAAACACAGGAACGGGCACCTAATTAACCAAAGCATTTAATGTTAGGCATACTAAACAATTCAAGGTATTTCCCAAAATTAAATGCATGATATTACTATTTAAATGCATTATTTAAGAAAATCATTGCCGGGCATTAGTGGTGCACGCCTTTAATCCCAGCTCTTGGGAGCAGAGGCAGGCAGATCTTTGTGAGTTCAAGGCCAGCCTGGTCTCCATAGCGAGTGCCAGGATAGGCTCCAAAGCTACACAGAGAAACCTTGTCTCGGCGGGGGAGGGGGACGGAAAAAAAAATCTTTGGGAAGAATACATATCAAAACTAAGATGTGTACTTTAGCAAGGAAATCCCAGAATACAGATACTTAAAAAATAAAAAGGGAAAATAAGGCAAGCTCAAATGTAGTATTCTACACATTACAGGTGATCTGTGACAAAGTAAACATTTTAAGAACCTTCAGTTGGGCTGCAGAGATGGCTCAGAAGTTGAGAGCACTGGGAACTCTTCCAGAGGACCTAAGTTCAATTCCCAGCAGCCACATGGTGGCTCACAACCATCTATAATGAGATCTGGTGCCCTCTTCTGGTGTGCAGGCATACATGCAGGCAGAACACTGTATACATAATAAATAAATAAATAAATCTTAAAAAAAAAAAGAAAAGAAAGAAAGAAAGAAAAATACACATCTCTAGTCTGTTTTGGTTCTAAACCTTATGGTTTCACAAAACATTTCTTTTGAAGATGAATTTAAATATAAAATATAATATTGGCACAGGACATACATCCATCTGCTCAACTTACTCTCTGAAATGACCACACAAACAAACAAACAAAAAGCATCACCATGTTAACAAGAAGTTGAAAAAAATCTAACTTTGGAAGAACAGAAAAAGATGGTTTCTGTTGAGTATAAATGACAACTATTCTTCATATGCTCATGTGTTTGAACATTTGGTCCTCAGCTGCTGGTGCTGTTTTGGAAGGTTAGGTGGAAGAAATGGGTCACTTGGGACAGGTGTTGAGGTTTTATAATCCAGCCCAACTTCTTGTCTACTTCCTGACTACAGACGCAGTAAGACCAGCAGCTCCCTCATGTTCTCGCCTCCATGCCCTCCTCCTGAATCACGACCCTGAATCACGCGAATCTCCTCCTTCCCTGAGGTCACTTTTGTCACAGTGACTGACAGTGGTACAGTTTTACCAGTATCACCAATCTAGTCATTATGAACATGTTTCCCAAGCTGCCTGAAAAACTAGAATTTGAGGGTAAAATCTCACGCACAGGAACAGGAACTGTGGTAGGGACAGGAATATTCTGGCTGTACATGTGCATAGGCACAGGGACATACACAGGCACAGGAATAGGCACTGGGACATATTCTGTCTTCCAATTCTCATCTGAAAAACAAGACATAGGCAAAGAGAACATGTGTTTTGCTTTGTCTGAGACATAATCTCACATTGTTGTACAACCTGGCAATCCCCCTGCCTCAACTTCCTACATCCAGGGATTACATACAGGTATGAGCTATGATAATGGCTTTTGTTTTTATAAATTTGCTTTGTAGACCAAGCTGGCCTTAAAACTCATAGAAATCCTCCTATCTCTGCCTCCCGTGTAGGGCAATTAAAAGCATATAACCACCAAGCATGACTTTTCATTTTTCACAATGGCTTTTTGTTTCTTTGGTTACTTGGTTTCATAATGAACTTAACTGGACAGCAAAGGAAAATAATATTGTAATCATTTAAAAGAAATTTCTAACCGAATGGTGGTGGTGTACACCTTTAATCCCAGCACATGGGAGATAGAGGCAGACAGATCTCTGTGAGTTTGAGGCCAGTCTGATCTAGAAATCGAGTTCCAGGACAGCCAGAACTGCTACACAGAGAAACCTTGTCTCAAAAACAAACAACAAACCAAAAAACAGGGAAATTTCTAGTTTAAGATTTAATAGACTTCAAACAATAAAATTTTTGTTGTTTTCTACGCCTGTTCTTAAAACAAACATAACTTACATTTAAAAAAAAAAATGAACACAATATATATTCTTTAAAAATATAATTCGATATCCAGAAGACTGTTCTGGCAATTCCCCTCAGTTTATTTAACAATTAAAATGTAGCAGACATTGAGCTACACAGTAGCCCACTCCTGTAATCCCAGGCAAAACTGTATATAACAAGACAGAATCCCCCCCCCAATCAAAAGGAAACAAACAACAAAACAGTTAATGCTGAAGATGAAGAACCTAAATTATTTAACATCTTTCTAACCAGGAGGAAACAGAACTATCATTATTATAGGCCACAAAGAAAATATTTTCTCAACAGGAAAAGTTTTATAGAATTGTGTAGTTTTAACAAGTTATACTCTAAAGCCCTTAATCAGCTATTAACAGATCACAAGAATTTAAACAATGTTTTATTCCCAAGGCAATATATAAATAAAAAAAAAAAAAAAATCACACAGGTGGAAATCAAAAGAAAAAGACACAATGCCCTAAAAAAATCTGTAGCCTTCACTCCAGAAAAGCATGCATTTTAATTCAGTAAAGTCTAAGTAGAAGGAGGTATAATTAAAAAGTTCCTAAGTTACCTGTCTGACAAGATTTGGTCTGCATGTGAGGCTTACAGTAAGTTGCTTTTGTCATTGTTAAAGGTTTGCAAAGAATTGCTTTGTTCTTCATCTCTTTGTTTGGTGTAGGAGAAGGTGGTGGTGCTGAGCCCTACAGAGAAGCAAAAAGAAACATTTTATTTTTGTAATTTTTATAACTTCCTGGTGCCAAAAGTCTGTTTTCTTTCCTCTTTTCATTTCACTTTCCTTTCTAGAGCTTACTATGTAGCTCTGGCTGACCTGGCTCAGTATGTAGACCAACCTGGCCTCAAACTCAAGGACTTCTACCTGTCTCTGCCTCCAGAGTGCTAGAAATAAAGGCATGTGCCACTATGCCCAGCTCAGTGTCCATTTTCCAAGTCCTAAGGGGACTTACCTCCACAAAAAGTGGGAAAGTATAACCAAATGTTATTACTACAATTTTACCACTCTTAATCAAGGAGGATCATTGAGATTCTACTCTAGACATTAGTGAGCAGCAGGAATTCATTCTGCAGAGCAGTGTCACCTTCAGGAGATTCTACAAATTAGCATGTTCTCAGAAAAAAATAACAGAACAATTACCTCTTAAGTATCAATGAACTCAACTGTTAAAGAATTGGCTCATTTATATCTATTTTTATGAAAAGAATTCTTACAGGTATTATTACAGCTTCCTGTACTGTACAGACATACTCTCTCTACTACTAATAGGTGAAGTTAACTAAATATAGAATACAAATTCAATCCTCAAAAATTAAGGTATCTAGCTACTTTCTTTTACATAAAGTTTCCTTGAGCAAAGAAGTAACTAATATGGAACAGAACATGGCTGCAAAGAAGAACACAGGGTTGTATTCCTGTAAACCTCTGGCTACATTTTCATCAAGTGCCCCATTTGTTTTAAGACATATACTGGCAGTACTTTTTTTTATAAAGTAACTTGCAGTTACAAATGAACTCAATGCACTGAGACTAGATCATACACACAGTACAGATACAATAATCACACATTGTATAGCACTCACAATTCAGCACTTACATATCATGTAGCACTCCCATGTATCACTAATGGCACATAACATGCTACACAGTAATCACAGAGTAAACACAAAACTACAGAAACAATTATGTACTACATAATATAAAAAGTCCTGAAAATACACTGAACAAAGATTCAGCAATTGAAGTTTAATTAAACACACTAAGTTTCACTCTGGTAGAGCATCAGAATCTATGATGTCATGGCATAGTGACTGACTTCATCCTTCCACTTTGATGAAATTCTTGAAAACCAAAGAAGAGGTTAGTAGCACTAAGGCTTGTGACTTGTTGGCAGCACCAGAAATTTTTTCCTCCCAAGTCAACATTGTTTTAAATGCCTTGTCTGTTTGGCTGATGTGTCTCCAATCTTATAGGCATCTTGATACAAAGCATACACACATGTGGTGCCTAACTGATGCTGAATTTTAAGCATAGGGTCCTATTTTTCCATATTACTAACAGTTTTTCAAGACATCTGTTCTATCTGTGCCATCTCCTTTCATGTCACCAAAGTCTTAATCTTTCACTGAACAATAAATATGTGGGTTTTAAAAAATATGTATCTTTATTTTATGTGTATGAGTGTTTGCCTGCATGCATATATGTGCACCATCTGCATGCATGGTGCCTGAAGAGGTCAGAAGTGGACATCAGATCCTCTGAAACTGGAGTTATGGAGAAACCTACCATGTGGGTACTGGGACCAAATCCAGATAGTCTTTAAGAACAGGAAGTGCTTTTAACTGCTGAGCCACCTCTTCAGCCCCTAAATTATGTTTTTAACATTTGTAATTTCTGCTACAAAAAAAAAAAAAATCAAAGCCTTCAAAATTTTTTTACTTCAACCAACACTTTCCCATAAATTAGCTATCAGTAATTTGTTTGGTTCTGTCCCAGGCTATGTTAATGTAATATTAATGATAACGATCATGGTAGTTTCTTTGTTGACACTAAGCCTTGCATCTTCCTCATGCAGTATGACTTCAAGGTTTGTGGCCTGCTGTGATAATTTTTTAAAAAAAGAAAAACTTTACATCCTGGCACATGCTAGGCAAGTGAACTTCTAATACTTAAAACAACAATTTTTTTTTCAATCAGGATCTCACTAAGTTTCCCAAGCTACCCTTAAGCTTTGAACTTAACTCTGTAGACCACTTAGGTCTTGAAGTTTTGATCCTCCTGACTCCAACTCCAGAGTACCAGAGAGTAAAAGTCCCAGCCCAGCCACATCAAGCCTTGATTTTCAATTTTGTTAGACTGTCTTCGAGAGAAGTGAAGCACATTCTGTTTCCAGAAATTATTAGAACCTGAGAATTCCAGCCTAATGAATGGATTAATTCTTCAACAACTCCAAAGGCCAAATTCTCTCTCTCTTCTAGCATGATGCAGTGTAGGACTACTTCCAAAATATTTTAGACACCTCTATGCTTTTTATCCCATCGCCAATAGAATGATGTATAGTTCTATTTTTTTTGCTAAGTGTTGACAGATTCTGAGCACTATTATTAGGAGTTTGTAAGGTTGTTTTAGACATCAATACAATGGCAAGGCTGCACAAAATGAACGATGTGAAACTACATATTCTGAAAATTATTAGTAAGTTTGCCAATACCTCTGAGAACACCAGCTACTCCTGTCAGCTCTAGAAACTTACTCTTCATTTAATTTATCCTGTAAAACACATTCCAGATTCTTCCAGGGTCCTGATCTACATAACTTGCTTCTTTCAAATTCAACTTTTTCAACATATCAAATGTGCAAGCAGTCAGCACTAGATGAAGTTTAACATTCTGCTAAATTTGACTGTTATGTTGTAAGCACAAAGTGTTCCAACAATGCTATGCATTACATTTTCTGTAAATAAAGTCATAATCTTGCAAATCTACAATTTTGCTTTAAATGTTATGTCAGTTCTTGTAGTGACCTCTTCCTTTTTTTCTGTAGTTCTGTTATGGTTTATTTACTTTTGAAACAGGGTTCCATTCTGTAGTTCTGGCTGTTCTGAGCTCACTCTGTACACACCAGGCTGGCATCAAAATCACAGACATCTAGGACCATCCACAGCTGACTTTCTAATTTTAAATCCACACAAATTATACTCAACTTAACCTGAATAGTTTAACTATTACAGATTATCTTTCTCGTATGCAAGGACAAGAAATAGCACTTTACGACCACACTTGTGGGCCCTTATAAGCAGCAAAATCCATAATAAAAATGCAAAAACAATCACAGCATAATTCAAAAAAAGCAAACACACATTTCTAATTTCCAGAATGAACAAGGAAACAATAAAATCACAGCTCTGTTTTCATTTGTAAGAAATGTGTACCTCAGATGACTTGAACACTCTGTGTTAAAGATAATTCTTAATAAGTACCAAGTTAGGTTTGGTAAGTTTGGAGAAGTGAATTTACAAAAACATCATTTACAAATAATGAAGACTTGCGATGCTGTTAAAACTTTTTTTTTTTTTTTGGGGGGGGGTGACGGATACGGACATCTTCTGGAAGGAAAGTATTCGTACTAGGAACCAAACCCAGGGCTTTGCATGAGCTAGGAAGTGGCTCTTCCTGTGAACTGTATCCCAACCCCGTCTGTCAATTTCCCTTTTTAATTAATGAATCAAAACTCCTACTAGGGAAAGAAAAAAATTGTCAGGTAGAACATGAGGCCACTTCCAAAGTTGCTCTAGAAGGTGTAGGGGTAGGTAGGTGTGTGTGTGCGTGTGCGTGCGCGTGCGCGTGCGCATGTATGTATATTTTTTAAATGATCTCAGCTGGGCAGTGGTGGTGCATAGCTTTAATCCCAGCACTAGAGAGGCAGAGGCAGGCGGATCTCTATGAATTTTGACGCCAGACTGGTCTGCAGAGTGGGTTCCAGGACAGGCTTCAAAACTACACCTGAAGGGGGAGATGGGGGAGACCATACTCATTTGTTACAAATAATACATATATAGTCATGAAGGGTGGCTCTAGGATAAGCTTATTCCAGATTCACTGGATTTCAAGCTACAAACTAATCAGAAATACAGACTCCAGAACAAGAAAGGAACTTTGTTCTAATCTGCTCTGTAACCTCAGGCAAATCAACTTACACCTCAATCTCTTCAAATATATAATCAAGAAAAAAACTTTGCAGAGTATCTACTATAAGCCAGGCACTACGTTAAGTTAGGAAAATACTGTTTATACCCCTGTGCTGGCTAGTTTTATGTCAACCTGACACAGGCTACAGTCATCTGAAGGAGGGAACCTCAACTGGAAAATGCCTTCATAAGATCGGTCTGTGGGGAAGTCCGAATGGTATTTTCTTAAATAGCGATTGATGGTGGAAGGGCCCAATCCACTATAAGTAGAACACCCCAAGGCTGGTGGTACTGGATTGTATAAGAAAGCAGGCTAAGCAAACCATGAGGAGCAAGCCAGTAAGCAGCACCCCTCAATGGCCTCTACAGCAGCTCCTGTCTCTGGGTTCCTGCCCTGTTTGAGGCCCTGTGCTCATCTTTTGAGGATAAACTGTAAATGAAATCGACCCTTTCTCCTCACCAAGTTGCTTTTGGTCATGGTGTTTTGTCAGAGCAGTAGTAACCCTAAATGAAGATACCCTCCCAATTTAACAACAGAGAAATCCAAAATCACAAATGATTACTTCATGCTATACCTCTCCCTATTCTGTAAACCTGACACCATGTGAATTAACTATGCCACAATGAAAGCCTACAACTGACGCCCAACGTTTTAGAATGTCTACTAATCAACAGGTATGATCTATAGCTATTTATGCTTATACTAAAGGACCCAAAGTAATAAAAATTACAAAGACTATAATACTGCTGTATGAAATTCTCAAAATAAAAATTATAAATGTTAATTTTTTTTATTTTTATTTTTTAACAAAACCATTAGCCATCCTGTTGGGAGCATACTCTATGCTAAAAGCTACATAAAGCAACAAATTTTTCCTCCTCTGTACAAAAGAAGCTGGTTCTTTTTATCACTGTTTCACAACTGAGAACAGTAAGGATTTAGAATTATATAATCTGGCAAGGAATTAAAGGGTGAAGAGCTATGCAGTTAGAATGCAAACATTTTCGTCTTATGTCAAAGCCTGTGTTACCATATATACCATCTACATAATAACACTGGAACTAAAATATTACCATGTGTTTCATACCAAGATGAGGCACACACTTAAAATCTCAGAGGTTAAAGCAGGAAGATGATGGTAAATTCCAGGCCAGCCAAGGGCTGCATAATGACATCTCATCTTAAAACAAAACAAACTTGAAGAGAGTATCATATTCAACCTTATTTTATAAACAGAAAACTAAAAGATAGTGAAATATTTGCTTAAAATAATCCAACTAGGCCGGGTGGTGGTGAGTTCGAGGCCAGCTAGGTCTATAAAGTTCCAGGACAGGTTCAAAACAGAACAAAAAACAGAACTCACATGCCTAACCCACGTGACTTGTGTCTTGCTACTGGCTAATCATTCTTCTAAATGACCCCCACCTGCTTCTGCCTCACTCTGGAGAGCCCTGAGGGAAACCCCAGATGCATCACTTCACTTGTATCTTAGTATGGATCCTTTAGAAATAGAAACCAAAAGACGAGGTGGTGGTAGGGTACACCTTTAATTCCAGCACTCGGGAGGCAGAGGCAATCGGATCTCTGTGAGTTCAAGACCAGCCTGGTCTACAAGAGCTTGTTCCAGGACAGCCTCCAAAGCTAAAGAGAAACCCTGTTTCAAAAAAGCAAAACACAAAACAAACAAATAATCCAGCTAATGGCCAAGTGTGGTGACATACGCCTATAATCTCAGCACTCAGGAGGCGGAGGCAAGCAGATTTCTGTGAGGAGTTAGAGACTAACTCCTAAACCAGAGTATGATCCTGTCTCAAAAAAAGTTAGGCTAGTCTTTTGACTATGGATACAATACAAAAAAAAAAAAAAAAAAAAAAAAAAAAAATAGCTTTGTAAAGCACAGATCTTAATAGCCATGATGGCATCATAACCCAAGGATATAAAGATTGTATGTCTCTTAGTTACTATCTTCTCTGCTTTTATATTAAAAACTACCTAGTAACTTTCTAAACCACAATTTCTGAGTTGGAGACTAGATATCACACAGTTCTGAAAACCTGCGACATGATCTTTGCTGAAACTAGAAACTAGTAACTACAGATCATCATCATCACTACTACCAAATTAGGGCTAGTCCAGAAGTTTTTTTATGATGCGAATGAACGACTCCTTGAAACACAGAACTTCATTTGAACAAGGATACTAGAAACTCCAGAAAAGGCAACATATTAAAGGCCTCACTGTTCACGGAATGGCAAAACATTACTTATGCTCTCTAGTGATCACTACATGTAAATGGCCACTATCAACCTATAAAATTCTTAAAATGATAATTAAGGATTTGCTGCATTATACCAAAAGAACGAAAAAGACTAAGCAAAAAAGCATATTTTGTACATATTTTTCAGGTTTAAAAGACTCATAGGTGGGCTGGAGAGATGGCTCAGCGGTTAAGAGCAGTGACTGCTCTTCCAGGTCCTGAGTTCAATTCCCGGCAACCACATGGTGGCTCCCAACCACCTTGAATGAGATCTGGCACCCTCTGCTGGCATGCAAACAGGACACTATACATAATAAATAAATAAATAAATAAATAAATAAATAAAATCTTAATTAAAAAAAAAAACTCATAGTTCCAGATATCTACTAAGAGATCTTTAAATCACTTTTAGCTTCACTTCCCTTACTTCTCAAAGATCCGTATCAGGATGGACCCTAATGTGATCCTCTGCCAAAATTACTCATGCACTTTGTCCTATGTTGTTCCTCTTGACAACATTTTAACTGTTTAACCACTGACCCATCTATGCTCTCTAAGTTCAGAGAGAGCAATCATCTCAAAGTCACCGCTATGTCAATTCAAACACCATGTGTTGTCTTCCCCATTGGATAGAGGCTATCTATTATCAACAATTCACTTTTATGCTCCTATTATGTCTGGCAACTTCTGGTACTAAAGGAAGTACTTTTTAGTAAGCAAGCTGAATGTTTCCATTTCAACAAAATAGAAAACTTTCATAATGATTATATTAACTCAGCCTAATTATTTTTCATTCATACTAACCACATCACAGCACTAAACTGAGAAAATACTCACTGTCATTTTGGTTCGGGACGTCTGACAGCCCTGATCTAAAAAACATAAACATTTAAAATAAGACAAATACACTTTTTTGAAATTTTGTAAATCCCTGTTTATCACTGAATTTTACGAATTTTGAAAATTTATTTTTAAGAAAGAATATCAAATTTAAACAGACAGTATAAAAATATGGAGGTAAAAGAGTAATTAACTGATTTTCCCCTTTGCCCTCTCTGGATACACAGAGTACTTGGGAGTAAACACTATATTCTAAGAATTAATGCTTAAATAAATAAAAGGCCACAACTTATAAAAAGTTTTGTTGTTCCTTCCAGGCCACTACTAGTACATAATCTGCTAAGAAAGTTTCTTATTTGAAGTTAGATTGTACAATCTAATCTGTAGGAAGATTATTTTTAAAACTGTTCTTTTAATTCTGTGATTTCTCTCTAATTTAGTTCAATAATGCCCAATGTTTTTCAGCAAACAGGTTATTAAAGGGGAATAAAAATAAGCAATATACCTATTAAACATTATTATACAAGGGACTTGAACCTAGGCAAAGTATGGTGTTTATTTCAATTATTAAACATACATATTTACATACATATATAAACTAAGAGACCTGACATTTTCATGGGGAGGCTTACTAGAGTTATATATAACCTATGTCCCTCACTCTACCATTGAGCCATGCCCCAATCTTAATAACTATCTTCAAATCAACTGCTTAGCATCAAAGGTTGGGATTTAAAACTAGGAAAAAAAGAATATAAAGAGTTTAAAATGGCCACATTACATACCATAATGTAGGTTTTCAGGTCCTTTTTGGGTTGTCATGTTGGGCTCATTTTGCTGACAATAGAAACGTAGTAAGCAGTGTTGATCACAGAAATGTTTCATTTCCCCACGCCACTGCACTCGCTCTTTAAGAGTGCCTTGAGATTTACAGCAGTCACACCTTGCAGCCTTAATAAAAAGGGAAACTGCTCAGACATTTCAAATGAGAAGATTTAACATATCATACACATTTGCTGAAAAAAGTGATGAGAAAGTACTGAACTGATATCAAAGGAAAAATAAAATGTAAGTCACACATGAAGACCAAATGTGTAATACATACTGATGAAATCCAATCCTATATTACCAAAGTCAAAAAAGAAACAATAATGGTTGAAGAGATGGCTCAGCACTTTCTTGTATTTGCTGTGCAATCATTAGGACTAAGTTCTGATTCTAGCACCCATAACACTAACCGAGCTTCCCATAAATCCACCTCTGAAGGATCTCATACCCTCCTATGGTATTCATATGCAGGCATGTTGCACCTGTATACACACACATGAATAATTTAAAAAATAATTAATGAACATGATTAGACAAAATTGATAGAATTTACTTGAAAATAACTTTGAAACTGAGCATGGTGGTGCATAACTACTATGTCAACAGTCAGCAGATCAAGGCAGGAAACTGGCAAGTTTGAGGCTACCCTGGGCTACACAGCAAGACTAGGAGCTACCTAGTAAGATCCCAACTCAAAAATAAACGAACAAATCAATAAACAAAAAAAAAAACTTAAACCAAACAGCAGTAGCATAAGACAATTTCTGAGGGCCATAATCATAACAAGTCTCTAGCAATTATATTATCTTGAACAATTCCTATAATAAGCAGCTTTCTATGCTTAAGTAGAAACCAGATTTTCTTTTAATTTAAAGAAAATGAGTTCAATGAATGCATTGCAGGGCAACATACTGGACAATAGCAAGAAAGACACCTGTAGGAAGACCAGAGTAATTCTGAAGCAAGCTCTTTTAATGGAAAACTCAGAAATAATAGCTTCAATTATTTTAGTTTTCTGACAGTTTAATATAAAATTTAAAAGTAAAAAGTCAGTTTTCTGACAAGAACTTTGAGATGGTATTAAAAGAACCAATATTTATTTTAAATTTTAAAAAAGAATTTATCAAGACCTCCAATCAGAAGCCAGGTGGTGGTGGCACATGCTTTTAATCCCAGCACTCTGGAGGCAGAGACAGATGGATTTTTGAATTTGAGGCCAGCCTGGTCTACAGAATAATTCTGATGACAGCCAGAGCTACACAGGAAAACCCTGTCTCAAAAAAAAAAAAAAAAAAAAAAAAAAAAACAACTAAACAAATAAATGATATCCATTAAGATCTACACCTAGAAAAGATCAACAGATCTACAACCAGATCAAACCAATCCAAACTTCTCATTCATATATATATATATCTCCTAACAGTCATACAATTACACTTTAAAGTAGTAACTCAATACTAGGGCAGACTTTAACTTTTTTTTTTTTTTTTTGGTTTTTCGAGACAGGGTTTCTCTGTGTAGCTTTGGAGCCTATCCTGGCAGTTTGCTCTGGAGGCCAAGCTGGCCTCGAACTCACAAAGATCTGCCTGCCTCTGCCTCCCGAGTACTGGGATTAAAGGTGTGCGCCACTAACGCCTCGCAACTTTAACTTTTTTTAAAGAGATACTATTTCATCTAAATCTTGCCCATCTTTTAAAGACATTTTGATCAGTGAGTGAAACAAAAGATGTAATTCCAAATAGAATAATAAGTTTCTAATCTATAATTATAATGTTGTTTTGGGAAATTATAATTTTAAGAACTGTCAACAGCTTAGAAATTCTGATAATACTAAGTACTACTGTACAGTTCGTAAGAATTATGCCTGTGACTTTTTATTCTAATCCATAGTTTTATATTGTATATGTGATTATCACAACATATCTCAAATGAAACTTTAAAGGTGTATCTCAGAAGTGGAGTACATTTTAGCTAGAGGAAAAGCAAGCTCCCAGTTGGGAGTTATTAATAAAGGATCATATTGGTACACAGGTCTTAAGGAACTAACAAAGATAGGTCATAACATACTGTTTTAGTTTTTTTATTCCTCCATTTCAGCACTTGCTGAATAAACATTAAACAAATGAAACGTCATGTTATATAGTATTAGCAGTAACTGGAGCTAATATTATATGCCTTGTCTAAAGACTTATAAATCAAACTTTACAGTACTGGTAGTATTATGTGGTAATCTCAATCACAGGAGTGGGTTTAGTGTTTAACCGAGGTCATGATGGTTAGTGTCTCTCTGTCTCTGTCTCTGTCTCTGTCTCTCTCTGGTTTTTAGAGACAGGGTTTCTCTGTGTAGCTTTGGAGCCTATCCTGGCAGTGGCTCTGGAGACTAGGCTGGCCTTGAACTCACAAGATCTTCCTGCCTCTGCCTCCCGAGTGCTGGGATTAAAGGTGTGTGCCACCAACACCCAGCTTAAATAATCCCCTTTTAATCTACACATTCTATCATGTCTGTTCCTCTAGAGAATTCTTAGTACATTATACTTGACTCAATAATGGAAAATATTCCTTAATACTTGAAACCAAAGGTGTGTTTCAGTATTTTTTTTCTCTCCTTTTTTGAATAATCAAAGCATAAGGAAGTAAGCTTACCACACTTACAAATGAGTCAGAGTACCAGAAAAAAGCAAGTGAAGCTCCAGCTTGACTATTGCCTGTCATTGAGAACCCGATAAAAGCCCTAATACTGACCCACTATCTTATCTACAGTTCTTACAATAGTCCAACAGACACTGAAAGCCAACACTCAAAAGTTAAAGATCCAACTAACATCAAATATTAAAAAGGAAGTAACATGATTCTAGCAAAAAAAAAAAAAGTCAAAACCTGTAGTTTACCATGACTTCATGAAAGATTGGCAAAGAAAGACACAAAGTGTTATAAAAAACTAAAAAATGAAAGTCCTGACTAATAAAACACACAAAAAGGGTTGTCAATTTAACATCTAAGCCAAAACTCTGTTCATGTAAAATATATCATAGCATAGTACTATGTACTTTACTGGCTTTCTGAAAAGGCAGGTAGGTATCAGGGTGCTGAACCTTACCTCATGCCCAATCAATCATCTTGCTTCCACATCCTAAGTGCCAGAATTGCAGGCATTTGCCACCACACCTGATATTTTTATTTAAATTAGTAATTCAAAAGAACATAACTAAATATATCCTCTCCCAAAAATCAGTCCTTCATTCTAAAATCATATATGCATTTTTCACATTTTCAGCTCCTTTCTTCCAAAAAATTAAAAACAATGTATCCAAAGGAAACCAGGGCAGGATGCCAATTACACACAAAAGCAAAATACCTACTACTTTTTACAAACTAAAATGGTGAGAACTCAAACTAACAATTCTAAGCTTACTGCCATAAACAGAATTGTGAGGGTCATAAACTTTTACTTATTTGATTTTATGCACCTAAGTGTTTTAGTAGCTGGAGTGTCTATGAACCATGTGCATGCCTATTGCCCGTAGAGGTCAGAAAAGAGAGTCATCACATAGTTATGAGCCTCAACATGGGTGCTAGGAACTGAACCTGAGTCCTCTACAAGAAAAGTAGTGCTCTTAACCATTGAACCATCCTTTCAACCCTTAAAGACAGGGTCTTCTTGTGCTGGAATTAAAAGCATGTGCCAGCACCACCTGGTGGTTTGTGGGTTTTGAATAAGAATTACTATATTGGTGCAAAAGAAACAACAATTTGGCCTGGAAATTTTAAACACACATTTCTGTTTTTATATATGGGTGTGTAACCATGTGAGTGTAACTAGGAACATACCCATCAAAACAGGATTACAATTATCACCTCAGGGGGGGGGTGAGAAATGTTTATGCTTTGGGAATTGATGAACTCTTAGAAAGCACTTTCCCTTCAAATAGTTGTCACTGTGCTTGAAAAAGTAGTACCTCACTGGCAAGAGGTCAGGACAGTAAGTAACCTGCCTCATCTTTGGAAGCATTAGTGGTGGATATTGTGGAAAACAACTGAGTCCTTCTGTTGACCAATACCAGCTACAGAAGTTGGCAGTTTTCAGTACATCTCATGAGTTTTCTGAACACATTTCTCTAGGGTTCAGAACACTGCAGTAAATCAGGACAGACAGCAGACAACCCAACAGTGACCACGGCTATTTTTCAGTCAATGTTTGGCCTTGGGAAGTGCTTTAGAGCTGGTTCTCAGCACAGCACTGAGCTGTCAACTGCCAGATGTATACAATCCACGTTTTTAAAATCTTAATCTATACATTTACGTATGTATGGCTCTGTGTGTGCATATGCCACTTGTATGTAGCTGCCACCACTGAAGCCAGAAAAGGGTGTCAGATTTCCTGGAGCTGAAGTTACAGACATTTATGAGCCACCTGACTGAGATGCTAGAAAATGAACTTAGGTCCTTTGGAAGAGCAGCTGGGGGCTCTTAACTATGAAGCCATCTCTCCAGCCACTACAATCAAGAAATGGTTTGTTGCCAGGCAGTGGTGGCACACACCTTTAATCCCAGCACTCAGGAGGTGGAGGCAGGTAAAGCCAGCCTGGTCTACAAAACAAGCTCCAGAACAGCCCGTGCTACCCAATAAAATACAATTTTAGTATGAAGCGGCCACTTTTCCCACTACCACCTTTCCAACTTGCCTCAAATGTCTAGTGACCCTTGACTATTCTTCATGTAGTTGTAAGAGGTCCAGCTTCACTGACTACTTCCAATGACTGATTCCTATCCTTATCTTCACGGCTCAAAAGTCTCCTTTGCAAACTCTCTTAAACCATCACAAGGCACTGTATGGTTTCCTAGCAGCTTCTGGGCCAGACACATTCTTGAGGCTCCTCAGGTTACCTCTGCCACTTTATGACTCACTTTGAATTCGAGTAAGAAAGTCGTTAAAATTGCTTTTTGTCTAACAGACTTTCCATAGTATAAAATAAGCACAAATAGTAAGTCACTAACAAAACTAGTGAGAGTGAGCACTAAAATGAGAAATATAACCACATTATATAAGACCAACCAAATATGAAATATGCAGTGATCTTATACATTCTGAAATGTACTGCTTCATGAACTGTCATGACTGAGCACTACGTAAATGAACATTATTAGCATGTACAATTAATATATGTGAGGCCCTAGATTCAATCCCCAGCACTACGAAAACTAAACAAAATGGAACATAACACAACAATGTGGGCTTTTACTAAACAGCTCATCTTTACTTGCAAACAAAGAACAAAGAAACTACAAGATTTCTATTTTCATTGAACATAATACAAAGAAAATATGAATGTTCAAAAAAGAGGTAGGAAGGAGCACACAAGAGGAAGAAAGAAATAATAGACATGGAATAGTTAGTCCAAAAAATGAATTTAATTTGTTCTATAAGCAAAAAAACCAAAATCTCCAAACAAATAAAATTTAGGTTCACAATTAGGCAGAACCTTAAACAGTAAAATAGTTATAAAGAAATTATTTCTGCCAGACAGTGGTGATGCACGCCTTTTATACCAGCACTCCAGAGGACAAGGCACTCGGATCTCTGTGAGTTTAAGGACAGCCTGGTCTACAGAGCGAGTTCCAGGAAAGCCTCCAAAGCAATACAGAGAAACCCTGCCCCGAAAAAACAAAAATAAGTAAATAAATAAATAATAAAACCTAAGGTGAAGGGAACAGTGCATTTGTGTGTGCTAAGCAAAAACTAAGCATTAATATGATCAAAGTAACAATTAGGGGGAAAATTCTTAAATATGCAACATAGCGAAACAGGACTTTAAAATATGAAAATGTGAGGAGTGTTAAAATGTGTGTCCTCGGTGTATTTCTAAACTTTAGACCTTGAATGAAATTAAGTCAGATTCTTCAAACTTCATCTATCCCACAATTTAGGAGTCATGATATCTATCATCACGTGTTTTAAAACTGTATTCATAATGAAGTTTTTACCACTGAGGTACTTTTCCATGCTATCAACATAAAAATTAGTATTTTTCTTGTGTTATATCTAACTTTTCCTTGGGTAACATCTGACGATACAAACTCCAAATTTATCTTTATTTTCTCACAAAAAAGAAAGCTGACAGGAATGGTGGTGCACACCTTTAATCCCAGCAGTCAGGAAGCAAAGATAGTAATATCAAGGTGAGCCAGTGCTACAATGGGAAACTGTCTCAAAACAAATAGTTAATGCAATGGGCCAAAGGGTATTGTTGTATTGACTTTTAAGAAGTCTTTTGTAATATACAATGCAACATTGTTCCACACCCCTGTTCCACAAAAAGACATTTACATGTGAACTCACACATACACATAAGATTTACAGAACATTAGCCACATATTTAAAGCTATAACAGAGTCATTAAAATAAAAATCAGAACTATCCATTTTATGAAGCTACACCACTGAAAATACATGAATAACCTAATGGTTGAATTGTAAATTGTAAAGAAAATAATTCCACTTCAACTTATAAAAAACAAGCAGAAAAGACAAAAATCATCTTAATGAACAGCAGAATGAGGATTAGGCATAAAGTATGCAAATTTAAAAAACAAGTAAGAGTTACTGTCACAATAACAGCTACCAAGAATTTTAAAAGACTACCCAAAGTAGTTGCTGCAATGAGAATATGTTGTTACTTGCCTTGTAGTACCACTCTTGAAATTTCTTACAGCAGTCTTCACTGCAGAAGTCTCTGACAACCCCGTCAAGCTCTTTAGTGGCTCCCTTCTTACACAGCTGAGAACAATAGTTGCACGTAACACATCTTAATCCTAATCGTCTTGCAAAATCTTGTTTGTATAATAGCTTGCAGCCTGCAAAATGTTACATTTTTTTAAAGAACACATAAAAAGACAAACTATAAAGTGAGACAGATCTTATAAGACTAGTTATTAGTTTCAGAAAATGCCCAATATATCCACATATAAAGTCCTCTTTCCCTTCTGATCAAAAACTTACATGTTTTATGTATATGTTCAGGTGCATGTGAAGGCCAGAGCTTCAAGACAATTGTCTTCCTCAACTGCTCCCCACCTTATTTTTTAGACAGTCTCTCATTGAACCTAAAGCTAGACTGGCTAGCCAGCAAGCCCCCAAAGGTATCCTCCTGTCTCTGCCACTCCCAGTGCTGCGATTACAGATTGCTGTGCATGACTTTTACATGGATGATAGGGATTAAACTCAGGTATTCATGCTTCATGTTTGCAGGAAACTTTATTACTAATGGAACGTTTTCCCCAGGCCCTATGAAATACTAACTCTACTGAGATAACACCAACCTCTAAAAAGTTGAAAAGAACATGAATTATTATATTAAAAAACACATCTATCACATGGATTCAGACAACACTATTAAGACATTAAATCTGAGGGGCTGGAGAGATGGCTCAGAGGTTAAGAGCATCAACTGCTCTTCCAAGGGTCCTGAGTTCAATTCCCAGCAACCACATGGTGGCTCAAAACCATCCGTTATGAGATCTGGTGCCCTCTTCTGGTGTCAGATATACATGGAAGCAGAATGTTGTATACATAATAAATAAAATCTTTAAAAAAAAAAAAAAGACATTAAATCTGGCAATACTTCAGACCTATTTTCTTTCTTCTATTTAAATAAAATCACAAGGATACAGCAAATGAGCATGTTAGAAAAATGAACACAGACTGCGGAGAAGTTCCAACTAAACTAATAGACATCCTTTTTTTTTTTTTTTTTTAATTTTCCTCGAAGCAGGGTTTTACTATATAGCCTTAGCTGTCCTGGAACACTCTCTGGCCTGAAACTCACAAAGATCTGCCTACCTCTGTCACCAAGTACTGGGATTAAAGGCATGTACCCACCACTGCCTGACTTACAGACATATTTAGAAGGCATTATACTCAAGCATTTAGATTCTTCCTATCAGCCTATTTTCATACAGGAATTCTTCAAGGAAATAGAACTGATTTATTGACTTGTCTAGAGAAAATGCTATCTACTTCTTTAATACCTCTCTTTATCTACTGTATAAATATGTTAAATATTTTCACATATCTAATTTACCACCTATAGTACCGCCGAAATTAAACAGGCCTCTATATTCTTATTCATGCTATTTCATGTAAGTAGAATAATCAGCTAGTATCTATGAAAACCATATCTACCCTTTAATAAGCTCAGATTATAATTCTACCATATACAATCTTCTCATCAAATGTTTTCAATCTTTTGTCCTATCTATGAATGTTCTGCTTTTTGAAGATGGGTCTCATCATTTTCCTGAGCTACAGCTTAGATAGCTTTGAACTTTCAATTCTCCTTCCTCAAACTCCTGAGTGTTACGACTGTAGGCAACTGCTACCACACCTAACTGTACAGGTTTTAAAAATATAAAGTTTTACAAATCACTGTGTACCATTCTACAATTAATTACTGTGAACAATATTTTACTTTTAAAATTACATTTTTTTTTTGTATATGTAGATGTGTCTGTGTGTCCTCATCATGCTGCAGCATACACACGGCAGTCAGGACAACTTGAAAGAGTCAGTTCTTTCCATCATGTGGATACTGGACTCCAACTGAGGCCTCAGACCTGGCACCTCTGCGACTGAGCCATCACCAGGACATGAACTATATTTTAAAATACATATATATATAATATATATATATATTATATATATATATATATATATATATATATCTTTTTTAGTTTTTTGTTGTTGTGGTGGTAGTGGTGGGGTATTCTTTTGATTTGGTTTTTTGAAAGGTCTCTGTAGCCTTGACAATCTTGGAACTCAAAAGGTATCCATCTATCTTAGTGCTGGGATTAAACGTGTGCCACTACATCTGGCCTTTTTAAATTAACTTGATTTGATAGATGGTAACACTAGGTATTTTGTTATTTATAAGTTCCAGCAGAAAACTAGGTTAACAGTGTTAAAAATCATCATTTAATAGTAAAAAATAAAAATTCACATTCATAACAATTTATTACCCATCTGAAACCTTAAGTCCTTCCCCATGAAAATTATGTATCTAAGTATCATTTATTTAGTAAAATAACTATTTAGTAAAATCCATTTTAGATTTATAGAAATAATTGTTACAAGATGACTGACACATATATTAATAATCAATTATTATGTACATACAGGAATAAATTAGACTGCTTTTGTACAAAAACACAAGTGATAGACTAAATCAACTCAGTATTATCATTTTAACATCTTAAAATTTGTCATTTTCACTGTAACTTTGCTCTTAGATGATGATAATAAAGCACCATGGTTCTAGATGAGATGTACCAATTACAACTAAGTAGTAAGGCCTTGCTTTGTTGACACTTTCTAACATATGTGTTCTAATGCATGTGAGAAGTATGTATGGAGATAACAATCTGATTTTTCTGTCATTGACTGTTGGCATTCAGGATTATGCAACTTTACTCTTGCCCTAAAATTGCTACATGAATACACAGAAAAAATACAAGTGACAAAGAGTTCTCATTGGAAAATAATAGATAGGTCATTGGCCCCAGCAAAAGAAAAGAAGGTAAAAGTCGGCTTATAGTAAAAATGTGACAACTAGGAATACTAGTAACAACAAGTACCTAAAGACCATAGTTACAATCCTGTTCCTATCTTTAGAGTTTAGAACTAGAGTTCATGTCTATAACCTGATTTCTGGTATGAGACCAACTAACTTTAAGCAAGGAGAAAGGATGTTTGTAAACATATTGTAACAGAATTCAATATGCTCAGAAACCCCATAGCCTAAATGTACCCACGATAGTTGTCACTGCATGTAATTCTACCCACCTCTCCATCAATGACTCTTATCTAAAATGCTTGTGGTCAGATTAATTTCAGCTGGGGGTGGGGATGGGGATGGGAACGGGAATGGGGATAGGGACGGGGAGGTGGGAGCAAGGGGGGGGGAGGTATTTATTTTGAACAGATGCACTTTACTGAGCTCCCTGAACCTAAAAATCCAAAACCTGAAACTTCTAGGGTATTATGAGTTTCAGATTTTGAGATCAGTGATGATCAATCTACATACTAAAAACATCTATAGCTAGGCAGCAAGCTTGTAGGGGAAACAGAGCTAACACAAAGCATTCTTTGCTCTTAAAAATCAGCTTTTAGGCCACAATGTACAAGTTTAGAGATGACATGGTATGACAATGCTTTTTTCATTTTATCCCAATTTCTACAGATGAAACTTTGAAACTCAGAAGTCTAAAAACACATGTAAAAACAACAAAATAATCTAGTAGAAAATTAAACTTAAGTTTTATTCAGCCTTATCAAAATTGTGTACCTATTCTGGAGATCTGTAATTATATATTCTTTAAATATTTTGGGGAAAGACATTATATATAATAGGTTATGAACAACAAATATTGTGTACACACTTGCCTTCACTACAGAAAGGTCTCTTAACGCCAGAGAAATTTACTGTTTCATGAAGCGTCTTCTCCTCTTGGCAGTATTCGCAATATGTAACTATGCAATGCAACTTCTTATAATCATCTGAGCAAGTTTTGCTGCAGAACTGATGCACTTTGTTCTAAATGCACAATGGGAACCTTGGTAAGTATGAGAACCATGTCAACACCAAGTTTAAAAAGTAAACAAGCCACTTTTACAGTAAATTAAATCATTTATCTATTTAATGTTAGGATCCTTGCAGACACATTTCCTATAGGCCACAGACACTTAAGCCAACCAATTCACTAAATATGAACATAGCTCCACTAAATTCAGCATCATTAACTAGACTAAAAGTACTCAGACTAGGTGAACAATAACTAACATAAAAGTATCAGTCTGGAAATGCTAACTGAATTGCACAAACAAAATGGAAATAATGAAAAATACAATGTAAGCTACAGAAATACAAGATACAAATTTTTTTAGTCAATGCAAGATACTTTTTGTTGAAAATAGACATGTAAATTCAAAGACATTCCTGAGACACTTTAATAAAAACATCTATTATGTCTAGAGTTTTCAACTTAGTGCTATTCTACAGCATTCATATAAACGAGACTAAGTTAGTTTCTTTAAGTGGAAAATGGTTAATTATTTGTCCTGGCTTCAAAGCCGTAACTGTCAGGCCTATTTTTAAACAGTGAGCCAGGATTTAAGAACTAAAATTTGAAAGAAAGTAACTTTTCTCCCAAATTATGGTAGATATAGATTAAATCTAAATCATCAACTTAATACATATCAAAGGTATCTGAAGACTAAAATAAGGAAATAAAACAATGCAGAAAACAATTCAAGAAGTTAAAGGAGTCATCAATGGAAAACAAAAAAAATCGCTGGGGAGGATACAGAATCACTGGGGAGGATACAGAGACTCATACAAACACAGAGCGAGCACACACATGCATGTACATAAACATGTGTACACACACACACACACACACACACAAAGAAATCGTAACTGCTAATCATACTGAAAAAAGAGCTTAAACTCAGTTTCCTGAGGGAGATTCTCACCCAATAGGGCAGTATCTCTTTATGGTATCTAACACTAAAGTCCCGTGTGAACAGAAGCAATACTGTATCACTACAAAATCTGGGTAGCAATGATTTTCATGTGAAATACTCAAATCTCAGTTTATGATAGGGCATTCATTTCCTGTATGACATTGTTTGTATGCTTGCTGGTGGATTGCTTTCCTCACGCCCTGGTTATTCCTTTTTCTCTTGTTAGACATTCAATATCATTCCTGCTACTTGTTAGTCTATTAGTCTAAAAATCATGACAGGATGTCATCAAGAGCCTCAAAAGAATGCTGGTTTAACTTCATTGGAAACAGCACCAAACAAAATAATAAACTACAGAATTTTACAGAGATTAAAATAACAAACTTTCTCAGATTTCCAAATAGTTTAGAATCATGATACCACTTTGAGGATTACATTTTAGGTAATGTGTGATCATAAAAGGCAGTATGATTTTGATATCTAATACAACTTTTAAGTATATACTTCCTGCTCTATCCTCCGACCACTCAACCCACCTAAAAAAAAGTTTAAAAATGACCAAAAGTAAACAATGTTCAACACTGCAATGAGCAGCCTAGACATCTACCCATTACTGTCCTCTTATGGAAACAAACTCACTACTCAGAGGTATCAACAACAAAAGAAGGAACATGACCAAGTAAATTAGTACACTAAAAAGGGTTAAGAGTGCTAAGAAAAAACTCAACTAGATTCACAGGCCTCTAATCTCTTATTAAAATATAAGATATTAAATGACAGCATAGTATCTGACTTACAAATTCTAATTCTTCAAATATTGAGCAGTAAGCTATTTATAGTTCAAAGATAATGATAATGAGAAAACAGTAAAATAGTCGACAGATACTCTGGATATATGAAGTGACTTTATATTCTATTACAAGTGTATTCTTTCATGTGCATGGAGACTTCAATAAATTGCTCCACCTAAACTCTATCCTGTTGATTTCATTTCCATACAAGTAGACACACCAACAACAGGAAACATGAAACCTATTATTACCCACTAAGAAAGAGTTTTCCAAATAGAAATGCCAGTTATTAGATTCTCATCTTAGCATTATGTAACACATAAAAGGAAAACAAGACTTGCCTCCCATTCCAAGATTTCTGGTTTTGAACAAAAGGAATTTTTACAGTAGTTGCATTTCAATTGAATATCACTGGGTGCTACAAATTGGCCATTTGGAGATGACTGCATGCTTAGAGCCTAAAATAAAGAACAAAATACACTTAGTCTGACATCTATTTTTAGAACTTCTACCTGTAAGTTTTATCAAATGTCTACTAGATGCAGAAAGCAAGTTTCTTTGCTAATTATTTCTTTAGAACATTAGACAATTCTTAATTATGCCATTAAAATACATGTGTCAAAGGGCTGGAATATAGCTCAGTGGTGAGATGCTTGCTTTAGCAAGTTTAAGGCCCTAGCTCCAATGAGCAGTACTGAAAGAAAATATTTTTTAATGTTTACCAAGAATTACAGAAAGCAAAATATGAAAAGGGAAATCTACAACTCAGTTACTTCAATTGAAGAAAATGATCACAGTAAGGTTTGTTGTCCAAGTTCTGAACTACAAATAAAAGCAAGGAAAAGGGATGAAAAGAGAAGGAGGGAAGAAAGAAGGGGAAAAGACAAAAAAAACCTATGTTCCCAAGGATCAAACACTCCCATAATTCTCACACAAGTCATTATCAAGGAAGAGAGCATTTATTACCTTTCAAAAAGGTAATCAAGCCAGGCAGTGGTGGTGCACGCCTTTAATCCCAGCACTTGGGAGGCAGGCAGATGTGTCAGTTTGAAGCTAGCCTAGTCTACAAAGCAAGTACCAGGACAGCCAGGACTACACAGAGAAACCCTATTTTTGGAGGGGGGGGGTTAAATTATTCTACAGAGTTACATGGGGAAAGAGTAAAAGCTGGTATTCGTATCAGGAATAATTCACAGAATAGGATAAGATGTATAAACATATACAGATTTGAAATTTTTCATGATTCTCTGTGTGAGCCAGTTTCTAATATAGATATCCTTGAACTAATTATGTAGAGCTGCCTCCTGAGTGCTGGGATTTAAAAAGTAAGCAATAACCACACCCAGCTGTTTTTTTCTGAATCTTAGCCGAGTACACTGGTATTTACCATTCTTTTGATATGTCCTGCATCACATATACAGGCTACACATAACCTTGTTCATGTATGAAGTAGCTAATAAAATTATTCAAAAAATAGCTTAAAGAGACAAAAGACTAGTATTTTATTATCTTGCTTTTTCTTAAAGAGGTAATCATTTTTGTATGCATTTGTGGCTTATCTGCAAGTGTGTCTGTGTGAGGTGCCAGACCCTGAGAACTGAAGTTACAGACAACTGTGAGCAGCCATGTGGGTGCTAGGAATTGAACTCATGTCTTCTGGAAGAGCACTCTGTACTCTTAACCACTCATCTCTCCAGTCATATTATCTTGCTTTTAAAGGGAAAATACAGATAAAAAGTTCAAATTATATACCTTCCTTGAAAGATCAAAAGTATTGCCTATTTTTCAACTTTGTCTTATTTGTACATAAATGAGACTATATAAAGATATTTATATCCTTATCGGGATATGTTACCCAATGTTGGTTCTTTTTTTTAATAATTTATTATTTTTATCTTATGTGCATTGGTGTTTTGTCTAAATGTATGTCTGGGTGAGGCTGTCAGTTCTTGGAGTTACAGACAGTTGTGAGCTGCCATGTGAGTGCTGGGAATTGAACCCAGGTCCTCTGGAAGAGCAGTCAGTGCCCTTAACCACTGAGCCATCTCTCCAGCCCCCCAAAAGTTGTTTCTTAAAAAATGTTTAATGTACATATCCACAGCCTCATCAAACCATAGTCACGAGAAGTTTCAAGTACATGGAAAAAGTAGTTAAACTGGCCATAGTGGCTTAAGCCTGCAATCCCAGCACTTGGAAGTTTGATAAAGGGGAATGACTTCCAGTTCTAGGACAACCTGAGCTACAGCGTTAAACACTTTGGAAAGCAAAAGTGGAGAATAAAGTAGTTAAGACATCATCTTTTATCTCTAGTATACCTAACATCAGAAGGGCTAAAGATAGTTTTAGTATCTGACAAGCAGCAGACCATCATCACTATCTTTCTCTTCACAAATTTATTATTCCTGTATTTCTAGTTTAAGAAAAACCAAAAAGGGCTGGAGGTCTGGAGTTCAATTCCCAACAACCACATGGTGGCTCACAACCATCTGTAATCAGTTCTGGTGCCCTCTTCTGGCCTGCAGGCAGACATGCAGCAGAACACTGCAAACATAATTAATAAATAAAAAATAAATAAATAAATAAATAAATCTTTAAAAAAGAAAAGAAAAAGAAAAGCCAACGAAATAAAAAAATATGTACCATTATAAGAACTTTTATCAATGACCATGATTTCAACTTACATACGTTTATAGTATTGAACAAGTTTAGTATCAACTTCAATGAGGGTATAACTCAAGAAAACAATGTTCATTCACTTGACTAAATTTAAAAACTCAATTTAAATGGTAATAACTGTTGTAGTAACTACTGTAGCATTTTTAAAAACTATAGTTTTGAGGGGTGGTGGGGGCACATGCCTTTAGTCCCAGCACTCGGAAGGCAGTGGCAGGCAGATCTCTGTGAGTTTGAGACCAGCCTGGTCTACAAGAGCTAGTTCCAGGACAGTCTCCAGAGCCAAACTATAGTTTCAGATTAAATAAATTAACACAGAGCACAGTACCTGGAATAAAGTAGAACTGTTGGATGAATTAGCTCATGAATCATGGCTTTAAGCAATACCCTGAAATTTTCACATATAATAGGTAAACCTACTAGTACTACCTAATGCTTGAGTCCCCTCTAAACTATTCCTTCAGAGTGCTCAACCAAGTTTGTCTTAACATTTTCTAAAACAATATCTTCTGAGATTATCCATACTCCAAATTTGAAGAACTATGTCAAACAGCTCATATCATTTACCAAATCAAAAATTGCCACCTTGAAATGTATCCCATACTAAGTTAATGTCTATTGTAAGTCTAAATCCCTTTTTTATATGGTTCATTTTTAATTTGGAAAACACATAGCTTATTATTTTCAGGCTAAAGACACCTATGCCGGGTGTTGGATAGGCTCCAAAGCTACACAGTGAAACCCTGTCTCGAAAAACCAAAAAAAAAAAAAAAAAAACGATACCTATGTATTGCCGGGTGTTGATGGCACATGCCTTTAATACCAGCACTAGGGAGGCAGAGGCAAGTGGATCTCTGTGAGTTCGAGACCAGCCTGGTCTATAAGAGCCTCCAAAGCCAGAGAGAAACCCTGTCTCAAAAAAACAAAAACCAAAAAAGACACCTATATATTTCATTCACTTAACACAGAACAGTTACTCAAACTATCCAACAAAAGCTACATATCAAACACTGAATTAAACCATCCTAAAATTCATTTTCCTTGAACCTCTGTATCACATCAAATCTGTACAGAAGTTTATCCAGGCCTTCTGTGACTCATGATATAATCTCCACCCTCCAATCAGGGCCTCAACATATTAAGTAGAAAGTAGCAGAAAAGATAAAGCATATAATTTTATATATGCATTTTATGGGGATGGGGGAAAAACAGATAACAAACCTGAAATTTAGCCACACAGCTGGAATTGCAAAAGTTATAAAGCTTTCCGTCAGGCATTGTGGCTTGGTATTGAGGTAAAGAGTTTCGCTTACAAAAATGGCAAATAATTCCCAAACCTAGAAGAAAAAAAGATACATACCTGACTTCTTTATAAAGTAAAAGAGGGTTTTCTTAAGATGTTAACTGATTTTTTCAAATGGGTTTATCTATAAATTATTCTCATATTATCTGTACCTGAAGTTTTGAAAGATTATTTATGTATTCAAAAAAATCCTTCTAGGGGGCTGGAGAGATGGTTCAGAGATTAAGAGCACTGGCTGTTCTTCCAGAGGTCCTGAGTTCAATTCCCAGAAACCACATGGTGGCTCACAACCATCTGTAATGAGATATAGTGCCCTCTTCTGGCATATATGGAGGCAGAATGTTGTATACATAATAATTAATCAAAAAAAAAAATCCTGCTAGGATTTAAGAGATGGCTTAGCAATTAAGAGCTCTTGAAAAGGACCAAAGCTCAGTTCCCAGCACCCACAAGGCAACTAACCACCTATAACACCAACTCCAGATGACCCTTCACCTTCTTCAGACCTTTGTGAGCAACTGCATGCACACATGTGCACACAGACCACAAAGGCAAAATATCCATACACATAAAAAGAAAAATCAATATTTAATGAAAATACTGCCATTAAAAAACTGCTAATGTCTCTAAAGTATACGTGAACACATAAAAATGTTTTAGATATTTTTGGGTATAAAACAGTTTAGCTAAGAATTTCAGATACAAATAATACCTAACTGTTAAAAATTAAAAAGTATGACAATCATCAAAATAATTTTAGGCTTACAGCAAAGAAATTCAGTATGAAAAAAAAAACAAACACAGTTCAATCTATATAAAAATATGATCAGTTACCATTAATAAACAATATCATTAAACTCTCCAAATACCTGAAACTTACTTTGTGATTTTGCATATTTTGTCTTGTGACTGTTCATGCAAGCAGTTGAACAATATGGCTCCATATATCCATTAGGACCTATGCACTGAGTCATATCAAAAAACCTGCACTGTGTTCGGCAACCAGTACAAGTTGTCAGTTTTCCGTATTTCTAAAATTTGAACATAAAAGGATATCTTTTAAAAAAAAAAACACATTCGACTACAACTAGTTTCATCATAGCATTTTTTGAGTGCAGGCCAGCCTCAAAACTTCTGAGCTTCTTTCCTTAGCCCCACAAGAACTACGATTGCAGACACATGCCATACCTGGCTCAAAGCGTTTGCTTTCATCTAAATGCAAACTAATTGTGGCACCAACTAAACTAGGTTCTAACAAACCAATCATCATCTAACTCTCCTTCAAAAAACAATGATTTTGTCTATAATTAGTTGAAAATCCAGGAAAAGCATAGTACCTTTTCTGTGTGTTTACAATGGTTTTGGCATTATGTTCAGACGGCATCCCTTAGAAATAAGGACAAAGAAAGTTCTGTGGCTACTAAATCTCATTGCCTGGAGGTGGTTTTGGAGTCTAGAAGATTTACTGAGATGAGGAAACAGATGAAGTTCTGAACAAATACAATTTGGAAAAAAAAATAACAACGAAGGGAACTGCACAAAAAAAGAACTAGGACTACCTAACCACGGGTATCTCAAAAGGTGTCTCTGGATAAAAACTAGTATGTGCATGTGTGAGAAGCAGAGACATGAGGAGATGGCAGTGGTGACACATGTCTCAATCTCAGCATGCAGGAGGGTGAGCCAGGGGGCAAGGTTACATAATGTGATCCTGTGTCAAAAAGATGCAGTGGCACCAACAACAACAAAAACATGCGGCAAAATGGAGCATGTGGAGAAGAAAATATAGCCTCTGTGGCTAAGAACATTAAAGGCAAAATGGCAGATGTCTCAGAGGGGTATTATTAATCTGGGTAAACAAAAGATAGTATCTGAAAAGAATTTTCTAAGAACACAAGTATTTTCTGACAAACAAAAGACGTAAAATTTGGTGGAATTGAAAAATCTATCTCTTGAAGAAAATAAAACCATCTATCATCTGATATAATTTAAGAGAATAAATTTTAATATACACAACTATTATGCTAAAATACATTTTAATGCTTCAAAATGGATGTGATTTTTCATATACATTTTACACAAATAACCTATTTACGTAGTATAAGAAGATAACTAATTCCAACAAGTTGTCCTCTGACCTTCATATACCCACCATGGCATGCATAAGCCGACATACATATATACATATACACACATGAAATAAATTTTGCTTTATTTTATTTCAATGGGTCTTCAATATCACCAACATTCTTGCTCACCTCAGGCTGCATTAAGAAAGAGTCTTGCATATGATCTCGAACTTCCTTCAGGAAGCTTGGATGGCTACCTACCTAAAACATTTTAAAAGATTTTGTAAATACATAAAGAAAAGCTGCTAGACTGAAAAGTAAATGAATAATCTATGAAAGTTCCTTCAATTATTGACTGATTTATAATCTAACTTTTCAACAATACATTTTCTGTTCTGTGCTCACTGTTGGGGGGGTGATACAATGATAAATCATTAACATAACAATGTGGGAAAGAATCAAGACCTTTGATTCATCCCACCACACCCTAGCATCATTAAAGAACCAACACCTGTTCTTTAATACTAGATAAGCACTCTAGTATTAAGGTACACACACAGTCTCTCTATGTTGCCCTGACTATCCTGGTACTCACTGTATAGACCTAGACCAGGCTTGGCCTTAAAGCTTAGCCTCAGAGCTCTGCTTACCTCTGCCTCCCAAGTGCTGAGGTTAACAAGATGAGCCAACACAAGTGGCAAGATAATATTAAGATATATCTTGATAGTAGAGATTACTATTATCCATGTTTCAACTTTTGATCATTTGTGGGCTTTTTTTTTTAAATTTTATTTTTTTACAGACTGGAGCTCACTACATAGCCCTGGATGGCCTGGAACTTGATATATAGAATGAACTAGTCTCAAATTTAGAGAGCTCTCTGCATCTACCACCTGAGTACTAGAATTCAAGGTGTATACCACCTCACCCAACCTACACTTTTCATGTTTTTAATCACATATGTATAAAGGTCAGAAGACAGCCTTGGATATCAGTCCTGACTTTCACCTTATTTAAGACAGGGTCTCTCTCCATGGGCTTCTAGGGACATCATATCTCCATCTCCCATCCTGTGTAGGAGCACTGGGATTACAGACAACATGCTGCTTTGTTATGTTTGTTAGTTCTAAGGAATTCAAATGCTGGTAGTCACATCAGCTGCTGTACTTCAGTCTTGAGATGGACTTACTATGTTGTTCAGACTTGCTTCACACTGTCTAGCACAGATTAACCTTGAATTACACAGTTTCCTGAGTAGCTGAAATCACAGTCCTGCAGTACTGAACCACACTTATATCAACTTTGAGAAAAATCACTTGCTCCTCTTAGATAACCTAGCATGTTCTAAGGCAGTGGTGGCACATGCCTATAATCCCAGCACTTGGGAGGCAAATGCCTCAGTGAGTTTGAGCCCAGCAGGGTCTACAAAGAGAGTTCCAGGACAGCCAGGACTGTTACATAGAGAAACCCTATCTCAAAAAACAAATATATACATAATACACACACACATATATACATATACACACACTAACTGTAATGAAATCTCAGATCTAATGTAATAAATTATGATTGAATATGCATTATCTGAAAAATGGGTTGTTTTGAGAATCCTTTTAAAGCACTTACGATATTCTCTAATAGATAAAAATGTCCATCCTTATCCTAAACAGTAAGATTAAAAGGATAGCTTCCTATGTGTTATGAAAGTCAAAATATGCTAGATGTAGAAAGCTACTGAAGAACAACTAAGCATCCCACAGTATGCAATGCCATAATCTACAGGATTCCAGAAACTGAGCAACACAGATAAAAACAGTCAACTTCACTGTCAGAGAGACAAAGTTTAAGACAGAGTTATGTAACTTTAGTTTCTATGCTGCAAGAAGACACTGTTTAGACTAGAATATCTCATGCTGAGTTCCTCAACCTGTCTGATTAAGTCCTGTGATCAATAAAAAGGCCTGTATGGACTCTTATCTACTTATTCACTTATGAATTAAATATATGAAAATAAAAGCTCAAGACTCAATACTGATAGGGCTGTGGAGCTCAGTTACAGGGTATATTCTTAACTAACATTCACAAAGTTTCACTTGAAAAACTAAAACAAGAGAAAAACCACCACAGTTTCCATGACTTATATAGTAAAAGATCCTATCTCAAAAATGCACATACACACATACAGATACACAAAAAAGTGAAAAAAGAAAAGAGCCCTAGATTACAAAAATCACAATTTAAGTTAAAAACAGCAATGCTCATCACCAAAAGTAAACACTTTAAAATTAGTAAGGCAATAAATGTCAAAACCCAAATTGCAAGTGTTAGAATTAACTGACAAAGATTTCATAAGTAGCCCTCATAAAAATGCTTTAATAATTAATTATAATATGCTTGAAGAAGAAATAAAGTAGAAGCTCTCAACTTAAAAACAGATACAGAGTGGCTGTGGTGCTGCACACACTCCTTTAATCCCAGCACTTGACAGACTGAGGCAGGCAGATCTCTAGAAGTTTAAGCTGGAACTTCTAGACACTGTCTCAAAAAAAACAAGTAACTAAGTATAAAGAAGAAAAAATATTAAAGAATCAGAGAATTGTAAGACTATAAATAGAAATTGTACTATTTTTTGGAGCTCTGGGGGGATAAGACAAAAAGACAGAGTTGTCTAAGAAATACCACTGGAAGATGTCTCCCATCAGGCAGAAGACTTAATCTACAGATAAAGGCTGAGTAGACCCTAGATTAACAATGTGTTAAAATTAAAGACAAGAATAAAATCTTGAAATTACAAACAGAAGCACTTACAGAGTAGACACAACTACAATACAACGGCAGCACAGAGAAACAAAACATTCACCCCTCTACTCTAGACCCATCCACACAAGAAAAGGCAAAGCATACAGTCTTACTCTTACCTGTTAGTAGTAAGGTACTAAGGGACTAAGGTCCCCACCCCATTATGTTAAAGACTAAATCTTCCACTTTCCCAGACAGTAACAACATAGCTTAACCACCAACAACCACACTTACCCCAAATCCTGCAAAGGTGGTCTGACCAATACTGAATTTACAGTATTGTAAATTTTCTGAAATTACTGAATTTACAGAGAAAGTGGCTACACCTCAAAAACTAAAATAAAAACACAAAGGAGTTTGGAGGTGTATCTCTGAAGGAATGTGCTAACAATGAACCTGAGCAAGGCCCCAGAACCACACAAACACATGGAGGGCACCTACACAGAAAGTTCAGGCTCAGCCAGCAATACAAATGAAACAAGGATGAAAGAGAGGGGGGAGCTCAGCAGCAACAGCAATAGCCACCACAAATGCTAGATTTGGGGCATGTACCTTTTTACATAAGTCTAGTTGCTGCTAGATGAGACAGAAAGAATGCCTATTTGAGACAATTTGGTTCCCATTTGTCATTCATTCATTAACTCTCAATCAATACTCAATCAATACTCCAAACAAAGAAGCCTGGCAGCAATGCTTTTCAATCCTAACAGAGGCAGGCCAGCCTGGTCTATAGAATGAGTTTCAGAACAGCCAGAACTACACCCTATCTTGAAAAACCAAACAAAGAAAAGAAAACAGGCAAACAAAGGTAACAGTTCTACTACTGAGTTCCAGCAAATCACTATAACCTGAAGGATAGAGAAAAGAAAGGAAATAAAGATTAAATAAAAGGGGGGCTGGAGAGATGGCTCAGAGGTTAAGAGCACTGACTGCTCTTCCAGAGGTCCTGAGTTCAATTCCCAGCAACCACATGGTGGCTCACAACCATACATTATAAGATCTGGTGCCCTCTTCTGGTGTGCAGATGTACACGGAAGCAGAATGTTGTATACAAAGTCTTAAAAAAAAAAAAAAAAGATTAAATAAAAGATTAAAGCACAAAAAGCAGTAAAATAGAATGGATAAAAGTTTATTATTCAAAAATAACAGACCAGGCAACATGTGTATAACCCCAGCTATTCAGGAGGTTGAAACAGATGGGTTGTTATGAATTTGAGTACAGCATGGACTATACAGTGAGACCCTATCTCAATGAATGAATGAGTAAGGTAGGGGCTGGAGAAAGGAATAAATAGGTGAGACCATTGGCTGCTCCTTCAGAGGATCCAACCTCTGTGGGGATCAGGCACAAATGTGTTGTGCACAGACATACCCAAAATACCCATATACATAAAATTGTTACATAAATTAAAATTAAAGCAGGTGCCAGAAGACAGCTCACTTAGTAAAGTGTTTTTTCAGCAATTATAAGGACACAAGTTTAAAATCTCCATGATCCCAGTTAAAAAGCTGGGTATGGTAGCATATATTTGTAATCCCAGTGCTAGAGCTCTGAAGCCAGTATAGCCTAATTATGAGCCCCAGGTCTCAGGGCAAAGCATTGCCTCAAAAACCAAAGTGACTACAGAATGGCACTCAAGATTGACCTGTGGCGCACGCGTGTGTGTGTGTGTGTATATGCAAGTACCCTATAACCACAACACACCCATGCCAACTCCAGCTCCCAAAAATACTTCAAAATGAAAATGAAAATTATAGAAAACGGGATGCAGATACAACTCAGTGGGAAACCATATGCCTAGCATGTGAGACCCAAGGTACAGAAAGGGAGGAAAAATAAGTAAGACTAAAAAGACTCTACAAACCTATTGCTAAATTAGCAAAAGACACAAAATAACTCAGTCAGTAAACTCTTTGATATACAAACTTGATAACCTGATTTCCAACACTAGTACTCACATTAAAAAAAAAAAAAAAAAAGCCAGGCATTCTTGTAACAGAACCAAGAGGTTCTATGGGGCTCTGGTCAGCCAGCATAGACTACTCTGTGAGCTCCAATACAATTCCATATCTCAAAAAATATATCAGGTGGTTGGCACCTGGAAACATACCCTAAGGTTGGCCTCTGGCTTATACACATGCACACACACACAACCATGCATACACATTATACCAAAAAGAACAGAAAGAACTTAATACATGAATGTGACATTACTGATGTACAAGAATGGTATGAAAAGTTGTACAAACCCAACCTAGATGAAATGGACAAATAAATTCTAAATATACACAAATTCCCAAAACAGACCAAAAAACACCCTCAGAATGTGTCAAGAGAACTGTATTAAAAGACTTAATTAGTCACTGAAGACTTTCCCACAAAGGCATGATGGTGTATACACCTGTAACCCTAGCACACAGAAGGTAGGCGAAGACTAGCCTGAGGACAGCCTGAACAACATAACAAGACCCTATATTTCAAGACTAAAACAAGCTTCCAGCAAAGAAAAGCCCAAGAATAGACAGTTCCGCTGCTAAATTCCATAAACATTCAAAGAATTAACAAGAATTCTCAATCTCATCAGAAAACTAGGAGATGTGGCAATTCAACCAACGTTTCCATGAGGCCAGCATTACCCTCATTACAACAGATAGAGCAAAAGAAAATCGGAGTAGGAAAGTAGCATGTATTAACATTCAAATGTGATTTATCCCTATAAAGAGCATTCAGAAAAAGGAAATCAATCTACATGCTCCAATAAAGGTTTAATTTTTTTTCATTTTAATTTTTATTTGCATTGTGTTTTGTATTTGGTATATGTCTTTATGAGGGTACAGGATCTCCTGAAACTGGAGTTACAAGTTGTGAGCTGCCATGTGAATGTTGGGAATTAAACCCAGGTCCTTTGGGAGAACAGCCAGTGCTCTTAACTACAGAGCCATCTCTCCAGCCCTCATAAAGGTTTTTTTTTTTTTTTTTAATGATCTCTAAAGAAACGAAACAGCATTAAACCAAATTTAACACCCTCTTATAATAAAAAGACCCAATATAAAAAATATAAATATAAAATATAAAATATAAAGAAGTCTACTTCAGCAGGGAGGTGGTACACATATTTAATCCCATGAGTTATTAAGTTTATGAACATGGAGCTGATCATAGAATGAGAAGAGATACACAGAGGCACACCATTATACTTCCAGCATTCAAATATAATGGATGTAAATAACCTAAGAGCACAGATATCTAAAATGCAATAAACAACATAGGAATGGTGACATATGCCTACAATCCCAGTACCTGGAAGGCCGAGGTAGATCAAGTTAAAGGCTAGCCTGAGCTACAAAGAATTCTGTCACAAAACAGAACAAAATAAAAGATAATATAGTAAGAACTTTTGAGTATCTTTGCTTGTATTATTATAGACTGAACTGTGTGCTCCCTTCAGCCTAATTCCTACTTTGAAACTCCAACCTCCAATTTAATTGTTTTGTGGAGACAGGATCTTCTAGAGGTAATTAAGGTTAAACAAGGTCATAAGGGTGGAGCTCTAATCCAATAAACCTGGTTTCCTTATGAGAAGAGGGAAAGGTCACATCCTGACAAAGCAAAAAAAGAAAAAGAAAAAACAAAAACAAAAACAAAATCAGCTGTAGAGTAGAAAGTAGAGAAGGGACAGCACCAGAGACTTGGACTTTCATCCCCCAGACTGTGAGAATGTCAGTAACTACTATTTAAGATGGAGTCTATGGTTTTTTGATATATATATATATATATATATATATATATATATATATATCAGCCCTAAAGAACAAATTAATATTAATCTAATCATAATTTTTCATAATGTGATTTTTAGTATTAGATTTATAACATTACTATGAAATGGACTATACTACCATAAAAATTGAGAAAGATCTATCCATGTATTTGATAGGGAATGAGTTCAAAGACCTGTATACAGAACAACACATACTTAAGGTATCATCTGTTTAAGAAAAAGATTAACAGTGAATTAGGTATTTCCTTAATTTTTCAAAAAATATACATACAAAACGGTAGACTAATAAGTACTACCTAAAATAATGCATAGAAATCAAGGAGAAACAAATTAGCAGCCAAACTAAAGCTTATCTTATTATGCATATTTTACTTCTAAATGTATTTACAAACTCAAACTAAAGACCTAAAATTGGAAATTAATCTTAAAGCTAAATACAAAGGTAATCATTCCAAATCTAAGCTCTTTACAATTTGAAAATCCCTCTCCAATTCCCCCAAAAGAAAATTCAAAAGAGGAATTACACTAGTAGCATTTACTATTATATGTAAAATCAATAGTTAATTTCCAACCACCAACATATATTTCTTAATTCATTTGAGATAGGCCATCCTCATATAAAGAAAATTGTGGAATTAAATGAGATTCCAAGAAAAATATAGCTAAGTCCTACTACAATGCTTTCAAACCCACCCAAAAAAATACCTCGGGTGTTTTAGCACATAAATTACCTGTTTGTATTCACTGACACAACTCTGACAGCAAAATCTTTTCTGCTGGCCATCAATCACCAGAACATTATTTCCAGCACCTTTACTGGGCAAATATTCTCCACACTGTTCACAGCAATTCATTATTAGACCATTGGCCATTCTATATCTATTGAAGCAGTGGTCACTGCACAGCTTATGAGTCATATTTTTAAAACTAACTTCATGGCGAATCTAAAAGAAAAACAAACAATTTAAAGAATGTATCTGTTTTCAAGTAGATAAAAAGCTGAACCAGCAGCAACAAAAATTCACAAGAAGGCTAATTTGAGGAAAAGGAAAAAAATCAAAATACATTTTCTACATCTTTGAACTGTTTATATACACAAGAACATATGCACACAAGCATGGCACTTAAGAAAATAAATGACCATAGTGATTATCACTATAAACTTCTGTAACGATAGATTAAAAATGACAAAAAAAAAACCACATTTGGATACTCTTAACATTACATTTCATAAACAGACCCATTATAATTCTTTAGACAACTCCAAAGGAAATGATAAAGTACACTGCACTAGGCAAGGAAGAAGAAAAGCCAGTACTACAAGCAATTCAAATAAGGTATGCATATATAGGTTACTTTAATGTTTATTTTTTTGTTTTGTTTTGGTTTTTTCTGGTTTTTTGAGACACGGTTTCTCTGTGAATCCTTGGCTGTCCTGGAACTCGCTCTGTAGACCAGGCTGGCCTCGACCTCACAGAGATCCGCCTACCTCTGCCTCCTGAGTGCTGAGACTAAAGTAAAGGTGTGCATCACCAACGCCCAGCATTTATTATTTTTTGAAAATTCTTCCACTTCTATTTGCCTGTGTTTATCTTTCCTGTGTAGTTAGCCTATTTGTATAAACATATTATTAGACCAGTAAAAAAGAAAAAGAGCAATCGTAACGCTATGACTTTTTCTGTGACTGCTCTCTCAATCTGATGAAACAAGGTAATTTTTCCTGAATCATTTTTCTGGAAGACTATGATTAAATAGTAGAATATTCTAAGAGTTTATATATCCTCACTTCTAATGATACATACACATAAAAAAAAGTAGGGAGAAACAGTCAACATCTAAAATGATCGCACATGAGAGCAAGTAAAAAATACAAAAGTACAAACCTCGGTCAGTTTGCCACAGATTGTGCATCTCGATTTATTTAGAGTTCCTTTGGCAGGACTCTGCTTGTCCTCATAGAGAGATAGACAAGATGTACTACAAAATTCTTGGAAGGACTCACTTGAATCCACTTGAGCAACAATTGTTCCTTTCATTGTAGTTATATCTCTGAAAAAAATAAGAGGTACAACTTACAAAGCTCCATTTCAAAAGAAACCAAAAATAAAAGTTATACCTGATATTTTTAATTTCCACAGATTGACTCATGAAAATCAAACACCATTTTTAGATTCAGGAGATCACGTTTAGTATAAAATATGAACTCTTGGCAATAAAGATTAAAAAGTCAAAATATTTGATCCTGTCACTAATAATTTATCATCAAATGTACTAACAAGGCTTTCAGATATTGGAAACAGTAAAATAAAATTACCATAATTACATAGAATTAAAGTCAAATTATTTAAAATGATAGATAGTGACTGTTGAATTTGCCTTCTGGACTAATAGGTAAGCATAAAATTCCTAGATTATAGGAATTTAACATCAAGAAAGACTACATGATGTTTTTTTCCCCCTTTGGGGTTTTCAAGAAAGGGTTTTTCTGTGTAGCCCTGGCTGTCCTGGAACTCACTCCATAGACCAAGCTGGCCTCAAACGCAGAAACTCACCAGTCTCTGTCTCCCAATTGTTGGTCGTGCACCACCACCACCACACAGCTTACATCAAATATTTTCTACTTAAATGCACCACTTGCCAGGCATGGCGGCTCACATCAATAATCCAAATACTTAAAAGGTAGAGGCAAAAAAGGATCAGGAGTTCAAGGTCTCAATATACAGCTAACCTAGATTACATAAGACCCTGTTTTGACATAAATCTTTGAATGAACTAACTAACTAATTAGATAAAATGATGAACAAATACAATAAGGGGGGCATGCACCTGTAATCCCAGCACTAGGAAGAAATAGCAGGACTGACACAAGTTTGAAGCCAGAATGTCTTACATAAAGTTCCAAGATAGCCTGGACTACATAGCAAGATATCTCAAAAAAAATAACAGTTGTTATTATTATTATTATTATTATTATTATTATTATAAATATGACACTACTGACTTTAAAAGAAATACTAAATATCTAGACTCTCCATTACAGTATTTAAGTGTATTATAAAATAATCTAAACACAGGCTGGAGAGATGGCTGAGTGGTTAAGAACACTGTTCTTCCAGAGGACCTGGATTTAATTCCCAACACTCGAAGGGCAGCTTCACAGCTGTCTGTGACTACAGTTCCAGGGAACCCAATAACTATGGCAAAACACCAATGCATATAAAATAAAACTAATTAAAAAAAAAATCTAAACTCTATTGAACAATTGTTACTGTGCTTAGATTTACTTTAAGAATAAAGCACTAAGCCCTTCTTGGAGGTCTAATACCTAAAAATAGCTTCAGACTTAGGCAACTCCAAGAGGGCACAGAAAATCCATCTGATATGACCCTGCAATACATTATATCATCCAGTTTTGTTTGCTATCATTAAGAACAGATATAAAATAGGACAGAAACTGTATTTCTAAGGATAGCAAAAAAAAGTACCTGTCATGACACTATAACATTCAAAACAAATACTCAAAAAACAAGAAGATCATAAATATAAATACAATGCATTCTTAATAATGCATTTGGTAGTAGTCAGCCTCTATGAGGTGAGGCTCAAGAGCCGAGCAGTGGTGGCACACGCCTTTAATCCCAGTACTGGGGAGGCAGAGGTAGGCGGATCTCTGTGAATTCAAGGTCAGCCTGGTCTACAAGAGCTAGTTCCAAAGCCACAGAGAAACCCTATCTCGAAAAAAACAAAAACAGTAAAACAATGTAAATATTCACATTTTTACAATCAAGAGATCCATTGGAGATGACAATCAAAATAATTACAAGGGCCTAAACAAATTAGCCCCAAACCTACCAAATAGGAAGCTGAATCTATAATTTTAAAACATGAAATCATCCCCAAGAGTCTCAATGAAATTTCTAAAAACTTTTATGATCACTGTTCAACCACATGAAATTGTGTGAAAGGTTAATCTTACTTTTTACACATAACACAGAGTTTCTTTGGAGCAGGTTTATGAGAGAAAGAAGAAAGGCAGGTGGTTGAACAGAAGAGGTGAGCTGATCCTTTGCGCTGATAAGCCGTCTGTCCCTTCTGTAGAGGTTTTTTGCAGTTTGCACAAGTGACTTTAACTGGTTTAGTGGGTTGTTGCTGGGTGGGAGGCTGGAATATCTGTTTAGGAAGTGAGGCCACTGGTGATAAAGAATCCACCCCTTGTTGTTTCTGATTACGAGGAAATGATGCTGACTGAGAGATCCAAGAATCTTAAAAAGAAAATATAGAGAAAAGAATAATCAAATAAGTATTTAAGGACATTGAAATTTATTATCAAAGAAAAAGTTTTACTTTTCCAATTTGCCAAGGTTTATAATAATAATTAAAGTCACATGTGGTGGCTCATGTCTATAATCCCAACACTTGGGAAACTGAAACAGAAGGATTGCCATAAATTTAAGACCTGTCTGAATTCAAAAGTAAAACCTGTCTCATGCTAATGAAGCTTGAAGCAGCAATTTTGCCGAGGTAGAGTGCCTGTGGGTAAGACTGTTTGCTTTCTAGAAACAATATATTATAGTCTTAAAAATGGCAAGATAAGGCCAGGCAGTGTTGGAACACACCTTTGATCCCAGAAAATGGGGGGCAGAGGAAGACGGATCACTGTGAGTTTGAGGCCAGCCTGGTCTACAGAGTGAGTTCCAGAGCTGCTATACACACACACACACACACACACACACACACACACACACACACACACACACACACAACCCTGTCTTGAAAAACAAAAAGATTTCAAGTGTGTGTGGGTTTTTTTTGGTTTTTTTGTTTTGTTTTGTTTTTGTTTTCCCCCCCAAGACAGGGTTTCTCTGTGGCTTTGGAGGCTGTCCTGGAACAAGCTATTATAGACCAGGCTGGCTAGAACTCACAGACATCTGCCTGCCTCTGCCTCCCGAGTGCTGGGATTAAAGGTATGCGCCACCAACCGGCTCAAGAGTTTTATAAAAAGAAAGGAAGTATATAGTACAATATGTGATAGGCTTGATTTAGCCATTCCACAATGTATACATATTTCTTATCAACATGTTCTATGTGAAAAAAAAAGCATATTATTTCTGTCAGTTTAGATAAAAAAGAATGGAGCTGGACGATAGGTCAGTTGGTAACATACTTGCTGTAGAAGCATGAAGGTCTGAGTTCAGAACTCATGGTTTTGTTTTGTAAAAAAACAAATCAAGGAACTAGAAGAGATGGCTCAGAGGTTAAAAGCACTGGCTGCTCTTCCCAAAGATCCTGAGTTCAATTTTCAGAAACCACAAGGTGGCTCACAACCACCTATAATGAGGTCTGGTGCCTTCTTCTGGCATGCAGGAATACAAGCAAGCAGAATACTGCACACATAATGAATGAATGAATGAATGAATGAATGAATGAATAAATCTTAATAATAATAATTTTTAAAAAAAGAAAGCCAAGTATGGTACACACACTCATAATCCCAGTACTGAAGAGGCAGAGACAGATTCCCCAGGGCTTACTGGCCAGCCGGCCTAGACAACTTAAGTGATGTCCAGGCAAATGAGAGACCTTGTCTCAAAGAATAAGGATAGATGGTGCCTAGGAACAATATTCAAGATTAACCTCTGGCAACCAAAGCAGTGCACAGGTACCTTAACACAAACACTCATGCATATGCACACAACAAAGCAATAAGTAAAAACACATTTAAAATAATACTTTGCATTCTACCACTTCTAAGATTGGTATACTACTGAGAAAAATGTGTTTTATTCTTCCTTAAACTACAAACAGCAGGCTGGAGAGATGGCTCAGAGGTTAAGAGCGCCGACTGCTCTTCCAGAGGTCCTAAGTTCAATTCCCAGCAACCACATGGTGGCTCACAACCATCCATTATGAGATCTGGTGCCCTTTTCTGGTGTGCCGATATACACAGAAGTAGAATGTTGTATACATAATAAGTAAATAAACTCTTAAAAAAAAAAAAAAAGACAAGCTAGAAATAACACCTAACATTAAATTCGGTAATACATGTAACAAAGCAATGACTAGCATACAGGAAGCACTAAAAAATATACCACTGACAATGAGACAGGAAGTATAGAGAAATCCTGTCTTGAAAAACCATTAGATAGACAGACAGACAGACAGACAGACAGACACGCACGCACGCACGCACGCACGCACGCACGCACGCACGCACGCACGCACGCACGCACGCGCACGCACGCACGCACGCACGCACGCAGATTACCAAAACTTGGGAGAGATTTCTTTACTTATAAAAACATTTAAGAGTGAGTTCTTGGTTCTTATCAGTTTTATCAACCCAATGGTTTCAAGCAATTACATACTTTTTTAGTCACATTTTATATTAATGCTCTTCAATTTAAAATAGAATAGAATATGGCAATGTAGCTTAACTGGTAGAGTGCTTGCTAAGCATGCATAAAGCCCAGGCTCAGTCCTCAACACCACGAAAATAAAAGGGGGGACACAGTAACACAAGTTGGTGACTCCAGTACTTGGAAGGTGGGGACAGGAGAATCATAAGTTCAAAGTCATGGAGCTATAGAGATGGCTCAGCAGTTAAGAACCCTGCTCTTACAGAGGACTAGGGTTCAGGTCCCAGCACCCACATGGTGGCTAGCAACGATCCATACATACATACCTCCAGTTCTAGGGATCTGCAATATTCTGGTCTCCATGGCATGAGGCATACATGTGGTACACATACAAATATGTAGGCAAAAAAATCACACATGTTAAAGAAAAATAAAAGAAAAATTCCCGTAAAATTCCTTTATGTAGTGAATTTTGAGGCCAGCCGGGGCTATGTGAAACCCTGGGTAATGGGTGATTTGAATGAGCAATTGTCCCTCATTTATTTAAAGACCTGGTTTCTAGCTGGTGTAACTGTTTAGGGAAAATATGAACTTTTAGGATGTGCAGTCTCCTGAAGTGAATAAATCACTGGGGGCAGACCTTTAGAGTTTATAGGCTCACCCCACTCTTAGTTCAAACTGCTTTCTGTTCCTGCAAGCACACCTATCCCACCGTTACAGACATTTTCCCCTCTGGAATTATAAGTCAAAATAAACTCTTCTTTAAGATGATTGTGCTCAGTTTTTATCACAGAGCAACAAAATCCCATCTTCAAAATCAAAACTTTAAATTGAGTTTGGTAGTGCATGCCTGATCATCCCACCACACAGGAGAGGCTTAGACAGATGGACCCAGTTTAGTTTATTAAAACTAAGCTAAAAGGAGATCTCAGCTAGTTTGGGATGAATACATATGAACACACAGAACAAATGAATACATAGAACTGTCTCAAATAAATACATAGACTATCTCACAATACACATAAAGAGTATACAGTACATTCTGAAAGTGTTTTCTTGCTATCATCATATGTATGGGGCTGAACACATTGTTAGGTGGGCACTTTCTGCTCTTCCAAATGAACCAAGTTCTATTCTCAGCACCCATGTCAAGAAACTCACGACCGCTGGCGGTGGTGGCGCACACCTTTAATCCCTGCACTCAGGAGACAGAGGCAGGTGGATCTCTGTGAATTTGAGACCAGCCTGGTCTACAAGAGCTAGTTCCAGGACAGCCTCCAAAGCCACAGAGAAACCCTGTCTCGAAAAACCAAAAAAAAAAAAAGAAAGAAAGAAAGAAAGAAAGAAAGAAAGAAAGAAAGAAAGAACCAAATATAGTACCAGCTCATAGGATCAGAAAACTCTCTTCTGACCTCCTCAGGCACCCCCACATCTACACAGACACAGACACAGACACACACACACACACACACACACAAATACAAATCTTTAAAAAGGCCAAAATCACTCGGCAGTGATGGTGCATGTCTTTCAGATCTGGAGTGTGAGGACAGCCTGGTTTGCAGAGTGAGATCCAGGACATCCAGGACTATACAGAGAAACCTTGTCTCAAAAAAATGAACCAATAAATAAGGACAAAATTCATAAGTGTAGGCACACCTGTAGCCAGCCCCTAAGTAGGCGTGAAGCGAGATCTTCAATCAAGTAAATCCCATCTAACATAGACTGGATACTAACATTTTCTTCCTACAGGACCCCACATGACTATCATCGTCCCATTTCAGCAGGAAGTAACTTGGAGAATGCTACGCCCCCTTTCCCCATTGTTGTCACTTAGGATAGTGTATATACCTAGTTAGGGATAGCTTCCTATTGTTTATGGTTGGGATTGGAAGGAGGTGTTCAGGCTTGGACACCTCTTTCAGATGACTTTAGGGTTTAGTTAAAAAAGATAGTTAGGATGTGACATAAGCAGATTGTTGTATCTTCTTATACTTTAAACTTTTAAGTTTTAATCCTCTTTTAGACTAAAAGAGGAATTGTAGGGGAAGCTGTAGCTACAGGTGTGCCTGACCACGCCCTCACAAGCTTGCGAGGGCGTGGTCAGGGGACTGCTTTTCGCTTTTGGTTTCTCTTTGGTGCTTGCATACAGACTGCTGCCACTCCGGGTGGCTAGGTCACTCTGTAAGTAAGGCTTTTCCCTATTAAATACCTTTATATTTCTACCTGACTCCGTATTGGTAATTTCCCACCATACATAAGCATATAGTTAAAGAAAAAAGAGAATTTTTAAGAGCTGTATTGTAGCACACATCTTTAAACAAAGTTTTAGGAGGCAGAGAGAGGTAAGCAGATCAAGAGTTCCAGGCTATCCAGCAATGCAGACTGAGATCCTGTCTCCAAAAACAATAAAAATTGTTTTGTTCGTTTTTAATACAAATACTGATCACTGAGATTTTCAATTTTGTAGGATCCTCTTTTGATCACATACTTTATAAACAAGGGCATCTATTCCATACTAAGTTAAGGGAAACAAAGATTTAAGATTTTATTTGGCTTCATGCCTGTAGAAATATGTATGGCTTTCTTTACACATCAGCTCTACTTCCCCTTCCAGGTTTTCACGTCCTCCAGTATTTAAAAACATTTTAGGAATAGGCAGGAATGGTAATCATTTATTCAAGTCCTCAGTTTTATATAAACAGATAAAGGAATAGCAGTTACATTTTTCCAAATAACGCCAGTAGAATAATAGGTATAAATAGCAAGCTTTTTAAAACACTCTTTTGAGTCAGGTTGGCTCAACTCTATGTACCTGAGACTGGCAATGAATTACTGATCCCTCTGCGTTTAGTTTCTCAAATGCTATGAATACAGATTAGCACCATGATACCTAGGTAAGTTTTCTTACTCTATTATTCTCTATTACAAATGAAAACAGCCCCAAAATGCAAGAGCTAATTAGAAACTACATCAGTCTGATTATATTTTATAGGTTTGTTTTTTTAACAACATGAAGAAGTCAGCTCTCTCATTCTGGGAGTCAGTTCTCCTCTGCCACCACAAGATTTCCAAGGATGGACCTCAAGTGTCTTGGTAGCATGAACTAGCTATCTTGCCAGCCTCTAAATTTTTCTTAAGTGTATTTTACATTCTTTTATATAATGTTGGTAGTATACAAATAGTACATAATTTTATGACCTGTCAATATTCCTAAAGAAATAAGTATAACAAGATACATGCACAGTTTACTACGAGTAATTAAGTTTAAAAAACTAGAACTATGTAGAGACTAAAGAACTGATACACGCCTTTAATCCCAGAACTCAGGAAGCAGAGGAGGCGGATCTCTGTGAGTTCAAGACCAGCCTGGTCTACAGAGTGAGTTCCAGGACAGTGTCCAAAGCCACAGAGAAACCCTGTCTCAAAAAAAAAACAAAACAAAACAAAACAAAATTAAGAACTGTTACACATACACTTGACTTGGACAAACTTTAACAACTATTGTGGGGGCTGAATGATGGCTTAGCAGTCAAGAGCACTTGGTGCTCTTCTATGACTGGAGTTGCAGTTCCCAGTACCCATGTCAAGTAGTTCACAACTACCTATAACTTTAGCTCCAAAAGATCTGATGTCTCCTCTAATCTCTACAGGCACTTGCGTACACACATGCATGTAACAGACAGGCACATAAGGCAGAAATAAAAATAAATTTTTTAAGAAAAAAAAATGTTAGGTATTTAAAGTAATGGTATAGAGATTCCAAGATTTCAAAACCATACCTACACTATGCTCAATTCACTCTTATTTTTGAGACAGGGTCTCACCATGTAGCCCTGGCTAAAGTAATTGATTCTTCTTAATGGTGGTAATAAATGTTATTATTTACTTCTTTACATTAATATTGTTAGCATACTTATAATAATTAGAAAAACAGCTATTCTGAAACACGTGGTGGTGGCGCACACCTTTAATCCCAGCACTTGGGAGGCAGAGGCAGGCAGATAACCCAGTTCAAGGTCAGCCTGACCTACAGAGCGAGTTCCAGAACAGCCAGGGCTGTTACACAAAGAATCCCTGACTTTAGGGGGGAAAAAAGAAAAATATACTAATATATACCTGGTCCACCGGTGGAAGTATAAAAGAGTAAAAGAGTGTTCTAGCAAGCCATATACAATGTATGTCCTAAGTCAAAAATGCTCAGTCTGGGGGTATAGCTTAGTAGAGTCTGTGTCCCTAACATGGCAGAACCTAAGCATGAAAAAGTGAGATGACTCAGAGGTACAGGCACTTGTCAACAAATCCCAGGTCCAACAAGACAGAAGGAAAGAGAACCTGGCTCCTATACCGTTTTGTCTGTGTCCTGGCTAGTTTTGTGTTAACTTGACAAACAAGCTCAAGCTATCTGAGAAAAGAGACTCTCAAGTGAGAAAATGCCTCCATAAGATAATTACTGACTGTTATGGGAGGGCCCAAGCCCATTTCTATGAGTGGTGTCATCCTTAGACAGGTGGTCCTGGGGTACTGTAAGAATGCAGGCTGACCAAGTCAAGAGAGAATAAGCCAATAACTAACAGTACAGCACGGCCTCTGCATCAGCTCCTGCCTCCACATTCCAGTCTTAAGTTTCTGCCCTTACTTCTATTATGAAGGTCTGTGATCAGGACATGTAGGCTAAAATAAACCCTTTCTCTTTCTTCTTGCTTTGGCTCTTGGTGTTTTATCACAGCAATATAACAGTAACTAAGACAGCATGTGTGCAAAAACACATACATGAGAGAAAGAGTTTTCATTTTTTTTAAGGCTTTTCCTAACACACACCATGGAGGAGAAAATATTAAAAAAAAAAAAAAAAAAAAAAAAAAAAAAAAAAAAAAAAAAACAGCATGGTGGTGGTGAATTCTTACAACCAAAAATTTTAAAAGCAAAAACAATTTGAAGTTCAAGGTCACCCTTAGTTACATACTGAACCCAAGTATGAGCTATATAAAACTGCCTCAAAAAATAAATAGATCTGGGTAAAGAACTCTCCACAGCCTGCCTGGGGAGTGGAGGGGGGATGGCTAGGGGCAGGTGGGATGTTGGGGGGGAGGGGGGGAGGGAGAGGGAGAAGGGATTGACATCTGAAGCAAGCTTGTTCCTAATTTGAACTAATAAAAGAAAAAAAAAAAAAACTCTCCACAGAAGACTAAAAACCCAAGTTTCATCACCTAGAATACACACACGCACGCACGCGCCTGCGCGCGCGCGCGCGCGCGCTTAATTACACCTGTAATCCCAGTACTAGGGAGGCAGACAGGAGGATCCCTAAGGCTTGCTGGCCAACCAGTTTTGAACCTAGTCAAATCCATAGGTTCCGGGTTCACTTAGAAACCTTGCCTCAAAAAGTGGTTGAACAACAACACATCCAAGAGTGACCACTGGCCTCTAAATGTATGTGTACATAGAAACTGTAGTGGTTTGATTAAGAATGCCCCCCCCCAATCATAGGTTCATATAGTTGAATACCTGGTGGCACTATTTGAGAAGGATTAGGGGGTGTGCCTTGCTGGAGTAGATGTGGTCTTCTTGGAGTAAGTATGTCACTGGGGGAGGACTTTGAGGTTTCAAAAGCCCACATAAAGCCCAGTGTCTTTGACTGTCTGTCCCCTGCCTCTCTTCCTCTCCCTGCCTATGGATCAGAATGTAGCTCTCAGCTACTGTTCCAGGGCCATGTGTACCACCATGCTCTCACCATGATGATATTGGACCAACCCTTTGCAACCTTACAGTTAAATGCTTTCTTGTAAGAGTTGCTTTGGTCATGGTCTCTTCACAGCAACAGAATAGTGACTAAGACACACAATTCAAATAAATACACAATACTCATATGCATGCACCCCCTTACATTTTTGCATATATTTACACATACACACGAATGCATATGTATGGGAAAAGGTATTGAAACAAATCTGTAAATTGAGTAATAAGAAACATCTTTTCAGCAAGGTAGTGGTGGTACACACCTTTAATCACAGCACTCAGGATCTATTATTATAACTTAGTAACCATCCCCACACGGTTTCTCTGTGTATCCCTGATTGTCCTGGAACTTGCTCTGGAGACCAGGCTGGACTCAAACTCAGAATTCTGCCTTGCCTCTGCTAACCAAGTATTAGGTTTGAAGGCATGCACCACCACAACAAGCTCCACTTTCTTTTTCCAAACTAAAAAGTATGAGGATAACCATGACCTAACTTCACCTCTAGAAATATATGCTAAGAAAATAACCAGGAATAAAAGCAAAATACAGTAAATAGGAAAACACAAAAGTAGAAACGGACACTTATGCCCATTGGGGAGTCATAAACACACATAAATAGAGCTAGGTGCCACAGTGCATCCCAGTAAACTCAGGCTGAAACAGGAAGATTACCATGAGTTCAACGATACAAAGTGGGACCTTACACTGTCTCAACTACTCCCCACAAACTATACAGAAAATGTTCATGTTATGAGAAGCATAATATTAAATGGGAAAAACAAAAAACATAAGGGTTGGAGAGTTGGCTTGGTGGTTAAGAACACTTGATCTTGCTTTGGTTAAATTCTTAGCTTGCTGCCTCCTTGGGCACTAGGAAACATTTGATGCATAGACATACATGCAGGCAAAACACTCAGACACAAATAATAAAGTAAATCTAAAAAATAATATTGGGGGGGGGCTCAAGACAGTGTTTCTCTGTAGCTTTGGAGCCTATCCTGGCAGTCGCTCTGGAGACCAGGCTGGCCTTGAACTCAGAGATCCACCTGCCTCTGCCTCCCGACTGCTGGGGCATGAGACACCAACACCCGGCTTAAAAATAGTATTAAAAAAACAAAATAGTATATAGAGTTATGTTTCAATTAGGCAAAATTAAAAAATTAAACTAAATTAAAAAAAGAAAACATGATTTGAGCACTGACAATGATTATAAAAAGTTCATTAGTATAAAGGACTCTGCCCCTTATTCTTAAATGCCTCTTAAACATTTTTCAAACATTCTTTACTGATCAATACTAATGCTAAAGTCAATAAACAAAAAAAAAAAAATAACAGGCTAGAAAGATGGCTTACATGTTAACAGTAAATGGATGTACTTCCAGAGGACCCAAGATTCCCAGCACCCAAATGGGGGCTCAAAACCATCTATAATTCCAGTTCCAAGGGATTCTATACCCTCTTCTGGCCTCCTTGAGTTCATGTTGTAGCTACATACATGCAGACCAAATACTCATACACATTAAATAAATAAGTTTAAAAAATAAATTACTGACATATATATCAAACAGCATTGCATATCATCTATATTTTAGTAACTCACATTTACCCTCCACAATTCCTAGAGTGTTAAGGTTGCTAATGAGACTAAATAATGAAGTGGAAATAGACACAGAGAAACTGAGATAGAGACAGGCATATCTATGTGCAGAGAAAGAAACGAAAACAGAGAAGTATGTACAGCTACTGTTGTGAAAAGGCCAGTTTTGTGTGTTGGCTGGTTTGGAGAGAGAACTTTTTGAGATAGTGTCTCACTGTAGCCTAAGATGCCCTCAAATGTGCTATGTGACAAAGGATGTCTCTGAATTCCTAATCTTTCTGCCTTCATCTCTCAAGTGCTGGAATTACAGGTATGTGCCACTATACCTAGCTAAGGCCAGAGTTATTATAACCTCTGTATTTTAATATTTTTCAAAGACCAAAGCAACTAAGATAAAGGGACATCCAACAATCAAGAACTATACCAACTTTCAAAAAGTAATAAATGAAGTGCTTATTGAAAACACTGAGAAAAAAGTAAAACCTCTAGCAAGGTGGTGGTGGCACACACCTTTGATCTCAGCACTTGGGAGGCAGAGGGAGGTGGATTTCTGTAAATTCGAGGACAGTCTGGTCTACACAGTGAGTTCCAGAACAGGCTCTAAATCTAAAAAGAAAAACCCTGTCTTGAAAAAATACAAAAAAAACTAAATAAATAGATAAATAAATAAGGTGGCTGATCAAAATCAAACACACGTCATGTGTGCTGTCACTGCCTTTAATCCCAGTACTTTGGAGACAGAGGCAAGCAGATCTCTGTGAGTCCAAGGTCAGCCTGGTTTACATGGCAAGTTCCAGGCCAGTTAATGCTACATAGTGAGACCCTGGCTCAAAAGAACAAAAATAGTAACAAGCAAGCAAACCACAAGGACTTCAAAGTCATTGAGTTGAATATAGTAAACTCGTGCATGTCAATCACCCTTAAAATAGTTTAAGAATAAAAAACAATGTATTTGGTTTTCTTCAAAAGATAGAAAATAAAAGGATACCTTAGTCAATTCATCAAAAAAAATGAAAAATATTCAGAAAAAGAGAATGTAAATGCACTTTATTATATAGTTTTAAGATGTTATTAATCTTTTCTAATTTACATATTTAAATATTAATACGTATTAGCAAAAAAACAGTTAACTAGATGTTATATTTACACATTATTTTTAATCCATTCAACATAAAATCATACTGCTATTAATATTCTACTTGACAAATACTACATTGTTTTACAGCTCATTAAAACTTTGAACTTGGCCGGGCGTTGGTGGCGCACGCCTTTAATCCCAGCACTCCGGTGGCAGAGGCATCTGATCTCTGTGAGTTCCAGGCCAGCCTGGTCTACAAAGCGAGTGCCAGGATAGGCTCCAAAGCTACAGAGAAACCCTGTCTCAAAAAACCAAAAAAAAAAAAAAAAAAACTTTGAACTTAAAAGTCAACAGAATTAAAACATTTCCTATTAGATATTAAACAAGGCAACCCCTCTTATTACAATGAAAAAGAGATCAGACAAAATATGAAATTCATTTGCATGCAGTAGAGTATTACTGCTTACCAGGATTATGATGAGGTGCTGACTCTCCATTCTGAAATACATCTCCTGCAACATTCATCCTGCCAGGATTAAAAGGTCCTACTCCAGACTTGGTCTGTGAAGTTAAAGATGGGGTGTATGTTTGTACATTAACACCAAAGTTACTTGACTGAAGTCCATTAGTGACATCTCCCAAGTTGGTATTATGCAGTGATGTTACATGAGTAATCATTAAGTTCATATCTCTCCCATCAGTATTTTCTATCTGGCCATCATTCACAGAGCTTATGCCTGTTTCTAAGGTTGTAACATTAGCAATCTGAATTTCAGAGTCTGGTTCCGTCGTAATACCACTATTACCCATTCCTGTGTTTACCTTACTTCTTGAAAAAGTAGGAGAGAAATCCACATCATTTGTTCTGTTTTTAGTTTCAGAAGGTCTCCTTTCAATAAAATTTGAGGAATTCTTCTCTTGCCCTTGATTTGTTTCAATGTCCTCTTCATCATCAATGACAATTGTCTCACTTACACTGCCCTTCTGAGAAGCCAACTCTTTTGATGAAGGAAGGATTTTGGGATCATTTCCTTGTAGTTCTTCATTTTTTGAAGATGTAAATGTTATGGTTCTTTGATCAGCGACCAAAGGTGCAGAAGATGGAGGAGGTTGTACAGGTTCAATAAAAACAACATCATCATCATCTTCCATTGATGAATTCTGAAACTTACTAGATCTAGACACTAAAGGATTCGATGGACCACTAAATGAATTTCCTACGTTTGTGAGACTAGTTGCCATGGCTGTACTTCCTAATAAAACAGGAGTTTGATCAGTCAATTCTAATGTTCCCACTGAACTTGTTTCCATACCAAAGAACCTGTTCAGGGAAATAAAATATAGATGTGAGTATGTAATTTTATTTTTAAAGATGCATTTATTTTCTGTTATAAGACTGCTGTAATATTCTGTGGACAAGCACTTTATAGTTTACATATCCATATAGCTACATGCCGAGGAACAAGGAACACAGCCAATTCTCAGTACCACCTTCTTTTCTGGAGACAGTATTTACTCCATAAAGTTTACCCCAAATGTAAGTGTCAACAGAAAATCCAAAACTAACATGATACTATGAAGGTGAGGGGTGAACATCAGGTATCTTCCTCTATTGCTGTCAACTTTTTTTTTTTTTTTTTCAAAAGGAATCTTACACTAAACCTAGAACTCACTGAATTTTTACTATTTGGACATTTGGAAACTTTTTATTGTTTACAAATTTTTCACAACCATACAATTTAAGAAGGTTGGCAGGGACTAGAGCCTCCAGAGCAAGTGTGGCAGTGCTGACACCTTGATCTGATCCCAGTGAAATGATTCCAGATTTCTGGCCCCCAAAGCTATCAGGATAAATTTCTGTTGTTTTAAGCTACCGAGTTTATTATACTTGTTGCAGCAGCCACAAGCCCAAATAATCCATTTCTCTATTCAATTATCTCCCAAACAACATTGAATCGAGGTATAATTGGTATCCTATCTTAATAATTAAGAAATTGCAAGCCAGACATGACACAGGCCTTTAATTCCAAGCAAAGGCAGGTAGAGTTCCAGACCAACCTGCTTTTATTTACATAGAGTTCCAGTGAGCTACAACTACACACACACACACACAAAAAAAAAACTTAGATTTATATATAAAGGAAGGCCAGGTGGTGGTACATGACTTTAATCCCAGCACTCAGCAGGCAGAAGCAGGGGATCTCTGAGTTTAAAACCAGCCTGGTCAACAGAGCAAGTTCGAGGACAGAGCTACAGAGAGAAACTCGGTAAACCACACCTACCCCCAAAAAAAGAAAGGAATTGTAGCTTAGGGATTGGAGAGGTAGCTCAGCAATTTATTGGCTGTTTTTTCAGAGGATCTAGATCCAATTCCCAGCACCCACATAGTGGTTCACAGCCATCTGTAACTCCATTTCCAGGAAATCAGGTGGTTTCTTTTGCCCTCCATGGACATCAGACCATATACATGATACATACACATAATATATATATTTGGTTTTTTTTAAGATTTATTTTTTATTTATTAATTATGTATATAGAATTCTGCATCTATGTATGTCTACACACCAGAAGAGGGCACCAGAACTTATGATAGATGGTTGTGAGCCACCATGTGGTTGCTAGGACTTGAACTCAGGACCTCTGGAAGAGCAGTCAATGCTCTTAACCTCTGAGCCAGCTATCCAGCCCTATATTTGGTTTTTCTAGACAGGATTTCTCTGTGTAACAGGCCTGGCTGTCCTGGAATTCGATTTGTACACCAGATAGAACTCACTGAGATCTGCCTGCCTCTGCCTCCCCAGTGCTGGGATTAAAGGCGTGTGCCACCAGCACCAGGCAAAAATAATTTATATACATTTGTTCATTCTCTCTCTCTTTCCCTCCCCTCTCGCCACTCCCCTCTCTCCTCTCTCTCCCTCTACCTACCTTCTCTCTTCTCTCTCTGCCTCCCTCCTCTCAGAAAATTGTACCTAGTACAAAGTAAGAATATACAAGTCCATGGCCTTCCAATGCTCTGTTACATTCAACTATTTCTGTTCATTTGTTGTTGTTTATAGAAAAGGTTCTCACTCTGCCTTAGCATGAAGTATGGGATCCTCTTATTTACAGGAAAATGGATGAATTAGAAAAAATCATGTTAAATAAAATAAAATGGTCATATGCCTTCTTTCATATATGGAAACAAAAATATAATGATAATCTGAAGAAAAAACTCACAAACTTGTCCTTTACTTAGACCATGTACAATAAATTAATAAATCTCAAAAAGAATCAAGATCTAAAGAGAAATCAACTAAAACTCTTGGAAAAAGTGAAAACTTCATGTCACTGGATTTGTCATTCACTTTTTGGATGACACCAAAAATACAGAAAAAAACGTATTAGATTGCCCAAAATTTGCAGTATTTCTGCAAAGAATTAGTACCAAGGAAATGAAGACAATGCAGAGGGGAAATACCTCAAATCAAAGACCAACATGGAAATAAATGTAGGTAGGTGAGTGGAACTTTGAACACCAGATTTAAATATAATCTCAGCTCTGCATACTAAGCAAGTTTCAGGCCAGTCTGAGCTACATTTTACTAAGTCTCAGGTGGTGGCACACGCCTTTAATCCCAGCACTCAGGAGGCAGAGGCAGGCAGATCTCTGTGAGTTTGAGGCCAGCCTGGTCTACAGAGCGAGTGCCAGGATAGGCTCCAAAGCTACACAGAGAAACCCTGTAAAAAAAAAAAAAAAAAAAAAAAAAAAGTGTTAATTTAAAGGGGAGAGGGCAGACATGTCTACAATCAAGCATTTGGGAAGTAGAGACTGGCAAGACAGGCCTTCAAGACCAGCCTTAGTTACGCAGCAAGTTTGAGGCCAGCCTAGGCTACACAAGACCCAGTCACACACACAAAAAAAAAGTGTCAACTTTAGTAAGAAAGATAATATCCTTTTGCTAATGCCCACAGGATTTTTTTTTTAATTTTATGTGTATGGGTATTTTGCTTCCAAGTATGCTTGTGCACAATGTGCATAACTGGTGCCCCCAGAGGCCAGAAGAGGGTGTAGGATCCAATGGAATAGGAGTTACAGGTGGTTGGGAGCCTCCATGAGGGAGCTGGGAAATCAAACCTGATGTTCTTAATCACTGAACCATCATCTCTCTAGCCTGTCAATATTTTTTAAAGGAAAATAACAAGCACAAACAAGGATACCTGAAGCTAGAGGTTTTGTGCATGCCAATTAAATTGAAAAATATTATAGCATGGAAGAGTTTGACAGTTGTTCTAAATATTAGATAACATACAACCTGTTGACTGTACTCATTTCATACATACCCAACAGTACTATAAAAGCAAAGAATCACATGGGCAGTACAAAAACAATCAATCATAGGAACATTTTCATAAGGTCCAAAAAGTAGAAATTATCTTTACATTTATGTCTATCACCAAATTTGTAAGTAAGCAAAAATGTTGTTCTATAATATTTAGAATAGTACTCAGCCTTGAAAATGAATTAAATTCTAACACAACATAAAACTCTGAAAATATTTTTGATGAACAAAAAGACACAAAAAAACAAATACTATATGACTCCAATCATGAGGTACTTACTCTAATTTGATTTCACCACCGCAACAATGAAAGGTAACTTTATTTTAGTGTATTTTACAGGAATACTTTGTTTTGCTTACATTTTTTTTTTTTTTGAGAAAGTGTCTTACTGTCGCCCAGGCTAGCCTAGAATTCATATGTAGTCCAAGCTGACTTCAAACATTGGTGATCATCTTACCTCAGTCTTCTAAGTACTGTGATAACAGGTGTGAGCCACCACTTACAATCTGCACAAGAGTGGCTCAGAAGATGATGGAAGTTCAATCACCAGCACTCATGTCAGGCAGATGAGAGTTCTCTGGCCTCTGAAGGCACTGTGCACATACATGCAAACATAAACACACACAGACACACACAAACACACAACCCATATTTAAAAATAATAAAACAGGGGTTGGAGAGATGGCTCAGAGGTTAAGAGCACTGGACTGCTCTTCCAGAGGTCCTGAGTTCAATTCCCAGCAATCACATGGTGGCTCACAAACATCTATGAGATCTGGTGCCCTCTTCTGGTGTGCAGATATACATGGAAGCAGAATGTTGTATACATAATAAATAAATAAAATCTTTTAAAAAAAAATTTCCTACTGCCTGTAAAATACAGGATCCTCAGCTATTACTCCTGCACCACATCTGCCAGCATGCCACCATGCTCAATGATGATGACTGATAACAGACTAAACCTCTGAAACTGTAAGCAAATCACCCCAATTAGGAGTTGTGATGGTCATGGTGTCTTTTTACAGCAATAGAAACCCTAAGACAACCAATCAGGAGAAAAAAAAAAGATACACTGAAGTTTCTCCAATACTCCCATTCAAAAATCAGTACAGACTTCCTTGGGCAAGATACCCTGATTCAGCTTAATTCTGACATCTATCTACAGACAACATCAGATCCCATAGGTTGAGAACTCATGTACCTTCCATTTCAGATTGCAAATGGTAGATTTGTTTGAACTTCTATTTCTGATTAATCAGCTCTAAAACTGGGAGCCCTCAAGATCCTCTCATTAGGTCCAAACTTTGCTAAAGCTGCCCATAAAACTCAATTTAGAATTTACATTTAACTGTTTACTTTATATAAATGACAGTTTTAAGTCTACAGAAGAAGAGATCTAAAGAACCCAAGGGTAGCCAGGCGTTGGTGACGCTCGCCTTTAATCCCAGCACTTGGGAGGAAGAGGCAGAGGCAGGCTGATCTCTGTGAGTTGGAGGCCAGCCAGAGCCAGTGCCAGGATAGGCTCCAAAGCCTATCAAAGACAGAGAAACTCAAAAAACCAAAAAAAAAAAAGAGAGAACATCCATCTTAATATTATACTGACAAAAGTTATATTTTGGGGTAAGATTTTTTTATTAACGTATGTTGTATAAGGGTCAATGTATGGCTTAGTGTGTGATTCCCAGAAAGTACAAGAAGTGCTCTTAATCACTGAGCCATCTCTCCAGGCCCCTTATAATGCCTTTTTGTTCTTAATTTTTTTTTTAATTTTACATTGGATACAAGGTCTCGCTATGTAGCCTTGCTAGCAGGAACTCAGGTAGAGCAGCCTGGCCTTAAATTCAGAGTCCCACCTGCCTCTGCCTCTAGAGTTCTGGAATTAAAGGTGTATGCCACCATACCCAGCTAAATGATACCTTTTGTAAGTATCTCACACTAAATTTTGAGCACAATCTTTATGGGAAGCAACTACCACTCCATCCAAACAATAAAAGACTGCCTCAAAAAACTATGGTGGAGGCCAGGCTGTGGTGGTGCATGCCTTTAATCCCAGCACTTAGGAGGCAAAAACAGGTGGATATCTGAGTTCAAGACCAACCTGGTCTAAAGAGTGAGCTCTAAGACAGCCAAACTACAGAGAAACTTTGTCTCAAAAACCTGGGGAGGAAAAAAAAAAAACCAAACCGAAAGGAAAAAAATCTATGGTGGAGAACAATTGGGGAAGACAAGCAACATCAAGCAACATCATCTTTTGACCTCAATATGTACACCGTGTATACTACCAAATGCACATGTACACACAAACAACACATACAATTATAGCTGTGAAGAAAAGCTTATTTTTGGCCAAAGAAAGAAGTTGTTATTTCTAATTGTCAATAATACCCTTGAACTGTCAATGTGACATAGCCTAGAGTAATCTCAGGGAAAGTTGCAGTTGAGTGACTGCTCAAATAAGATTGGCCTATGCCATGTCTGAGGAACAGTACTAACTGATGAATGATATGGGAGGGCCCAACATACCATGTCTGTGGCAGGCAGGCCTGGGCTAATTTTTTTTCTTTTTCTTTTTTTTTTTATTTCCCAGTTTTTCGAGACAGGGTTTCTCTGTGTAGCTTTAGAGCCTATCCTGGCAGTCTCTCTGGAAACCAGGACGGCCTCAAACTCACAGAGATCCACCTGCCTCTGCCTCCCAAGTGCTGGGATTAAAGGCATGGGCCACCAACGCCCAGCCTAATTATTTTTTAATCAATAAAAACGTTAAGAGTCAGATATTGGGGTTAGAACCTGAAAGATCACAAAGTGGCCAAGCAACCAGTGATCTCTGGCTCTCTCTCTCCCCTCTCCCTTCTGTCCTTCCTCTGGTTCCTTGATCCAAAAAGGGTGAGATCCTCTATGCCCCACCTTACTACTTCATGTGTCTTTCTATCCTCAGCCCTCCAAAACCTCTAGGGGGGTAATTCTGGCCCTCTGATTCAAAGCAAATTTTATTGGCAGTCTTGGGAATGACAGAATGCGGTCAAAATATCACACAACATAGGCTGTTTACTTAAAACTAAATAAACCTGGCATTGTAGCCTATACCTTTAATCCTAGCACTGGGGAAGCAGAGGCAGGGTCTCTCTCGGAGTTCCAGACTGGCCTGGTTCCAGGACAAGCTACAAAGCTACACAGAAAAACCCTGTCTCAAAAAAGAAAAAAGAAAAAAAAATACAAGACAAGACACACATACAGGGAGAGGGGGAGGGGGAGGGGGAGGGGAGGGAAAGGGGAGGGAGGGAAGGGGAAGAGAGAGGGAGAGAGGGGAGAGGGGGGAGAGGGGGAGGGGGGGGGAGGGGGGGAGGGGGAGAGGGAGGAGGGGGAGAGAGGAGGGGAGGGGGAGGGGAGGGAGGGGGGAGGGGAGGGGAGAACAATTCAACAAGCAGCATTCCTCCACATTCCTGCTTCCAGGTTCCTATCTGGAGTTCCTGTCCTCCTGAATTCCCTCAATGATGGACTGTGACCTAGAAATGTAAAACAATGCCTTTCTTCCCCTAAACTACTTTTTTTCTAATCTTTGCTTTATCACAGTAACAGAGAAGCAAACTAGAACACTATGTCTCAAAAAAAACAATAATAATAATGAAAACATTCACAAATCACACCGTGTGATAAAGTAATTATACAACCTCATTAATTTGCTTTTTTTTTTTAAAGCTTTACTTATGCTGGGCGTTGGTGGTGCACGCCTTTAATCCCAGCACTCGGGAGGCAGAGGCAGGTGGATTTCTGTGAGTTCCAGGCCAGCCTGGTCCCCAGAGTGAGTGCCAGGATAGGCTCCAAAGCTACACAAAGAAACCCTGTCTCGAAAAGCCAAAAAAAAAAAGGAAAAAGAAAAGAGAAAAAGAAAAAGAAAAAAAGCTTTATTAGGTATACAGTGCTCTACCTGCATGTATGTATACACACCAGAAGAGGGCACCAGATCTCATTATAGATGGTTATAAGCCACCGTATGTGGTTGCTGGGAATTGAACTCAGGACCTCTGGAGGAGCAGCTCTTAATCTCTTAGCCATCTCTCCAGCCCCTAATTTTCTCTTTTTTAAAGGTTTACTTATTATGTATACAGTGATGTATCCCTGCATGCCAAAAGAAGGCACCAGATCTTATTACAGATCCCACCATGTGATTGCTGCGAATTGAACTCAGGACCTCTGGAAGAGCAGCCAATGCTCTCAACCTCTGAGTCATCTCTTCAGCCCCACCTCATTAATTTTCTAAGTCGAAAGGGATTTTTAATGGCTACCAAAATTTTATTCTGCAGTTTAACAAAAGTGCTATTATTACTTAAACTTCATTTTTAAATTGATATGCTTTTAAGCCAAATAAATGGTGTGTTATAATTCACCCTTTAAGATGATCAACTACCTTTTTTATTTGTTTGGTTGGTTTTGGTTTTCCAAGATAAAGTTTCTTTGTCTAACAGCCCTGGCTGCTGTCCTGGATCTCCCTCTGTAGACCAGGTTGGCCTCCCTCCCGAGTGTTGGGATTGAAGGCATGTGCCACCAACGCCTGGCCATCAACTGTTTTTACCACAAATTTACATCAATGAAGATGCTATTGCTATCCTGAAAATAAATAAATAAAACAACTATAAAATAGTTGTTTTAAAACTAAGACAGAATAGCCTAGGGTTGTAGTTTACTGGTAGAGCTCTTTCCTAGCTTAAGAGCCTAGGTGATTCCCCTATTACTGGCAAAAAAGAGGTGGACTACAGATGTAAATTTCCAACTCCAACCACGTAAAATATACTTTTCTGGATAGCATACAAAAAATAAATAAATAAACTGTAATTGTTTCTCTAAACCTCATACTTAAAATATCATTTATCTAACAGCATTTCTTCCTCACTAGCAACTTTATGAATTATATGTATTGGGATCTGCACAGCTTTTAGATTTGAGTATGTTCAATTGCAAAAATCCTCATTCTATACTCTTAGTAATAGAAAAATATTAATGAACTAAAGTTAAAATTTACTAAGCATGGAGTCTGTTTCCTAATGAGAGGTATTCCAGAAAGAGAAAGACAGAACCCTCCCTCCCTTACCACTGTAATAAATAGCTCACACATATAATCCTAGCACTCATACTAAGTAACAGTCTGAGCTTTCCTTAAAGACACATAGAAGTAAATGAATATGCCTAAGATTTCTTGTAAAAAGTCCCTTTAATACCATAAACTATGTGTTAATAGTATCAATGAAATGGGGACAGATATCAATGCAAAAAGAAACAAAATTAAAACAACCACAACTTTTTTGGGGGGGAGGGTTCCGAGACAGAGTTTCTCTGTGTAGCTTTTTGGAGCCTATCCTGGCACTCACTCTGGAGACCAGGCTGGCCTCGAACTCACAGAGATCTGCCTGCCTCTGCCTCCCAAGTGCTGGGATTAAAAGCGTGCGCCACCAACGCCTGGCTAAAAATACCACAACTTTTGACAACAAAGAATTCCAGCATTTCATACCCATTTTTTTCTTTTTCTGTTTTCTTTTGGTTTTTCAAAACAGGGTTTCTCTGTGAAACCGCCCTGGCTGTCCTGGAACTCACTCTGTGACCACGATGGCCTCAAACTCACAGAGATATTGCCTGCCTCTGCCTCCTGAGTACAGGGATTAAATAAAGGTGAGTGCCACCACTGCCTGGCTCTCTATTTTTTTTCTATCACAGTAATATCAGAGCAACTTATTACAGGCAAAGATGCACTTCTGTACCTCAAACAAGCAAAATAGAGTAAAAGACTAAAAAATGAACCCAGTTATACAAATCTATGATCTGACAAGCTCATATCCATGCAAGGTGGAATGTCAGCTTCTATGAAATACCAAAGTGACTGACAAAGAACTGACTCATCAAATGAGGGGCATGAAGTCAGTCCATGCCAGGTCGTGCACACCTGTAACCCTAGCACTAAGAATGAGTCAAGAGAATTGCTGCAAATTCTAGGCCAGTGTGAACAAGACTATTCTCAATAAGAAGAAGAGGAGGAGGAGGAGGAGGAGGAGGAGGAGGAGGAGGAGGAGGAGAGGAGAGAGGAGGAGGAGGAGAGGAGGCGGAGGCGGCGCGCGGGCGGCGGCGGCGGCGGCCGGGGAAGAAAAGTCAAGCTTTCATCAGAATATGATAAACATCATTCACTTGAAGGATCCTGTAATTTAGTATCTGAACGACTTAATTCCTAAAGAGCTTTACAGTCATTAGAAGTTTATATTCAAGTCAAGCATAATGTCAAACACCTACAATCCCAGCACTTGGACTGCTGAGGCAGGTGAATCTGAGTTCAGGGCCAGTTTGCTCTACACAGTGAGTGTCAGGACGATAATGTAAAACATCTCAAATAATAGTAACAGTAATAATAATAATAATAATAATAAAGGTCTTAAAAATTTTCAGACTCATCTAGACATATACTGTAAAAAAATAATACTGACATAAGCAGCCTCTATTGTTTTTGATGAGGTAGTAAAAACATATTTAAATGAAGTAGGCCATGGTGGCACATGCCTCTAACACCAACAACTAGAAAAGAGAGGCAGAAAGAACAACCCAAAGATATCCTGTGCTACACAATGAATTCAAAGCCAGCCTGGGGCATAATCCTCATTAAAATTAATTAAATAGATGCAAATTAAGTGTGTGTCCCTCCCCTTTATAGAGCTTCTCTATACAGCCCTGGCTGTCCTAGAACCCACTCTAGACCATACTGGCCCCAAACTCAAAGATCTGCCTGTCTCTGCCTTCTGAGTGCTGGGATTAAAGGCATGTGTCACCAATGCCTGGCATTCTCTGATTTTTTAAAAAGAATTCATTCAGTAGGATTCAAGCACTTTTTTATGTTTGTTTCTACTTCCAAACAGGAAAGATCATTTTGACTCAGTTTCAAATTTGAGATGTCATGAGAATAAAGTATAATGTTGTTGCTGATGTTGGGCTCTATCATCACTCTGCTTAAGTTCAAACCTTGCTTTACTAATTACCCCCATTTACTCCTCTGCATATTAGGAATGAAAAGAGCATTTCAAACGGGAAAAAATATTAGCTATGCCACCAAGTTCTCCTGTGAATTAAATTAATACAGGTTAAAAAGGCTAGAACATTGGTTTGGAGAGATAGATGGCTCAGCAGTTAAAACAAATCACTTGTTCTTGCATAGGACCCAGTTTCCAGCACTCACACAGTGGCTTACAACTATCTCCAGTTCCACGGGTTCCAATACCCTCTTCTGACACCCTGTAGCACCAGATACAGATATTGTGCACATATATTCATGCAGCAAAATACTCACAGACATAAAAAGAGATCCAAAGAAACCATAAGCAACAATATTTGTAACACACCTTTGAAAGTCTACAAATTATAGCAGGCAGTGGTGGTGCAAACCTTTAATCCCAGCACTCGGGAGGCAGAGACAGGCAGATCTCTGAGTTTGAGGCCAGCCTGGTCTAGAGCACCAGTTCCAGGACAGCTAAGGCTACAAAGAGAAACCCTATCCCAAAATACCAAAAAAAAAAAAAAAAAGAAGAAGAAACCACCTAACCAGAAAGTCTACAAATTACAACACAAGCTATCCTGGGCTCAAGAATGATGTATGGACTAGGGATGTAGCTCAGCTGGTAGAGTGCTTGTAGCATGCAGGAAGCACTTGGTTTGACTCCCAGCACCACATAAACCTGGCAAGAGGGCACATACCTGTAATTCTAGCACTTAAGAAGTTGAGACAGAGGGATCAAGTTCAAAATCATCTCCTAGGCTGTACAACAAAAGTTCAAGGTCAACCTGGGATACATTAGACCCTGTCTCAAAATCAGTGACAGGGCTGGCATGTCCTGAGTGGACAGAGGTGGTTGCTGCACAAGCCTAACAAACCTAAGCTGGTTCCATGGAACCCAATAAGCTCAAGAGTAGAAACAACTCCAAAACCTGTCCTGACCTACACACCAGTGCCGTGGGATGTGCACCCACACAAACATATCAGGTACTCACACACAATAAAAAGTTTTAGCAATTAAAAAAAGAATGACTTCATGGAAGATTGGCCAACACTGGAGATGAATAACTAAGTAGAGGACTACACAACTCTGAGCAGCATCTGCTTGGTGAGGTAAAACAGTAGACACGAAAGGAACAGATACTGTGTCCTTTCTTAACCAAAGATAAGAAAAGGTGTAAAAACCCATCCACAGTAAGGATCAAATTTTTTTCAATTTAAATCAGACACAGAAAGTTACGAAGCTCTCTCTAGTTTTCCAATACCTTAGATCAATTAACCATGATGACAAGAAAAATGTCAAAAATGGTTGCATGCACTTCAAACGAAATAACGTTAATTCCTACTTTGCAACTCTAGAGGGCACCAGAAATATGCCCTCCTTCACAACACCCCTCCTCCCCGGTAACGTGAGCAGCTGCAGAAGCCCGTCGTCTGGTTGCTGAGGTTGGTATTGCAGCCGCAGAAGCGGTGTCTGCAGCGGTGGAAACAGCAGCGCCCACTCCCAGCTGCCTTACCAGGCATCACTCCGGCTTCTCCCCGGGAGCAGCTGCCACCCAAGCAAAGGCTCCTCCCCCTGAAAACAACCAGGAGAACCAAGTCCCATAGCTGAACCCCTATAACCTGACGATGTCCTCTGTATTAAAAACATATTGGAAGCAAAGGACTCACAATGGGGGTGTTTTCCTCACTTTCTCCCAAAGATGCACCAGACAGGGTTGAACGAAATTTCTGGTCCTGGGATAAGAGAAAAAAAAGGGAAAAAAAATGGATGAACACCCAATCTGGTAGAAGCACCAAGCCTATTTCACCAGGAGGAGGCAGAGAAGGGACTAAGAGGTCAAGGAGGTTCGGCCCTTCTATTATTACCCCCAGCCCACGCAAAACTGCCCACTCCTATGCAAGTGGAGTGAATAATTTATTTGGGGCCAAAACAGATGGAAAAGCCACAAGCTGCAGGGGAAGGGACCTGAGGGCATCAAGCTTGCTCCTGGGAAAGGGAGGGGGGAAGGGCAAACACTGCCCCGACGCCAGCAAGGGACTTGTACTCCCTCTCAAATCTTACCACCCACCGTCATTGCAGGCAAACTCAGCACCAATTTACAGGTAAGAAACAGTTCACGTCTGAGCTGGGCTGATACTGCCCATATTTGCCCCAAGCAGTTGCCCTGGGCCCGAGGTTTGCCCCCCCTGCAGTCCGCGACCGGCAGCGCTGCCTCCCCGTCCGCCATTAGAGACCCAGCCAAACAATACGTGAGGAGCAAGAGCCGCGCAGCACAGAGCCGGGAGGAGACCAGCGACGAAGAGAACCCGGCGAGACTCAGGCGGCGCCCCTAGCCTTCGAAAACTTGGGGTCTTGGTCAGGCAGACAGGGTGGGAGCGCGGCCCCCAGGCGGGAGGGCCAACGGGCCCCTCCCCGGCCCGCCCGCCCGCAGCACAGAAAACACCCCACGACCTCCGGCCGCCGCCGCCGCCGCCCGCGCCCCAAGGCCCCCGCGCCCCCCGCCCCGGCGTCCGCCTCACCCAGCCCGCCCGGCCGCGCCCGCGCTCCCTCAGCCCTCGGGCCGCACGCGAAGACGCCCGGGACATGAGCGCGGCCCCCAGCGCACCCCGAGGCCCCGACGCAGCAGCGGCGACACCAGCCGCCGCGGGCTGCTAAGCCCGGGTCGGTGGGAGGCTCCAGAGGCTGCCCTCACCCATCTCCGCCTCCCCTGTCGCCCCCGCCTCCGCCTCCTCCTCCCGAGGCTGCGCTGCTCCCAGCCACCCCCACTCTCCGCGGCCCTCGACAGGAAAGACAGCGGGGATAAGCCTCACCCGGTTCTGGCTGCAGCTCCGCGGAACGAACCTCCCCTCCCCCGGCCCACCCCCCTTCGGCGACACGCACAACTCCGCTCGGTCCAGTCCCGGCTTTAGCGCTGGTGAGGAGGCAGAGGAGGCGGCGGCGCGGCGGAGCCCGGGGACGCCCCGCCCTCCGCACGCTCATTGGCTGCTGCCGAAGGCGGCCCGGAATGCCTCGGGCATGTCCATTGGCTCTGCCGGCCTTCTTTCACGACCCTCCTCGGTGAGGTAGTCGCAGCGGCTGTCCGTCAAATGTGGGCCACGCCCTCGGGCCTGCCGTTCCCTCCCCCCTGCCGCCAGCCTCGGGCTTCGCCAGCCCTCCCTCCCTCCCTCTCTCCCTCCCTCTCTCCCTCCCTCCCTCGGTGCCCCCGCCCCGCCCCGCCCCCACTCGCCGGGTCCGCCCGGGTCAGGAGCCCGAGTGGCGAGGCCCGCAGTACAGGGCTCGCGGTTCGGGCCTCGGGGCGGGGCATCTTCGTCGAGGCTTCCCGTGGGCCCGGGATCGGGCCACCGGGCCTCGGCCTGCAGACGGTCGCCGCGGTCCCCCGCGACTCTGCCCGAGGAGAGACGCGCGCGGCCTCGATGCCCCAGCGTCCTCCCTGTCCAGACCCCCGCCCCCCTCCCAGGGCCCGGGAGACGGGCGAGCCCCGCGGTGCCTGCGGCGGGCCGAGGGGGCGGGCCGGGCCGTGGCTGCAGGGCACTGGCGCGCTGGCGGCCGCGCGGGCGCTTCCACCTTGCCTCGCCCGTGGGAATGGCCGGCCCCCCACCTCCGCCATGGCTGCGGCGGGAGGAGACGTCGTCCTCCATTTTGTGGGATCTGTTGGGAGAACTTGGTGCCATCAGCACCGGGCCCCGTGGGGCCGGGAAACTTGGCCCGCAGCAGCCCCGACCGCGCTCTACCATCGACCATGCGCTCGGCCGCTGAGGGCGTGCGCGCCTAGGCTGCGGCGGGGCCACACGACGGTGCGGGGCCCAGGTGCAGCCGCCGGAAGCCGCGGGCCCCCTAGCGGGCTCGCGCCCCAGGTCCGGGGCTGTGCGGGCTCGGCCGTCGGTGCCCGGCAGGGCGCGCGCTCCCGGGCCTGCCCGGCGTCTGTCCTCTACGTTGACGGGGCCTCGGGCCACCGCGCGCCCTCCGCTCCTCCTGCCCGCCGTGGCCCCGTGGGCAGCGACCCTCGCCCGGGAGCCCCGCCGGGCGCGTTCGGAGCGGAGCCGCGGGAGGGCGGCACGAGGGTCTTTTGTTCCTCGTCTACACCTACGTCTTCGGCGGATGTCATGGTGCCGGATTTCCAGGACTCCAGTAAAGACCTGAGAGATGCGCCTCGCCCTGGCGGTTGTTAGCGGGATTACAACTGATGCTGTTGGTTGCTTCCCCAGCCAAATGGTTGAGTGGATTAGACCTCCATTTCCGGATTGACAATACTGCCTATTATAATGTGAGACATATGACCATACATTTTAAAGTTCTTCAGAATGATAATGAACATGAAATTTTTAATGAAGTGAATTATTGATTAAAGACTCAAGACTAACGTGTAAACTCTAGTGGATGCCATTTGCAAAGTATAACCTGTAGAAATTGAGATTCATTCTCAAAAAAATTAAACCCAAGTGCATTCACCCTTGTCTAAATTCCGCACATACACTACTCTCTTTTACTAATTGTAAAAGGCCTACATGTATTTGACCCAGCTTTTCAAAGAATATTTTTCAGGAAATTTTGTTTTAAAAAAAAAGTCTTCAGTACACTTAAACTTTCTTGTGAAATTTCATATTACACAATGCCATTTTACATTGACATGCACGATGTCATTGTCACAACAGGAACATCCTCTTAATAAATTTGGAAAATAAAATTCTCTAAAAATGTGACAGTATCTATTTTGCTACCATCTAGAGCCATATCCTTTATTTCTTTAAAAATGTTTTCATAAAATATATTTCCATCATGTTTTCCCTCTTCACCTCTTTGAAGCTCTCTCCTCACCTCCCTACCCCAACTTCCTGTTCTTTCTCTCAAGAAAATAAGAAGGAAATCAGTAAGACTAAAACATGCCAAAACGTGACAGGCAATGGTGGCAAATCCAAGTTTGAGGGCAGCCCTGTCTACAGAGTGGGTTCCAGAACTGCCAAGACTACACACACAGAGCCGGGCATTGGTGGCGCACACCTTTAAACCCAGCTCTTGGGAGGTAGAGGCAGGTGGATCTCTGTGAGTTCGAGGCCAGCCTGGTCTACAAGAGCTAGTTCCAGGACAGCCTCCAAAGCCACAGAGAAACCCTGTCTTGAAGAAAAAAAAAAAAAAGAAAGAAAGACTACACACACAGAGAAACCCTATCTGCAAAAATCCAAGTGAATAAATAATGTCAAAACAAAAGGTCTACTTAAAAAAGCATGGAGTTCGTTTGTGTTGGCCAACTACTCCTGGGCACCTGGTGTGCCCTGACTAGTGGCTGATATACTCAATGACAGTCCCTTGGAGAAAACTGATTTTCCATTTGCCAACAGATACTAGTTACAAATAGCTTCTTGGTTTAGGAGTGGGACCCCAGAGTCCACTTCCCCCCTCACAATACTGGAACCTGAACGCCTGCAGGTCCCATGAGTTCTATACCCGAATCTCTCTGAGAGACCATAAGTGTATCATTCCTGTTGTTTCCTTGGAGTCACCCAGCACCTCTTGCTCTAACAATCTGTCTTCTGCTGAATACATCCCTGAGCCTTGAGGGAGGGGTCTGATGAAGTCATTAGGGCCGTATTGTAAGTTGACTCACTGAATTTATGGTTAGAACTGTTTTCACGTGGTAGGCTGATTGGTTTGCCACATGCTGTTCACATGAGAGCAGCTTTACACTGCTATCAATTCCCTGATGTTATTGCTGTTTTATACTTCACGAATCTCTGGTGACAACCTGAGCTCATTCCCTGGAACCCATGCAGTGGAAGGCAGGTGTGCATGACCCTTCTTGGAAAATATTCAAATGTTTATCTGGTTAGTTGAAACAAGTTCTTACGCTCCAGATGACCTAGAACTCAAACCTAAGGAAGACCTTGAATTCCTGGTCCTTCTGCCTCTACCTCTCAAATTCTAGTATAAGCATGGGTCTAGGTACTCTGCTCAAATGCCTCATATACTCCAGTCTGGCCTACTTATACTGTAGCAGAGGATGACTTTGGATTCTTCACCTTGCCTATACCTCCTAAATTCAAGAATTACAAATATGTGCCACTACACGAACATCCATGTGCACATGTATGTGTGTGAATAAGTGTATGATATAATTTTAAAAAATAAAATATGTGGAAGATGGGGCTGGAGAGGTGGCTCAGTGGTTAAGAACACTGACTGCTCTTCCAGAGGACCGGGGTTCAATTCCCAGCACCCACATGGCAGCTAACAACTGTACCTACAAGTCTGACACCCTCACACAGACAAACATGCAAATAAAAATTTAAAAATAAAAATGAAGGCGGGAATTGATGGTGCACACCTTTAATCCCAGCACTCTGGAGGAAGAGGCAGGCAGATCTTTGTGAGCAAGTGTCAGGATAGGCTCCAAAGCTACACAGAGAAACCCTGTCTCAGAAAAACCAAAAAACAAACAAACAAAAAAAAAATAAAAATAAAAATAAAAAGAGCTCCACAAGCATGCTGTGGCATGTCACCATTTAAAAAAAATGTTTTTAAAAAATATGAGGAAGATTAGACACAATACTTTGCTCATCATTTTATTTTGTTCATAAAACTTAACAACTTATCAGAGTTTTGTTTCATTTTGTTGTAAGACAATCTCTCACTGTGTTGCCTGACTGGCCTGAAATGCAATATATATACCAGGCTCCCCTGGAACTCACAGAAATTTTATCTCAGCCTGCTGAGTGCTAAGCTTAAACATGTGTACCACTGTAGACAGCCAGTTATAAAAATTTTCATTGAGCCGGACAGACCATGGCTGCGCACACCTTTAATCCCAGCACTCGGGAGGCAGAGGCAGGCAGATCTCTGTGAACTTGAGACCAGCTCTTCTATAAGAGCTAGTTCCAGGTCAGCCTCCAAAGCCACAGAGAAACCCTGTCTCTAAAAAAAAAACCAAAAAAAAAAAAAAAAAAACCCATAATGTAAATATCTGATATGCAACCCCTGTGGAGGTCCAGACCCATGTGCTGAGAACCACTGTTCTAGAGGATTGTGTTCTTGTAAGGCTTCCCAGCAGGCATCTTTACAATACTGAGTCATCTTGTAGCCTTAACTGTACTTTTTTTTTTCTTTTTTCTTTGTTTCTTTTTTGTTTGCTTTTTGTTTTTTGAGATGGAGTTTCTCTTTAGCTTTGGAGCCTATCCTGGAACTTGCTCTGTAGACCAGGCTGGCCTGTCTCTATCTCCCAAGTGCTGGGTTTAAAGACAATGCCACCACCACCCAGCTCCTAACTTCACTTTTAATTCTTATTTAACTTCATGTGAAGTTTTATGTCAGTAGTGAATGGGCCTGGTAAACTAACAGGATGAAGATAATTGAGCTGCAAATTATAGGAAGTAGCTACCACTGCCTGGCTTTGGCTCTTTTGTTTTTCCAGATGCAGTTTCTCTGTGTAGCCCTGGCTGCCCGGGAACTCACTCTGTAGACCAGGCTGGCCTCAAACTGACAGACATCCGCTTCCCTCTGCCTCCCAAGTCCTGGGATTAAAGGCGTGCGCCACCACGACAAGCTGTTTTTTTTTTTTGGGGGGGGGAGACTGTAACCTCACTTCTTCAGAAATTGAAGCAGGTCAGAGAGTGATGGCACACTCCTTAAATCCCAGTTGGGAAGAAGGAGGCAGAGGCAGTGAATTTGAGTTCAAGGCCAGCCTGGTCTACAAAACACGTTCCAGGACAGCCAGGGCTACACAGAGAAACCCTTGGGGGGTGGGGGGTAGGTAAGCAAGGACGATTAGACATTCAAGGCCAATATCGGTTACATAGTAAATTCGGGGATAGTCTGGGTTATACAAGACCTTGTGAGAGAAGGAGGAGGCAGGCAGCCATGGGATGAATGGCTTTTATGAATGGATGATACAAGTCTCTGTAGTCCAGTGGTTCTCAACCTGTGGTACACAACCCCTTTGGAGGTGGAATGACCTTTCACAGGGGTTGCCTACAGTCATTCTGCATACCAGATATTTTCATTACCATTCCTAACAGTAGCAAAATTACATTTATGATGTAGCCACAAAATACTTTTATGGTTGGGGTCACCACAAAATGAGGAACTGTATTAAAGGGTCTAGACATTAGGAAGGTTGAGAACCATAGTTGTAGTGCAAGAGCCCTTTCAGGAATGGCTTTTTAGAAAGCAAGGCTGGGCTGGAGAGATGGCTCAGAGGTTAAGAGCACTGGCTGCTCCTCCAGAGGTCCTGAGTTCAATTCCCAGCAACCACGTGATGGCTCACAACCAATCTATAATAGGATCTGATGCCCTCTTCTGGCCTGCAGGGATACATGCAGAGCACTCACAGACATAAAATAAAAAATAAAAAAATAGAAAGCAAGGCCACTGTGTCTTGGTCCCTTGGAAAGGGACCTTCTTAACCACGTTGAAACAGTCAGGGAGTCCAGTGCTATACAGATCCTTCAGCTTCCACAGTTATCAGTCAATTCTCATTTTTTCCGTTTTGTTTTTCTTTGAAACAGTGTCTCAGGCAAATCAAGCTTACATGGAGCTCTTGATCTTTTTGCTTCTTCCTTCCAGGTGCTGGACTCCCAGGCCTGCAGCATACAGAAAGCAAGCTAGAATAGAAACTGGTACCAGAGAGTGGGGTATTGCTGCGACAAGACTGACCCGATTGCTTTGGGGAAGACGGTGGAAGGAATTTGGAACTTTGAACTGCAAAAGCCATTTAGTGTTCAGAGCTCAAAGCGCTATTGGGAGAGATTGGGAGAAAGGTATGTTGAGAGCAGTACAGATGATGGAGGTCTGGCTTGTAAACTTTTAGGAGGAAGCAGAAACTACAGGGCCAGTTTTTCATCTCTGGTAAGACCAAATAAACCAAATGTCAATTCTGCCAGTGCATCCAGAGTCTTATCCAATAAGACAAGCCTGTGAGCATCCATAAAAACACGTGTGGTCCAGAGAAGGATAACCCTGCTGGGGCCTAGGTATGAGAAGGTTGCAGCCTGCCTTTGGATGCCATTAAAAGGTGATTTGGGTGAGGTCCTATGCCGGCTTCAGATTCTATGAATCTAATAAGATGCAACACCACGTGTATCATAACTGCTCACAGAGGAGAAGGGGATCCTCACCAAACGTTCTGAACATTCCATAAGGGCCCTGGGGAAACTCCAGGCTTCAGAGTTCTCAAGCAGGAAGAAGAAAAAGCCTTCTGCCTAAGAAGGGCACCTTAGACTCCTTTTGTCTGGAAGAAGAAACCAAGAAATGAAGTTTGTGTCTGGTGTCGCTACACAATGGCCTGGGTGAGTACAAATCAGGTACTGAAATCAAGCAAGACTTTATCTGTTTTGGGGGTTTTTTTGTTGTTGTTTTTTGGTTTTTTGTTTTTTTTTGGGTTTTTTTTGTTTTTGTTTTTGTTTTTTTGATTTTTGAGACAGGGTTTCTCTGTGTAGCTTTGGAGCCTATCCTGGCACTCGCTCTGGAGACCAGGCTGGCCTCAAACTCACAGAGATCCACCTGCCTCTTCCTCTGCAGTGATGGGATTAAAGGTGTGCGCCATCAATGCCTGGCACAAACCTTTATCTGTGAAAACAAAAACCAAACAAAATGCTCCCAAGGAAGTAAGAAGAGTCAGGATGCCGGGAAGAATACCCCAAAGTTTGAAGCCGATGTTGATACGACTGCTCGCTAACCCTGTGACTGTCTGTCTATTCTGAACAGAATTCCAGAGCCTGTATATCTTATAAAGAATGGAAATTAAGGGCTGGAAAGATGGCTCATTGGTTAAGTGCAACAACTGCTCTCCTAGAGGACCGGGATTCAATTCCCAGCAACCACATGGCAGCTTAACTGTCTTTTTTTTTTTTTTTTTTTTGGTTTTTGGAACTAGGATTTCCCTGTGTAGCTTTGGAGCATGTCCTGGAACTAGCTCTTGTAGACCAGGCTGGTCTCGAACTCACAGAGATCTGCCTGCCCTGCCTCCCAAGTGCTAGAATTAAAGATGTGTGCCACCAACTCCCGGCTTCCACTTACAACTGTCTTTAACTCCAAGATCTGACATGCTCTCACACACAGACATACATGCAGGCAAAACACCAATGCACATAAAAGAAAAATTAATGAATTCAAAAAAGAATGGAAATTTATTGGTTCATTTTAGATTTGGGGAAGTTCATCAAGATGCCAGATGAAGAGAGCTTTCCTGTGCTTAATGTGGACATCAACACATGAACAGAAACCCAAAAGAGCAAATAGATGGCCACACTCCTAGATAAGGAACCCACTGCTGCCATAAGGGCACTAATAAATTTATAAGGGGCGAACCCCCATGATCTAAACTCCTCTTGTTATTGGCACAATAGCAATTCAATTTGAACTTGAGGGTCTCTCTCTCTTTCTAAAAATGAGGTTGATGTAGCCTAGCCTGGCCTTGACCTCACTGTGTTACAGAGGACAACCTTGAACTCCTGATTGTCCTGTTTCTATTTCCTGAGTGACAGACATGGTACCCCTGAGTTCTGAAGGCAAGGAAAAGCATTCGAACTCTAGCAGTAACTCTAAATCTTTTGAAGTCGGAACTTATTCACTAAAATGAGAGAATCACACATCCTATGTCCTTGAAAGAAACCTCTGTTTCTCCCCTGTCCTCATTTGTAGGATCCCAGTGCATTTCTTTCTTATTCTTCTAGCTTATTACTAATATCCTTTCCTTTTCTTCTTTGTGGCCTTACTATTTTTAGAGAGTTGTTTTTTTTTTTTTTTACATTCACATTATATATAGGAATGTTTTTGTGTTATGGGGTATTCACCAGAGAAGATTGCTTGAACATAGGTTTAAGCCAATAGAAAGTTTTTATTAGCTGGCCGGCAACTACCCTAGGGGTTTGGGATTGCATTGTAGCACTGAGTCTTTCTCAGGATGAGCTTTTAAGCACACACATGCACTTGTGTACACACACACACACACACACACACACACACACACACACACACACACACACGCGGCATGTCATTAGTTGACATAGTTCAGTTAACAATAGCCCAGGGGTCTGGAGCACTGACTGCTCTTTTAGAGGTCCTGAGTTCAATTCTCAGCAACCCAGCAGCCACAAGGTGGCTCACAACCACCTTGAATGAGATCCAGTGCCCTCTGCTGGCCTGCAGGCAGAAGACATAATAAATAAATAAAATCTAAAAAAGAAAACAACAGTTAGCCAATTGGAAAGCATCGGAAGAGGGTCATTTAGTCACCATTGGTACATGCCTACCATATAGTCTCAGGGGCCCAATAACAATGATGTTGCCCAGATGTGTTGAGCGACACGGTGGACTAGTAGATGTCAGAATAAGGAGAACTGCCTAGATGAAATGTTTTGGATATTAGACAAGTTCCATTCAGTCCCTTGTTATTCTTTTACTTTAGTTTGGGCTGTTCTCAGTCACAATGATTTTTTTTCAGACAATGGGCTGGCAGTCTAACCAGCAATCCTGGTCAATTATTAGCTAGGAATGACTTTTTTTTAATGGTTTTTTGAGACATAGTTTCTCCGTAGCTTTGGAGCCCGTCCTGGAACTTGCTCTGTAGACCAGGCTGGCCTAGAACTCACAAAGATCCGCCTGCCTCTGCCTCCCAAGTGCTGGGATTAAAGGCGTGCACCACCACCACCCAGGTGAGAATAATTGACTCTATCCCCAGGGTCCCTTCCTGTGGCATAGAATCTGATTCCCCAGGTTTTTCCCTATTTTTAAAAGACCAGAATCTTTCTTAAGGAATTTTTCAGGAAGCCTCTAATTTTTGCAATGGAAACTCCCTTGTTCTTGACAACAGGGGACCCAGCCACAGGGCGTGCATAGAATTATAAACTCTGTATTCCTATCTCAAAAGATTAACTCCCTGCATCTTTCCTGTCGCCAATACAACCAGACACTTAAAACGGATGTGGTAGTTTGAATGTAATTGGTCCCCATAGGCTCACAGGGAGTGGCACTATTAGGCGTGGCTTTGTTGCAATAGGTATGGCCTTGTTGGAGGAAGTGTGTCACTGTGGGAGTGGGCTTTGAGGTCTCATACATGCCCATCCACACCCTGTGTCCCACATCACTTCCTACTGCCTGCAAATCAAAATGTAAAACTCTCAGCTCCTTCTCCAGCACCCAGTCTGCCTGCATGTCGCCATGTCCCACCATGATGATAATGGAATAAACCTCTGAACTGTAAGTCACCCAATTAGATGTTCTCCTTTAGAAGAGTTGCAAGTTGCCATGGTCATGGTATCTCTTCACAGCAATAGAAACCCTAACTAAGACAGTGGGCACCAGTAAGTAAAGGACAAGATGGAATATGGGTTGCTGTTTTATAGTCACATTTGGTATTGAAGGGGCCAGCTCCCCATTTCGGCAGCCATAACAGCCGAACACGTGCTTGCCATAACCTTCCCTTGGTCACTTAGAGGTCAGATGCCTGCCTCGAGGCAAGGAACCAATCAGAAGTTAGCTGGTGCTACTATGCTTTATGGCTTTGGGTGTGCTTTACAGACAAGCGCACAGCAATGACGCTCAGAGCATAGCAACCACCCTGGGAGGGCCTATGGGCCATAACAACCAGTTGACCAATCAACACAGGGCAAACCCTCCAAGCCTGGAGGCACACCAATCCAGAGACTGTGCTTACCCCTTGACACTCCCCTAAGCTGCCCTATAAAGATCTGTACGCAGCGGCTTTGAACTGTCTTTGCTAGCCATCCAACATGGTGGGTGGATCGAAGACCCAAGATAACATGGGGTTAGCTCATTAAACTACAATAAAGCCTCATGTAATTTGCATCAAGCTTTCGCCTCCATTCTGTGATTGGGGTGGCCGAGGTCCTGGGCTAAGATCCTGGAAGCCAGAGCTTTCCGGGGGTCTTACAGTATCACCTCCCCTGTATCTGTCTTTCTTAGTTCCCAGGTACAGGCCATGTTCCTGCCCCAGCAAGCAGCAGAACTTGGCAGCATCAGGCACATGATTCTGGCTTTAGAGACAAGAATACAAGAAAGGGCTTATAGAATCTCCCTCTGCTACTAAGGAAAGCTGCTGAGGCCAGGTATAGGTCAGGGGTGTCCTTGCATGAAGGCCTAGAGAGGCCATTGCATGAAGCTGTGAAAGTGAAATCTGGCAGGGCATTGGTGGCTCACACCTTTAATCCCAGCGCTTGGGAGGCAAAGGCAGGCAGATCATGAGTTTGAGGCCAGCTTGGTCCACAGAGTGAGTTCCAAGACAACCTCCAAAGCTACACAGAGAAACCCTGTCTTGAAAAACAAAAAAAACAAAAAAAAACAACAACAAAAAAAGTGAAATCTGGATTGACTTGGAGACACTAAGATGTTAGAGATGTCAGAGTCATGAGATACCTGCCAAGGAGAGCTGCTAACAGGGTGTGGAACCAGCCTAAGAGAGAGAAGTGTGTTACAGTCAACAAAGCTAAAAGGAGGATATCTGAAGAGCCCATTGACATCAGACATGGACATGTGGAGTTCAGAGTTTGCCCAGCTGGTTTTTGGTTTTGCTTTGGTCCAGTATTTCTTCATTATGGACACCTTCCTCCCTTTTGGAAAAATTTTGTATATCCTGTGTCATTATATGTTGGAAGAATGTAATCTGCTTTTTCATTTTGATTTTTACAGGGGATTACAGTTAAAAGATCATGTGAGTCAGAAAAGACTTTGAACTTTGGACTTTAAACAGTGCTGATACTATTATGATAGACTATGGGAACTTTTTAAGTTGGACTAAATGAATTCTGCATTATGATATGGCTGCAAGCCTATGGAGGCCAGAGAGTAGAATATGGTGGTTTGAATAAAATGGGACTGATAGGCACTATTAGTATGTAAAGCCTTGTTGGAGTGTGTGTGGCTCTGTTGGTGGAAGCATCGTTGTGGGTGGCCTTTAAGGTCCCAGATGCTCAGGTCAGGACCCATGTCTCATTCTCTCCTTGCAGTCTGCCAATCCAGTGGTAGAACCAGTTGCTGTGGTCACAGTGTCTCTTCACAGCAATAGAAACCCTAACTAAGACCGTGGGGAATGCTGCCACCACCAGGAAATGGTATCTATACAAACTACCAAGTACTTATATCCTCTCCAGGAAGGCTGATCTTTTGTTTTTGTTTGTTTGTTTGTTTTGTTTTGTTTTTTGAGACAGGGTTTCTCTGTGTAACAGCCCTAGCTGTCCTAAAACTCTGTAGGCCAGGCTGGCTTCAAATTCATAGAGATCTACCTGCCTCTGCCTCCTGAGCACAGGGATTAAAGATGTGCACCACCACCACCTAGCTCTGGCAAGCTGATCTTAGTGAAGTCAGTTTTCCCAGAGCGCACCAGGGTGTTGGTCTCTCATTCGGATCCCTTTATAAGTAAGGGGTGTCTGTTTTGGATTAATTGAGCACAAATCTGGCATCTGACTGAGGGAGACATCTTGTGCCAGGCTGTCCAGTCCAGGTATAACAGACCTTGGTCTGAGCAACTCAAAAAGTTCTATGGGCCACAGATGACTAGCTTGGTGAAAGTCAGTTACCAGAATCCTGCCAGATGTTTCTGGAAGAATGATCTCTCCTTCTGGTGTCCTTCATCAACATGTGGGTTTGAACTGTCCATTTCTTCTTTACCACAGATTCAGTAGGCCCCATTGTTTTTAGGGTCATTTGTCAGACAGCCAGGTCAAGAGCTGATTGTGAAGGACAGAAATTCATAAGGGAAGCCAAATGGTCTCTAGGAGGTCCAAGATTTTCTAATGTCCTTTCTTTCCAGCAATGAGAAAGAAGGCCTCTTTCTCTTCAGGTTATAATACTGTGGACATGCTCAGTAATAAAAGCACAGTGACTGTCCATGTATATGGTGGTGGACTTTTCTTTTCCCTGTCTGAGAGCCTGGATCAAATTAATCTGCTCTGCTATCTGGACTGAGGTACCTGACTTGGTCCCTGAATTAATTAGAATTTTGTGGCTGTGAAAAGACACCATGGCCAGCTAGGCAGTGGTGGCACACGCCTTTAATCCCAGCAACTGGAAGGCAGAGGCAGGCATATGTCCATGGGTTTGAGGCCAGCCTGGTTTACAGAGCAAGTTCCAGGACAGGCTCCAAAGCTAAAAAAAAACGTCAAGTGGCTGGCCACTCTACTTTTGTTTGGAGGCAGCTAGGAGATATTTTGAAAGAGGTTAGGCACCAAAGCTGTGCTGAGTATCTGTAAATCTAGCTATATCCCATCATCAGAGAAGGGGCCTGTGGCTTTCAGGTTATGCAAAAGGTCTTGTGCCTTTCAGTTCTCTGTTGTTAAACACCTTTTGAGCTACCTCCAGCAATTATGACCTAATTAACCTTTAAGTTTTCCTAAATTTTTTTAATTTTTTTCACTATCTGGGGCCGACTGGATATCAAGGCAAAACATCTATCTTTAATCCTTCTAAGAAGGACCTAGCAAAAAAAAACTAAGCCTCCCTATTCGGTGTTGTACAGAAGGGACAATCCATTTTGTCCAGGCTACTTTGCCTGGTAGGGGGAATCACTGCCCAGTCCAGGGGCAGGTTGTTTTGTTTTGTTTTGTTTTGTTTTGTTGACACAGGGTTTCTCTGTGTGACAGCCCTAGCTCTCCTAGCTCTCTTTGTAGACCAGGCTGGTCTTGAACTCACAGAGTTCGACACCTGCCTCTGCCTCCTGAGTGCTGGGATTAAGGGTGTGCACCACCACTTCCTGGCTTTTTTTTTTTTTTTTTTTTTTTTTTGGTTTTCGAGACAGGGTTTCTCTGTAGCTTTGGAGCCTATCCTGGAACTAGCTCTTGTAGACCAGGCTGGTCTCGAACTCACAGAGATCCACCTGTCTCTGCCTCTCGAGTGCTGGGCTTAAAGGCGTGCACCACCAACACCCGGCTCCCCTGGCTTTTTTAAACTTTTTTAGAGAATGGTTTCTAGTTATACTGATCATTAGCTTAAAAGAAGACATATTTTTTTTTCTCTTAAAAAGAAGTCATAATTAGGAAAAAGAAAGAAAGGAGTGGACTTTCTCTTTTCCCTCAGGCTCAGCCCAGGGGAAATTTTCCTTTTCCCAGGGGCTGCTTAGAGCAGGCATGGAGTAAAGTAGCAGAGGGGATGCTCACCTGTGTACACTCTGCTTAGATGGCAGCTGGCCCTGGATGAGAGGCCTGGCCCCTCCCACCTCCACATAGGGACCAACCCTTGAGCAGGAGTCAAACAATGAAACAAGCATGTGTCTCTGCTCCCATAGTGGGACAAGTGGAAGTTTGTTTGGTTTGGCTTGGACTCTCTGGGGTGACCTGGCACAGCCAAAAGGATTCAGGTCCTCAACAAGAGGGGCACAATTCTTAAGCCAGGAGGTTCTCACACCAGAGAAAGCCACACAATAAAGACAACCTGGAGCAGCCACCACACATCCATACACCTGAACAGACAGAGGGAATCCAGTGTGTTTCACATGAATTCCCAGACACTGGATCAGTGACCACATCTGACCTCTGCTACATGTCCAAACAGAAGGAGTCTTAACTAGACTCACCTCCACAGGTGACAGATCAGGTGACTTTCTTATTTGTTTCCTTTAAGGAAAGAGGTATCAGGTTCCTCCAAAGCCTTAGGCAGTGATTGATCAATGGGAGCCTTAGGGACCTGGAGCTTAGGTTGTACACCCCCTGGGAGCTCCTTGGCCACCACTGTTCCAAGCACCCCACCCCCAACCCAGTGTCTCCAGGTCTGGTGTCTGGGGATCTTGGCCAGCAACTAAACTCAATGTTCACAATCCTGGGGTAGCACAATCCCAAGGTGGGCTTTTAAGCACAAAAATGATGTTCTGGGTTGTTATAGTTCAGTTAATAACAACTGTTAGCCAGATGCGGAACTACAGAAGTCAAAAACCAAAATTAGCACACTTAGAGACTTTCCCAAACTGTAGACTTTGATGAATTAGGTCTTTGTTTTAGTTTTGGAGGGGGTGTTTTCTACAAGCTGAGGGTTTTTTGTTTTGTTTCGTTTTGTTCTTTTGGTTTTTCAAGACAGGGTTTCTCTGTGTAGCTTTGGAGTCTATCCTGGCACTCACTCTGGAGACCAGACTGGCCTCGAACTCACAGAGACCCACCTGCCTCTGCCTCCCTAGTGCTGGGATTAAAGGCATGTGCCACCAATGCCCTGCTTACAAACTGAGTTTTAAAGGCCTGAGTGGTACTTCCATCTCGGAGTCCGTTGTGCTAGTCTGAGGGCCTGTTACATTTTGCCTGCATATATATAAGTATACTGTGCCCATTCCTGGTGTCTGTGAAGGCCAGAAGACACTAGAGCTACAGATAGTTGTAAGCTGCCATGTGGTTGTTGGAAACCAAAGCCAGTTCGTGAATGCTAGAAACTGAACGCAGGTACTCTACAAAAGCAGCAAGTGACCTTAACTGTTAAGCCATTTGTCTAGCTTCTCAGAATCAAAGTGTATAAGAGAACACCATATGGGATTATTTCAGAGGTCCTCTTAATCAATTAAATTATTTATTTATTTATTTATTTATTTATTTATTTATTTTTATTTTTTGGTTTTTTGAGACAGGGTTTCTCTGTGTAGCTTTGGAGCCGATCCTGGCACTCTCTCTGGAGACCAGGCTGGCCTCGAACTCACAGAGATTGCCTGCCTCTGCCAATCAATTAAATTTTATGATCTTAAAAATAATAAACTAGCCGGGGGGGGGGGGGGCACATGCCATTAATCCCAGCACTCGGGAGGCAGAGGCAGTTGGATATCTGTGAGTTCGAGACCAGCCTGGTCTATAGAGCAGGTTTCAGGACAGCCAAAACTACAAAGCTACACAGAGAAAACTTGTCTTGAAAAACAGAGAGAGAGAGAGCGAGTAAATTAGGCATGTCTAATAGTTATGAATCAGCCTATTCCTGTCACAAAATGCTTTTCCTACTTCCCAAGCTATAAATATAAACTCCGTGACTTTCAGAAGGAAAATAACACAAAAGAGAGACTCATAAAAGAAAACCCAAAAGTACAACAGAAAACACAACCAATAAAGATGGCATTCACAGCCGGGCGGTGGGTGGTGGCACACACCTTTAATCCCAGCACTCAGGAGGCAGAGGCATGTGGATCTCTGTGAGTTCAAGACCAGCCTGGTCTACAAGAGCTAGTTCCAAGACAGCCTCCAAAGCCACGGAGAAACCCTGTCTCGAAAAAACAAAAACAAAAACAAAAACAAAAAAAAGATGGCATTCACACACAACTCCTGGGTACATTTTAGGTTCCCAACAAGATGAAGTGGAAAAGAGCTCCTTCCCCTGGGCCATCCATGCCTAGACTTACATAGCCTCCCCCATCAGCTACATCCCCAAGAATACATAATGAAGATAAGAGTTCCTTTTACTCTCATTGGCATTCAGGACTTTCAGCATTTTGGATTCTCACCATCCAGATATATCATTGTACCTGTTGTTGTTTGAGATAGCATTTCTCTAAATAGCCCTGGATGTCCTAGAAATTACTATGTGCTAGGATTAAAGATGTGGGCCCATATCATTTATCTTCTTCCTCTTCTTTTTTTTTTTTTGTTTTTTTGTTTTTTTGTTTTTTGTTTTTTTCGAGACAGGGTTTCTCTGTGTAGCTTTGGAGCCTATCCTGCACTCGCTCTGGAGACCAGGCTGGCCTCCAACTCACAGAGATCCGCCTGCCTCTGGCTCCTGAGTGCTGGGATTAAAGGCGAGTGCCACCAATGCCTGGCCGCCTGCAGGCATTTACTTAATTTATGATTCATGTGGGCGGATCCAGACATTGTATGTGGTGCCACCCTGGGCAGGTGGGCAGGACAATAGAAAAAACAGGCTCAGCAAAGTTCCTTCAGGGTCTCTGCTTCAGTTTCTGCCCTTGGGTTACTCCCTTGACTCCCCCAATGATGGACTGGAAAGTGTAAGATGAAACAAGGCCTTCTTTCTTTCCCAATTTGCTGTTTTGATCAGGGTACTCTATCACAGCAATAGAAAACTAAGATAGGTAGGGGAGAAAGACCTTACGAAGATGTAAGATGTAATTACTAAGAGCACCGTACCCCAGCAGCTTTCTGCCAGTAAAAGGTTGATAAGAAATCAAATCTGAGGACACACTCATGGGTAAGTGGCATTCACCACAAACAGCACCTGCAGGCAGGGAGAGGGGACATTAGGTACACTTACATTGCTTGTGAGGTATGCCAAAATAAATGGTTGTATGGGAAAGGCTGTTGAGAAACTGAATCTGTGCTAGTAAAGAAGTCTTTCTACATTGAATTATCTTTCTTTTTTTTTTTAACCGTCAGAATCTTATTTCTTCCATGCTCGCCTGAAACGTTGCCAAGGATTGCACAGCAAATGTGCACATCTCATTTCTGATCATTATTCTTTAAATGCTGGCATAGTGATTCTTTTTTCATTATTAATTAATTTTTTTTTTTTTTGGTTTTTCGAGACAGGGTTTCTCTGTGTAGCTTTGGAGCCTATCCTGGCGCTCGCTCTGGAGATCAGGCTGGCCTCAAACTCACAGAGATCCGCCTGCCTCTGCCTCCCGAGTGCTGGGATTAAAGGCATGCGCTACCAACGCCCGGCCAATTAATTTATTTTTAAATTTTATATGTGCTGGTGTTTTGCCATGGGTGTCAGATCCCCTGGAACTGGAGTTAGACAGTTGTGAGCTACCATGAGTGCTAGGAATTGAACCTGGGTCCTCCTGAAGAGCAGTCAGTGTTCTTAACCACTGAGCCATATCTCCAGGCCCCGGCATGGTGAATCTAACAATTAGTAATTGCAATTAATACAACATAGAATTTGTGTGTGTGTGTGTGTGTGTGTGTGTGTGTGTGTGTGTGTGTGTGTGTGGTGTGTATGTGTGTATGTGTGTATTTTGCCCGGGTGTTGGTGGTGCACACCTTTAATACCAGCACTCGGGAGGCAGAGGCAGGCAGATGTCTGTGAGTTCCAGGACAGCCTGGTCTACAGAGCAAGTTCCAGGACAGGCTCCAAAGCAATACAGAGAAACCCTGTCCTGAAAAAAAATTAAAAATTGGATGAACACAACAAGCATCAGCAACTGGAAGAAACCAGAGGAGTGATGCCTGGACAGCAAGAAATCAAAAACTCCTGAGAAATAGAGGACCATCCACACAGAAGAAGGGCATGTGAGGGCTCACAAGCACTGGCTCCTGTGCCCTAGAGACCTTGAAAGTCCTGCCATAGAGTCAGAGTTTTCCCGTAGTGCATGGAAAACTCATGAGCTCAGGCAGTAAGTGAAAAAGTAACACAATATTCTATAAAGTTTAAAAACATAATTCTGGCCATTTCATTGGGATGGTGGCAGGGGCACAATTTGGGAGCACACTGCGGGTTCAGGCAAAGCACAGTCTTCGGTAGCCTCCTGTCAGGCGATGGCAACAACAGTGGAGAAAGTGTGGACGTTTCATTGACTGAGAGAGGGACTGTGGCCACGTAAGAACACGTGGAAAGTGTGGCACAAGTAATAAAACCCAGAGACAAATATTGGAGTTCAAGCTGAAGATCAGAAAAGCAAAGCAGCCAAGTCACCAGAGAGTTCTGACCTCCCCCAGGGGTGGGGAGATCCCGTCCTCAACGTGGCTGGAAACCCTGTTCCTGTTTTATATTGCTCTCCAGTGCTGGGATTAAAGGCTTGGGCCACCACTGCCTGGCCTCTATGGCAGTGACTAGCTTTGCACTCTGATCTTCAGACAAGCTTTATTAGATCATAAACAAAATATCACCACAGAAAGTCACTTCAAGAATATAAGAGTTAGGGCCGGGCGTTGGTGGCGCACGCCTTTAATCCCAGCACTCGGGAGGCAGAGGCAGGTGGATCTCTGTGAGTTCGAGACCAGCCTGGTCTACAAGAGCTAGTTCCAGGACAGCTTCCAAAGCCACAGAGAAACCCTGTCTCGAAAAAACAAAAAAATAAAAAATAAATAAAAAAAAAAGAATATAAGAGTTAGCGCCGGATGTTGTTAGTGCACGCCTTTAATCCCAGCACTTGGGAGGCAGAGGCAGGCGGATCGCTGTGAGTTCGAGGCCAGCCTGGTCTCCAGAGCGAGTGCCAGGATAGGCACCAAAGCTACACAGAGAAACCCTGTCTCGAAAAACAAACAAACAAACAAACAAAAAAAAAAAAACGTAAGAGTTAGCTTTAATTTAGGCAACAAGTTTCTGATATCAAATAATTAGAAAAATTAATTTTGCTCAAGAAAAAAGAAATAGCATACACAATAGAAAGTATAGGGAGATAACAAGAAGGATAAATGATCAAAATACTTTGTGTGCATGTGTGAACTTTTTTAAAAAAAATTATTTATTATATATAGAACATTCTGCTTCCATGTATATCTGCACACCAAAAGAGGGCACCAGATCTCATTATTACAGATGGTTGTGAGCCACCATGTGGTTGCTGGGAATTGAACTCAGGACCTCTGGAAGAGCAGCCGGCGCTCTTAACCTCTGAGCCATCTCTCCAGCCCTCGTGTGTTAACTTTTTAAAGAATAAAAAAAATGTTTTCAAAGAGAAGCTTGTGGTAGTTTGGTTTTTTGTTTGTTGTTCTTTTGGGGGTTTGGGGTTTGTTTGTTTGTTTTTTTATTTTGTTGTTGCTTGTTGTTTTAAGAAAGGGTTTTTCTGTTTAACCATGGCTGTCCTGGGACTCTCTCTGTAGACCAGGCTGGCCTTGAACTCAGAGATCCACCTGCCTCTACCTCCCAATTGCTGGTATTAAAGGCATTTGTCCCACTGCCCAGTAGCACTTGTTTGAATGAAAAAGGCCCCCATAAACTCATACATATGAAAGTTTGGTTCCCAGTTAGTGGAACTGTTTGAGAAGGATTAGGAGGTATGCTCTCGTTTGAGGAAGTGTGTCACTAAGGGTTTTGAGGTTTCAAAAGCCAATATCATTCCTAGTTCTCTCTCTCTCTCTCTCTCTCTCTCTCTCTCTCTGCCTTCCACTCCAGAGTCACATGTAAGCTCTCAGCTACTGCTCCAGTGCCATGCTTGCCTGCCTGCTGCCATTTTCCCACCATGATGGTCATGGACTCTCCTACCCTTCGGAACCATAGTCCCTAAATAAATGCTTTCTTTTATAAATCACCTTAGTCATGGTTTGCCTTCACAGAAATAGAGAAGTAACTAAAAGAAAGCTATACTTCAAGACAAAGAATATTACTTTAATGGCAAGTAAGATAGCTTAGTCAGTCAGTATAGTACTTAAATGCAAGCCAGAACCTGAATTCATATACCTAAGAACCACACAAAGAGTTGGGCATAAGGGCACATCATTTTTGTTTGTTTGTTTATGTTTTTTGAGACAGGGTTTCTCTGTGTATTCTTGGCTGTCTGGAACTCACTCTGTAGACTAGGCTTGACTAAAACTCACAGAGATCCACCTGCCTCTGCCTCACTACTGCTGGGATTTGTGGGTCACCCCCCACCCCACCTCACCCTCCTAAACCCTCACTCTCCCTCCCCACCCCCCACAAGTTTCTTGGTTTGAGACAATTTTTCTCTACATGTCCCAGACTGGCCTAGAACTCACTATTCTTCTCCTCAGTGTGGGAATTACAGATGTGTACCAACATACTGGATCCCTGAATTTACTGGATTTAAAAAAAATAAATTATTGTCTCAGGATCCTGGGAAGATTACTGAAAGTTTGAGGCCAGCCTTATCTCAAAAATTAAATAAAGTAAAATAAAAAGACTTCTATCTTGATCATGTTGCATCTTTGATTCTTAAGTAAATGATTATGTTAATTATTTTTGTTTCTTTCCTTGTGTGTGTGTGTGTGTGTGTGTGTGTGTGTGTGTGTGTGTGTGTTTAAAAACAGATTACCTCAGCCAGGCAGTGGTAGCCCACACCTTTAATCCAAGTACTTGGGAGGCAGAGACAAACAGATCTCTGTGGGTTGAAGGCCAACCTGGTCTGTACAGTAAGTTCCATGACAGCCAGAGCAGTCACACATAGAAACACTGTCTCTTAAAAATAAATAAATTACTGTGGTGTGGTGGTGGCACACGCCTTTAATCCCAGCACTTGGGAGGCAGAGGCACATAGATCTCTGAGTTCTAGGCCAACATGATCTACAGAGTAAGTTCCAAGAGAGCCAAGGCTACACAGAGAAACCATCTCAAAAAAACAAAAATTAGTTAATTACCCCCAGTATGGATGTGTAGCCTTGGATGGCATTGCCCTCCAAGAAGGAAGAACTTGGCCTCTTGCCTCACGCTCTGTGCTGAGATTATAGGCTTGTACTCCCACCTTTGGAGCAAGCACTTCTCTGTATTGCTTTACATATTAAAGTGGAGGCTGGAGAACAGCTCTTGAGCTGCTTTTGCAAAGGACCCAGGTTCAGTTCCAAGATCCCTCATGTTGGTTCACAGATGTCTATAAACTCCAGTCCAAGGGAATCTGATGCCCTCTTCTGACCTCCTTAGGCATGTAGTACCCATGCATAAAACTATGTAAATTAACACAGAAAATATTCTTGTAAATAAATATTGAAAAATCCTAGAAGTGAATATTTATCAAAAGATAAGTAGCTTAGGAAAATATGTCTACAATGCTACTCAATGGCCTACAGGTCAATTTCCAAAGGCACAACCTTAATCCCAGCACTTAGGAGGCAGAGGCAGGTGGATCTCCAGGTTCAAGGTCCACAAAGTGAGTTCCAGGACAGCCAGAGCTACACAGAGAAATTTTGTCTTATAAAAGGAAAAATTTAAAAGACAGAAAGAGAGAGAGAGTTACTCAGTATGTACTCTATGTGGCCTTGAACTCTCTACGTCAGTGGTTCTCAGACTTCCTAAAGCTGCAACCCTTTAACACAGTTCCTCATGTTGTGGTGATCCCCACCCATACACTTGTCTGCACTGCTACTTTCATAACTGTAATTTTGTTACTGTTAAGAATTATAATGTAGGCCAGGCAGTGGTGGCACAAGCCTTAAATCCCAGCACTCAGGAGGCAGCACTCAGGAGGCAGAGGCAGTCAGATATCTGTGAATTCGAGGCCAGCCTACTCTACAGAGTGATGGCTACACAAAGAGACCCTGTCTCAAGCCCCCCCCCAAATAATCATAATGTAAATATCTGATATTCAGGATATTCTAATATTCGACTCCTATAAAAGGGTCATTCGACCCCTAGGTTGAGAACCACTTCCCTACATATGCCAAGTCACCTTGCATTTTCAATGCTCTGCTGCTTCAGCCTCTAAATCCTGGGATTAGAAGGTGTACTACCACACCTGGCTCCCAAGTTCTTAAACATTCTGCCTACTGTTGGAAACAAAGAATTATCTCAGTGTTGCACAAATAGAACACACAAACAAAGCACAAGTTACTTAGCTAGGCGATTCTTTTTCCAAAAAGTGCGCCAGAATCCAAATGGCTATCAATGCCCCAGGGTAGGAAGTGCATTTGATTTTTATTCTAATGTGAGTGGTGACCCCATTTGAGTCTGACCTCAAAATCTTCTGAGAGAGAAGGGGTTGGGAGCTTCACCATGGGACAGGGAGATTTTTTGAGGTGAAGACCTTAAAAGATTTGCATAAAAGCTTTATAAGGCAGGGAGATTCTTGATGGCCTTTGGCAGGCAAACTACCTTTAATAGAAAAAAAAGTATTTACCACACTACTGAACGGACCAGTTCCCCATTTCAGCAGCCAAAACAGCCTAACACATGCCTGCCTGACCTTGCCTTGGTCACTAGGAGGTCAGATGCCTGCCTCATGGCAAGGAACCAATCAGAAGTTAGCTGGTGGTACTACGCTTTATGGCTCTGGGTGTGCTTTACAGATAAGTGCACAGCAATGACGTGCGGAATTTAGCAACGGCCCTGGGAGGGCCTATAGGCTATAACAACCAGTTGACCAATAAACACAGGGCAAGTCCTCCAAGCCTGGAGGCACACCAATCCAGAGACTGTGCTTACCCCTTGACACTCCCCTAAGCTGCCCTATAAGATCTTTGTCCCATGGTTTCTTGGGGTCTTTTCCCAGCCATCCGCCAAGGTGGATGGATGAAAGGCCTGAACTAATGGGGTTAGCTCATTTGCCTGGTGATTGGGGTCACCCCGGTCCTCGGCCAACATCCTGGAGGCCTGAGCCTCCAGGGGTCTTTCACTACCAACCTATCTTCATCTCAAGTTTCCTTGGAAGACATACACTCTAGAATCACTGGATGATAAATTGCAAGCCTTCAATTTCTTCTAGGCAATTTCTTAGGTTCCTATAATTTCCCTGAAATTAGTATTTGGTTTTGCTTTGTTGTTGTTATTGCTTGTTTGTTTACTTTGTCTTGGAGAACAGGCTTGGCTTATTTTCATTTTTTGTTTTCTGGTTTTGGTTTTGGGGTTTTTTTTGGTTTTGTTTATTTTGTTGGGTTTTTTTGTTATTTTTGTTTTTGTTTTGTTTTGTTTTAGACATGGTCTCTCTTATATAGCCCTGGCTGTCTTGGAACACATTATGTAGATTAGACTGCTTCTGAAATCACTGACATCCACCAACCTCCACTTCCCAAGTGCTAGAATTAAAAGCATACACCCAGCTCTGTTTTTGTTTTTCCAGACAGGATCTCCTGTAGCCCAGGGAGGCCTGGAAGTCTGGCCTTGAACTCCTTACCCTCCTTCCTCTGTCTCTCAAATGATGAGATCACAGGTGAGCATCACCACTGGTAGCTTTTCTTTTTTTTAAAATAATTCATTTTTAAAACAAAATTCAGATTTTTCACCTGAGACTAGGTATGAGATGAATCCTTCAAGGGTCCTTCCAAAGAAGGGTTTGAAACTATGATGTAGACTTGAATGTGAAGAAGTGACAATGTCTGGGTGACAGATTTGGTCTCGTGATGAGTGTTTCTCAATCTCTAACTCAGACAGGATCTTGAGGTCTTGATGATCTTCCTACCTCAACCTCCCCAAGTGCTGAGATCACAGGCTGGAGCCATCATGTCTAGCTATTTCTTATTTTCAACAAAGTTGAATGTGAAAGACCCCCAGAGGCTCAGGCCCCCAGGATCTCAGACCAGGACTGAGGAGACCTCAATCACCAGGCAGAGGCGAAGACTTGATGCAAACAGAAAGAGGCTTTATTCAACCAGTGCACTGAGGTCCAAACTCAAGCCCACACAGGAGTCAAGGAGTCCGAGCCTGAACAAAAGTCCAAGGGCTTCTTAAAGGCAAAAACCACAACCAGGTGGGGCCAGGGGAATGTAGGGAATGCAAGGGTAAACTGTTCTGATTGGCTGGCTCCAGGTGGCTGGCCATAATCTCTGGGCCTATGGGGTCATGGAATGTTCAGGATGGTGACTTCCCTATTTCTGAGGATCATTTGCGGGCAGAACTGTTACCAGCAATAGAGATCTAACAACTCAATGGTTCATTCAGGTAAAGGTCCCAAGTTCAGGTTCCCATACATCTGTAAAGAAGACACCTCAGGCCAGGGTAGAGACACATTAGAACACATTTTAGCTCAGGGTCCTTCAAATGCAAATCCAATAGGAAGAAGGGAGGTGAGAAAAGGGGTGAGAGGAAGAAGGGTAGAAAATGAACAACCCGTGCTAATGAAAGGCAGAGAAAGTGGAACTGCCATCTATATGTATGGCATTGATAAGAGTGTATGTTAGTAAGTTGGTAGAAAATTAAAGCTTTATTTATAATTGCTCTGCTGGAACTTCCAGCTTACACCTGCTTGATCCAGAAAGGATAAGTTTGCTCCTTCCTTTAGCTCTGCCTTGTGACTTCTCCAGCTGATCTCTGGAGCTGGTTAGCTCACCCCAGAGTTGCTTTGCTCAAATATACCTGTTCTTTTACTTCTGCATCGTCGGAGAAGCCTAATAACATGTTACAGAAAAACTATTGATAATGTCCTACCATCGCTGGGCGTTGGTGGCCCACAACTTTAATCCCAGCACTCAGGAGGCAGAGGCAGGCGGATCTCTGTGAGTTCGAGACCAGCCTGCTGTACAAGAGCTAGTTCCAGGACAGCCTCCAAAGCCACAGAAAAACCCTGTCTCGAAAAACCAAATAATAATAATAATAATAATAATAACAATAATAATAATAATAATGTTCTACCATCAATACTCCATAGAATCAGATATATATTAAAGTTTAAAATAAAAATAATTGTGGTTCCATAAATAATTTAATGCCAGAACCTAAGGAACAGAGGAAGATAGATCTTTGTGAGTTTGAGGCCAGCCTTGTCTACATAATTAATTCCAGGGTTTTATAATGAAAACTTGTCTCAAAAAAAAAAAGAAAAGAAAAGAAAAAACAAGCTGGGCAGTACTGGCACACACCTTTAATCCCAGCACCTCAGAGGCAGAGGCAGGTAAATCTCTATGAGTTAGAGGTAAGCCTTGTCTAAAGAGCAAATCCCAGGACAACCAGAGCTGCTACACAGAGAAACCTGTCTTGAAAACCAAAAACCAAACCAAAACAAAACAAAAAAACCCAAAAAATTCTAAAACAAGATAGCTAAAACAATCTTGAAAAAATAAAGAACTGCGGGAGGAATCATTATCCTCAATCCCAAATTGTAATATAGAACTATAGTAATAATAACTGTTGGGACCTCTCTTGGAGCTGCCCTCTCCAGACCCCGCCCCTGAGAAGGTCAGCCAAGGGTCAGCTCCTCCCCCTGAGGTTCTTAGGAGCAGGCCTACAGGCTATTTAAGATTCGTCCCACCTGCTACATGGTTCTCCCTAGTGGTTTCTCTTCTTCCTCTGGGACCACCTGGGAATGCTTTGCGCAGATTAAAACCTGGACTTTGATTCAGTCTAATCTGATTTATTGCGTCAGTTGAGAGACTTAATATCAGGGTATAAAAACGTATCGGTGACATCATGGACAGACTCCAAAACTACATAGAGAAACCCTGTCTTGAAAAACAAACCAACAAACAAACAAACAAACAAGCCAGGATCCAGTTAGGCCATTCTTGAACAAGTACCCAAAGAACTCTACATCCTATTACAGAGATACTTTCTCATCCATGTTCATTGCTGCTTTATTCATAATAGCCAAAAATTGGAAACAGCCTATATGTCTATCTACTGAGGAATGAATAATGAAAATGTGGTATAGTCAAAAAGGAAATATAACGTGAAGTTACAGGTTAGGATATCTTCAAGTAATACTGGCCAAGCACCAGCCAGAGCGTGCCCAGAGGCAGCAAGCTAGGGAGGCCAGAGAAAAGGGGCTCCCCACGTGTCTGCTGCTCCTTAAGAATACCCCCCAATATCCTGAACCTCCCCTGACCACGCCCTCACGGGTGTAGCCAGGCACATCTGTAGTGGCTCCCAGGAGTCGGGGCTACAGTGTCTCCCTACAAGGAAATATTACTGTTTTAAGTGAAAGCATGAAATTCAAAGGTAAATGGATAGAACTAGAACAGAATCATCTGAGTGAGGTAACCCAGACCCCAAACACAAATATGGTATGTATTCTTTATATGTAGATGTTATTTGTTACGTTTTCTATGGACATGCTACAATCCATATAAACAGAGGTTAGGCACATTGAGTAAGAGACTATGAGGGAAGGGAAGGCTCTTCCAAGGAAGGGAAAATAAAGCATTTACTTATAAAAAGACAGGGGTGTGGGGACTATAATGAGAGGATTAAATGGAGAGAAGGAGTGAGGAGAAGGTAAGGGAGGGAATACAGGGAGGAACAGCTAACATTAAGGGGCATTATTAGAAGGGTCATATGGAAACTTACCTCAGTAGAAGCTTCTCAAAATATATACATATATGAAAGAAACCTAAGTGTAATCACCAAATAACAGGGGAGACAAAGCTCCAACTAGACTTCTCTTGCCACCAAGTGAAACCTCCAGTGCCAGGGAATGGGTTACATCTAGTTGAGTTGTTGGCCAAAGGATCCCATGGAAATCCCCAAAGAACTCAGACTATTTCCAAGTCTATTGGTTGCTCTCCACAAACTGACGGTAAGGCCCCATCGCAAAAGACAACACTTACGTATCTTATTGAACACAGGGAAGTTGAGCTGATGCCTTACTAGAGACTTCACCCCAAGTGACTAGTGTTTGTAATACTGGAAGGTACTTGTACACTGCCAGAGGAGAAAGATAAACAACAACACAGCAATAAGCCCTTTGATCTACAATAGTGACCTGACTGCGTGATGATACTGGTATACCAACATCACAAATATTGTGGGAGTAACCGATCACTATCTGACTGGGTTTAAGGCCTACTTCATAACATAGAACCCATGTCTGACACTGTGTGTTTTCATTTTGAGTCAAAATCTTGATATGTAGCCTTGGCTGGCCTGGAAGGTGCTATATAGATCAGGCTGGTCCCAAACGCATAGAGATCTCAAACCTTGGTTCACTTTTTAGTTTATTTTTGTTTTTGAGAGAGAGTCCCATTACATAACCCTGCCTGGCCATGAATTCACAAAGCTCCACCCACCTCTGTCTTGGGCCAATAAACAGGCCATGGACCTAGGGAAAAACTAAGTATTATTGAATTGCTAAAGGAACATAGAAAGATAATAACAACATTCTGCTATACCTGTAGATCATGTATAGCTCATCCATCACCAGAGAAGCTTCTCCCCAAAAGAGATGGGAACTAAAACGGGGACCCACAACTGAATAATATAGAGAGAGTGAGAGTCCTTGGAACACTTGGTCCTAAATGGGATGTGTTCATCAAACACCTCCCTCAGGGCTCAGGGAATTTTATGGAAGAAGAAGCAAAAAGATTCTAAAAGCCAGAGGTCCTCTCACCTCCACATGTGCACCATGGCATGTATGAGCACATGCCTACACACACACATGCCTAACAAAATGTAACAGCAACAACAAAAGAGGAAATACCTTAACCCATCATCAGCAGTTAACTTCTTATACCCATCTGGTGGAACAACTCGTGCCCCTCTATCCTGTCCTTGATGGAATATTTATAGACCAGTCTTGTGCAGAATTCATACAAGAAATCACAGCCACTGTGAGCTCAAGAGGACAAAGACCTTGTCATGTCTAAAGGACAGTGTTTCCACAACAGGAGAGTGTGTGTATGCATGGGTGGTACCACCACTTGGATGGTGGTCCTGGGTTCTCTAAGAAAGCAGTTTGAGCCAGCCAGTAAGCAGAACTCCATGGCCTCTGCATCACTTTCCAGTGATATTTATGGTTTTTAAAGCTTGCCTCAGGGTTCAGAATTCAAAGCTAGTCACAAGCCATAGAGCCAGGCAGTTGTGATACACAACTTTAATCCTAGAAGCCATACTTGCTAGCCCTAGAGCGAGGCAATGGTGGCACACACCTTTAGTCCCAGGACTCAGAAGACAGCCAGATGGATCTCTGTATGAGGCCACACTGAGCTACTCAGAATTGATCCAGCCCTAAAGAGGAACAGCTCACACAAAGGTGATCTCAGCAATTGGGATCACAAGCCTTAACCCTAGGATTTTAGAGGAATAAAAAGAAGAAGCAAAGTCAGTCTTGGAGATTTATTCTCCAGCCACTCGGAGGACAGGACAGCCCTTTCAGCCTAAGGTTTTGGTAAGAGCTAGTGGTCAGCTGCTTTGCTTCTCTGATCTTCAGCTTGAACCCCAATATCAGTAACTGGGTTTTTATTTATGTTACATCACTGCCCTGAGTTCCTGCCCTGATTTCTTTAGGCAACGAACTACAAACTATAAGAGGAAACAAACCCTTTCCTCCCCAAGTGCTGTGTTTTGTTATAATAGAGACCCTAACTAAGATAATTTTCAATCAGATAATCAACTATTGAACTTATTTATTTATTTATTTATTTATTATGTACACGGTGTGCTGCCTGCATGTATGTCTACATGCCAGAATTCGGCACCAGATCTCATTATAGATGGTTTTTAAGCCACCATATGGTTGCTGGGAATTGAACTCAGAACCTCCGGAAGAGCAGTCTGTGCTCTTAACCTCTGAGCCATCTCTCCAGCCCCAGGATTGAACTTCTAATCTTCTGCTTTTTACCTCCAGAATGTTTTGACAACAGTGATAAACTACAACCACTATTTTGGGATTTGTTTGTTTGGGTTTGGTTTGCTTTGCTTTTGGTTTTTCAGGACAGTTTCTCTGTGTAACAGCTCTGACTGTCCTGGAATTCACTCTGTAGACCAGGCTGGCTTCAAATTCACAGAGATCTGTCTACCTCTGCCTCCCCAGTGCTGATTGCAACTATTGTTCTATTCAAGGTTACTCACTGAACCTAAAGGTTTATGCATATTAGGAAAGCACTCCACTAACTGAGCTATACCTCCAGGCCTGTGCTAGATAAATATATTTTCAAACATTTTAAAGGGTTTATCTCTTTTTAAAAAGATTTTTTTTTTTTGGCTTTTTGAGACAGGGTTTCTCTGTGTAGCTTTGGAGCCTATCCTGGCACTCGCTCTGGGGACCAGGCTGGCCTCTGCCTCTGCTTCGATTAAAGGCATGCACCATTAATGCCCGGCTTTTAAAAAGATTTTTAAGTGGGTATACATATTTATCTACATGTATGCTTGTATTCTACATGGGTGCCCACAAGGGCCAGAAAATAACATTATCTCTCCTAGAATTGAAGCTAAACATTTACACAACGTTCATTGGTAAGAAGCAATGACATCTTTAAATTTTCAAGCAAATGGACAAAACTAGAAAAAAACAATCTGAATGAGGTAACCCAGATCCAGAAAGACAAATATAGTATGGACTCACTCATAAGTGAATACCAGACATAAAACAAAGTATAACCAGCCTACAAGCCACAACACCAGAGATACTAGATCCCTCTTCCAGAAACAGATGGGAGCAGATGCAGAGATCTATAACTAACCATTGGACTGACCTCCAGAGTACAGTCGAAGTGGGGGAGGAGCAGTAATATAAACACAGGAGTCAAGACCATGATGGGGAAACCCACAGAATCAGCTGACCTTGCTAGACCCCCGGAAAACTCAGGCCTCCAGGGTCTCAGCCTAGGGCCTCGGTCACCCCAATCACCAGGCAGATTCGAAAGCTTGATGCAAACTGCACGAGGCTTTATTGTTGTTTAACGAGCTAACCCCATGTTAGCTCGGGTCTTTCACCCAAACACCATGGCAGATGGCTAGCAAAGACAGCTCGAAGGGGCTGCATAGAGATCTTGTAGGGCAGCATAAGGGGAGTGTCTAGGGGTACGCACAGGCTCAGGATTGGTGTGCCTCCAGGCTTGAAGGGATTGCCCTGTGTTGATTGACCATGTTATGGCGCATAGGCCCTCCCAGGATGGTTGCTATGCTCTGTGCGTCATTGCTGTGCGCTTGTCTGTAAAGCACACCCAGAGCTGTAAAGCATAGCACCACCAGCTAACTTCTGATTGGTTCCTTGCCACGAGGCAGGCATCTGACGTTTTAGTGACTAGGACAAGGTCATGGCAAGCACGTGTTACTGTTATGGCTGCTGAAATGGGGAGCTGGTCCTGAAAGGACCTGAGCTAGTGAAAGATCACTGAATCAGGTCTGACAAATGGGGAACCTGCATAAGTCAGAACTAGACTCCTTAATATAGGTAACAATGGTGTGACTGGGACAATATATGAGGCCACTGGCATTGGGACCAAGATCTAACTATAATGCATAAACTGACTTTGTGGAGCCCATTTTCTATGGAAAGATACCTTGCTCAGCCTAGACATGGTGCGGTCTTGCCTCAACGATGTGATGGGACAGACTTAGTTGACATCCTAGGGGAGGCCTTACCCTCTCTGAGGAGCAGATGGGAGGTGGGATGGGGGGAAGGAGAGGAAGGAGGGGGAACTGGGATTGGAATGTAAAAATTAAATAATAAAAAGAATTGAAGTTAAAAATGGTTGGAAATCATCTGTGCAGTTGTGGTATACACCTTTAATCCCAGGACTTGAGAGGCAGAGGCAGGTGGATTTTTCTGAGTTTGAGGCCAGTCTGGTTTACAGAGTAAGTTTCAGAAAAGCCAGGGCTACAAAGAGAAACCCTGTCTCAAAAAACCAAAAATAAATAAATAAATAAAGGAAAGAAAAGATAAATTATCATGTAACAAAAAGTTTTAATTCTAGAAAAGTGACCCCTCCTTGTGACAGTCTACTCCCTAGAAAGAATTGCTATAGTTTTTTTGTAATGCAAGCAATTGTTTCATTTTCTTTCTTTCTGCCTTTCTTTCCTTCTTTCTTTTTCCTTTCTTACTTTCTTTCTTTCTTTCTTTCTTTTTTTGAAACAGAATTTATCTGTGTAATAGCTCTGACTGTCCTGGAACTCTCTAAGTAGACCAGGCTGGCCTTGAACTAACAGAGATTCTCCTGCCTCTGCCTCCTGAGTGCTGGGATTAAAGGTGTGCTTAATGTCCGGCTAGTTGTTTCATTTTTCAATCTCATCTTTAATCCCAGTACTCAGGAAACAGAGACAGACCGGTTTTGAGATTTCTAGATCAGCCTGGGCTACATAGCAAGACCCTGTCTTTAAAAAGAAGGGGCGGGGGGAATAAAAAAAGAAACAGAAAAAGGTGATCACAACTGAGGTTTTCTCCACACTCATAGGAACACATGGGCACCCATACGTTGAAAACCAAACAGAAAGTTCCTCTGGCTGGTTTCCATCTAATGAGGGTGCATTATTATGTAATAAATGCATCATCTGAACTGAGCCTTCTGCTTGTTTTGGCTTGTCAGCAAAAGCCTCTTACTCTCCCAGAGCTGTCTCTGGCCTGGAGGTGTGCTGGGTTAAATTCAGGCTTCCCAACTCATGCTCCTCTATTTTCAGGTCCTCCAGGGTTGCTCAGTTTTAGACATTCCTATCCCTCATATCTGATATATCCTCCTTCTGCTATCTGCAGGAGTAATCACTCTCTCCCCAAAACTCACACCTAGTTTTGAGGCTGGTGAGGTGTGGGCTTGTCTGATGGTAGGGCAGCCAGTATCTTTTACCAGAGCTATCTGGTCTACTTGTGAATGAAGCTTCTGTTTCTCCTCAACCTTGTGGGAAGCCCTCTAGCTGGAGTTATGTTCAGCTTTGCCATCTTTCTATATATTGTTTGCTTCCCTACCCCAGCCTCCCAGCCCCCCACCCCCCAACTTGGCAGTTGTTTTACAGTGCCTTTGTGAATTTCCAGAGCTCTTCTCTCTTCTATGTCTGGAATAGGGTCTCTCCTTCAACTTCAACTTTACTGGCTGTTTTTCTTCATACGTGGTGGATTCTCATCCACTGTCTTATTTGGCAATGTGTGCTTTTTATCCTTTGTTTTATTAATTATTCATAAAAGTTTTTGAGATAAGTTCTCACTCTTTAGCCAAGGATGGCCCAGTGTTCACTGTGTAGCCCAAACTGGCTTCATCAGCCTCTCAGGTGTTGGGATTACAGGTATGTGCTACCAAGCCTGATGAACTGTCTTTTATTGAGTCTTTTGTTAGTAAATTCAAAACAAACTTCAATAAAGTTGATGTCACCAATTTTTTAACGGCTATCATTTGTGCTCTTGTCTGTCTTAAGAACTCTTTCTAGGCTGGAGAGATGGCTCAGAGATTAAGAGCACTGACTACTTTTCCAGAGTAGTCCTGAGTTCAATTCTCAGCAACCACATGGTATCTCACAACCATCTGTAATGAGATCTGGTGCCCTTTTCTGGCATGCAGGGATACATGCAGGCAAAACACTATATACATGATAAATAAATCTAAAAAAAAAAAAACAAAAAAAAATCTTTCCATCTTTTAGTATAAATCTCTCTCTCTCTCTCTCTCTCTCTCTCTCTCTCTCTCTCTCTCTCTCTCTCTCATTTGCTCACACATACTCAGATTGAACCTAGAGCCTCATATGAGCTAGGCAAGGCAAGGGCTCAACCACTGGTATGTACTCCCAGCTCATTACCTATTATTCTGAGACCTGATCTGAGTTCTTTAGTGTGTCCTCTTGCCACAGCCTACTGAGGAAGGACATTCAACTAAGGTCTTATACATGCAAAGCATATGCTGTACTATACCTTCATATACCTTCAGCTCCACACTAGTATTTTCCTGTTTTGAGACAGGTTGGCCTCAAACTCACTGTGGAGGGCAGAATGGTCTTGAACCTCTGAACCTCCTGCCTCCACCTCTAGGCTTCTGGGATCGCAGACTCAGTTTATTTGGTGTTGGAGACCAAACCTAGGTCTTCATGTTAGGCAAGTACTCTACCCTCAAGCCATATCCTCAGGTACCAGATTAGAACATTTTAAACAGAATTGTGGAGTCTTAAAATTCATCTGAAATTGATTTTGTGGGGAATTAAGCCACTATCCTATGCCATTATGTCAACAAAACCTACAAATGCATTGTTTTGTTTTCTAGAGGCTTTGTATGAAGAAGGTAGCTGAAGGGGACTCCCACCCAGTGGGGACTACCTTCCAGACCCTGGATTAGGCAAAAAACATACCTAATCATCTGTTTTCACAAAGAATTAAAGTGGCTGCTTTCTGACTTGAGCAGAAGAACAACAGGTAATGCCATTGCAGGAGTCATTCTTAAGAAGAGAAGAAAGGGAGGTCTGTGTTAGAATGGGTTAGGGTGCTGTGGTAAAGGAGACCGGGGACAAGGGAGAAGTGGAAGGGGACAAGGGAAAGAGGCAGGGATATTTGTCCTGGAGGGACAAAGGACTGCCTCTGAACAGAGAGGAGACAGACATGGCCCATAGGCAAATGGTGGCTTATAAAGGAAAAGGGGGATGAGTGGTGTTAGCATCCAGGCACACCTTGACCAAGTCCCTTGGGGACCTGACACAGTGTGTCACCCCTCTGCAAATGGCAAGCAGTACCCTGGCTCTACACAGGCACAAAAGATCCCTTTAAGAGACAAGCTCCTCCTACCTCCTCTCTTTCCTGCTGTTCCTCTGCAGAGGCCTTCACCTCTCTCTCTCCATGTCTCTTTCTGTCTCTCTATCTGTCTCTATCTCTCTTCCCCTCTCTTTCTCTTTCTCCTCTCTCTCCCATTTCTTCACCCACTCCTTCCCTTGTCTCAATAAAACTTCCCATGTAGGGACTGGAAAGGTGGCTGAGAGGTTAACAGCACTGGCTGCTGTTAACCTCATGTGAGCAACCACATGGTGGCTCACAACCATCTGTAATGAGATCTGGTAACCTCTTCTGGCCTGCATGCATGCATGCATACAGGCATGCGACTGCATACATAATAAATAAATAATCTTAAAAAAAAAAACTTCAACTGGTTTAACTTCTGAACCATCTCTCTGGCCCCTGCATATGTGTGTGTGTGTGTGTTTTTGTTTTAAGTATGCCTTACAATTTTTTTTTTTGAGGTTTTTCAAGACAGGGTTCCTCTGTAGCTATGGAGGCTGTCATGGAACTTGCTCTGTAGACCAGACTGGTCTCGAACTCACGGAGATCCACCTGCCTCTGCCTCCCAAATGCTAGGATTAAAGGCATGTGTCACCACCAACCAGACTGTTTTCTTTTATTGTTGTTATTTGTTGTGTTTTTCAATTTAAAAAAAGTGTATTTATACATTGGTGTGAGTGTTTGTCATGTGTGTGTGGGTGCCCAGAGGGGACAGAAGGGGACCTCAGATCTCTTGTAGCTGGAGTTACAGTTGAGTGTAAACTCCCAGCACAGGTGTACACTTTGTGTATATGTTTTGCCTGAATGTATGTATGTGTGCCACATGAGTGTCTGGTGCCCATGGAGTTCAAAAGACGGCATTAGACCCCTAATCTTGGACTTACCGGTGGCTGAGACACCATGTATGTGCTGGGAACCTAACCTGGGTCCACAGCAAGAGCAAAAAGTCCTGGAGCAAAAAGTTCTTAACCATTGAACCAACTCTCCAGCCACAGATATGTTTTACTTTAGTGTGTGTGTGTGTGTGTGTGTGTGTGTGTGTGTCCCTGCCTACATAGATTAGGTTAGGCTGTCAGTCTGCAGGAGTTACTTGTATTGTGAACCACTTAATGTGAGTACTGGGAATAGAACTCGTGTCCTCTAGAAAAGGAGTGCCCACTCTTAACCACAGAATCATCTCTCTTGCCTCATATTTTTCTTTTTCATGCCATGTCTTATATTTATCTAATTTTACTTTCAAACTCTTTCATTGCTTGTAAATCTTATTTCTCTTTTTGTTTTGGGAGGCTTTTGAATTTTTATTTATTTTTGAAATTTCGTTTTGTTTTTTATTAGAGAGGATCCCATATATAGCGCTATTTGGCCTCACACTTAATAGAGATCTTGTGCTGGGACTACAAGTGTGAGCCATCAGAGCTGTCATTTGCTTGGTAGTTTTTCCTGAGAAAGGCTCTCATACAGCCAGGCTGGCCTCAGATTGAACTTGAACTCTTTATCCTTCTGCCTTAACCTTCAAGAGGTTGTGATTATTGACATGAGCCTCCACTTCCTGGTTTCCTTTCCCCCAGATCATCCTTCTGTGCCACTTCCTTCTGCCCCCATGGCTTGCACTGCCTTCATCATTTCCCCGGCTTCCACCTTTATCTCTATCATTTATTATTTCTACATTTTTTGAGCTTAATTTATTTGATGTATGAGTACTGTATCTGTATTATGAATTCAGGCCAGAAGAGGGCGCCAGATCTCATTGCGGATGGTTGTGAGCCACCATGTGGTTGCTGGGAATTGAACCCAGGACCTCTGGAAGAACAGCTCTTAACCTCTGAGCCATCTCTCCAGTCCTATTTCCACATTTATCCTAAATAGTTTTATCTTCATAGCACATTCTATATCACCTTTTCCACTGTCTGTTTTATAGTTTCTGATGATGTATTAGTGGATTCTCATTGATTTTTTTTTAAATGTATTTCAATATTTTGATCGGTTTCATGTTGTTCCTGTTTCAGCAACTTGTTTTTTTCTTCCCTGGATGGTACTGAGAATTGAGACATCACAGCGGGCTCCTCAATGAGAAGACCTGTATATAAAACTGAAGCAATAATCAAACCAGGAAATAACATGACTCCTCCAAATGATCAGAACTTCTTAACTTCTGAACTCAAAGATGCTAAAAATAGGTAAAATGCAAGAAGAGATCAAGAATTTTCTATAAAAAAAATGGTCAATGGCCTCAAAGGGAGGCTTATATATATGCCTGATACAAACAGGCTTATGAGTTCAACCCAGAAAGGCAGCAACAGAGAGGGGAAAAGTCAGCAACGTGGAATAAAAGAATTGACAGAAAACTGGAATTGTAAAGAAAAATAGAAATGTTGGAAATGAAAATTCAATGAATCAAAAGAACAAACACAGTGAAAAGAATTACTAATAATCTTGACCAAGCAGAAGGATATCAGTATGGAGGGCAAGGCCAAAGAAATACTACATTCAAACAGCAGCAAACCAAAAATTATTGAGCATCACCACCATAGCTTCCAGGACCCTGGGATATGATTAAGAGACCAAACCTAAGGATCCATAGGATAGAAAGGGAGCTGAGTCAGTTCAATGAGATTATAGCAGAAAATCTCTCAAATCTAGAGAAAGAATTGAATATCTGAACACAAAGGACATTTAGAACCACAAATAGACGTGCCCAGAAATGGGCAGGCTGTAGGAAAAGAAGAATGCTCATACTCTATTGATGAAGATGTTAACTACTGCAGCTATGACAGAAATCAGTGTAGAGGTCCCTGGAAATTACACTGACCCAGGCAGGGTGACACACATACATCTGTGGTCCTAGCACTAAGAAGCTGAAGAAAGAGAAATCAGTATTTCCAGCTCATGCTTGGCTACACAGTAAGTTTGAGTCCATCCTGTGTTATACGACACCCTGTATAAAAACAAAACCAAACAAAAACCTAAAAGTAGTACTACCATAGGATGAAGCTATACACCACCTGGTACAGACCTGAAGATTCTAGATCAACAGAACAACATGAACATCCAAGTTAACTGTTGCACTATCCACACTAGCAAGGAAACTGAACCAGCCCAGATGTCCACAAACAGATGAGTGGATGAAGAAATTGTGGTTTACGAAAGGGAATGTTTTTCAGCCATAAAGGAAAATGAAGTCATACGTTTGCAGGAAAATGGATGGAACTGGAAATAATTATGTCAAGTGACATAAGCCAGATTCAGAAAGGCAAATACCATATGTTTTTTCTCATATATATCGTGTGTGTGTGTGTGTGTGTGTGTGTGTGTGAGAGAGAGAGAGAGAGAGAGAGAGAGAGAGAGAGAGAAGAAGAAGAAGAAGAAGAAGAAGAAGAAGAAGAAGAAGAAGAAGAAGAAGAAGAAGAAAAAGAAGAGGACGACGAAGAAGAAGAAGAAGAAGACCATGAGAGAGGAGAAGTATGTCTTAACAGGGAAACAGGGAAGGGGTAGGGGACAGAGTATAATGGAATTCATATAACTTCATGTTAGAACGGAGGATGATTTCGGAGGAGGAAGGAGAAGCAGCATAAGGGTGGATGAGGGCGAAAGGGGAGGACAGGATGGGAGGGTAGTGAGTTAGAAAGACCTCTAATGCCGGGCGTTGGTGGCACACGCCTTTAATCCCAGCACTCGGGAGGCAAAGGCAGGTCGATCTCTGTGAGTTCGAGGCCAGCCTGGTCTCCAGAGCGAGTGCCAGGATAGGCTCCAAAGCTGCACAGAGAAACCCTGTCTCGAAAAACCAAAATAAATAAATAAATAAGTAATAAAATTTTTTAGACCCAGCAATTGAAAACTCTTAGAAGAGTTCAAGTTCATCCTCAACCACATAGTACATTCAAGGTCACCTGCCGAAATCAGAGTTCAAGTTCATCCTTGTTGTGCCGCGTCACAAGGATCCCCAAAGAGACCAGGGAGACAGGCCACTGATGCAAATGCACGAGGTTTATTAAATTGTTTATCCTACACCAAGGGAGGGACCCCGACCCCGTCTATCAAGCTGAGGCAGCAGCCTCCAGAGGGGGTGAAGTTCCCTGTCTACTGCTAGGTTTTAAAGACAAGAGTTACAGGATTATAACAGTAGGTACAGGTTGGTTTCTGATTGGTTGACATTTGGGAACAATCGGGAGAATTTTTCAAAGCCATATTTTGGCATGAAATACCTGTGTACCAGGTATTCTCATTGGTCAGTGCTGAGAGGGAACATTCTGTGGTCTCTATGGTTTTGTCTTGTTACTTGCAGGTGGCCTGTTGTTCGTAGATACCAATAGTTTTTAGAACTGTATCCTGGAGACTATCAGGTAGGTTTTGGTCTCCCCTGGAATTTCTTTTGTGGCCAAACAGTTCCCAGGAACCAAGTACCTAAGAGGCTGGGGTGGGGGAGTCTGGAGTTTCTTTGTGTTTAGTTTTGGCCCTAGGCTCCAGGAGTTTATTTGTGTCAGAGGCCTATGTGTCTTTTCTGTAGCCTGTCATGGCTGCCAAAGCAAGGGCTGAGTGAGAGTCTGGTTCCTTCATTTCTAAATTATTAGAACTGAAGCCTTTGAGTTTAGTTTTCCCCTTTCAATCCTCAACCACACAGTACATTCAAGGTCAGCCTGCCTAAATCAGAGTCTGCCTCAAAAGAAAAACCAGGGGCTAGGGAGAAAATTCACTTTTTGCTAAATCAAGAGAACTCAAGTTCAGGGCTGGAGAGATAGCTCAGAGGTTAAGAGCACTAGTTGCTCTTCCAAAGGTCCTGAGTTCAAATTCCCAGCAACCACATGGTGGCTCACAACCATCTATAATAAGACCTGGTGCCCTCTTCTGGCCTGCAGGCAGACATATAGACAGAACACTGTGTACATGATAAATAAATAAGTCTTTTTAAAAAGAGAGAGAGAGAGAGAACCAAAGTTCAAATCCCAAACCTCGTGTCAGTCTGTTGGAGGATTCCTGTTACTCTAGCTCCATGTTTGATGCCCTCCTGCGGCTTCCTTGGACACTCCAATGTGTTTTACATGCTCGCGTGTACACACACACACACACACACACACACACACACACACACACAGAAATATTTTTAAAAGTTGAACAAAGAAAGTACAAATCGGAGTGGGAGACGTGACTCAGTGGTGAAACCAGTGCCAAGACAATAACGGCTAGGGTGTGGCAGTGCAATGCCTTTAATGCTGCCTCTCCCTGTTTATGTAGTTCCGGGAAGTAAGGGATGCCTAGTACAACCGTGTCTTTAAAAAGAAAAGTAGGAAGAAAAGAGAGACATAGGTCTGTAGCAGGGCCTGTGAGGACTTGAGGAGGGAGTGGTTAGTAATTTTTGCCTTACAACCATTTCTAAGCTTAGGGAGGATTGGGGAAGGCCTCCCAAGCATAATTTCAAATGGGTGACACCTTTTTGGTACCAGGTGCACCCGGCCCTTAGGAGGGCAAAAGGTAGAAGTCTTCCAATTTTTGTGAATCTTAAGGATATATTTAGTTAAAGTCTCCTTTAAGGACCTATTTATTGGGGCTGAAGGGATGGCTCAGTAGTTAAGAGCACTGACTGCTCTTCCAGAGGACCTAGGTTCAATTCCCAGTACCCACATGGCAGCTCACACCTGTTTGTAACTCCAGTTCCAGGGCTTCTGCAACCCTTCCAGAGACATACATGCAGGCAAAACACCAATGAACATAAAATAAAAATTAAAAATTATATATAATATATATATAATATATTTTTTTTTCTGCCCTGAACTCTGGGAGTTGAACTCAGATTCTCATGCTTGTATTGCAAGCACTTTAGTTAACCCCACCTTTCAAGAATAAGACCACTACCACAATTTAAAGCAAATTTGAAGCAAACTTTAAATACTGGTCAGGTGGATGGGGGTCTGGCCAGGTGCATCTCTGGTTCCCCATAAAAATGGCCCAAGTCGCAATTTGCAGCTGCTTAAGTATTTCCTATCAAGTCCATTCTGGGCAAGCATACATCCTAGTATTTTTTTTTTTTCAATCAGGAACTAGAGTATGTCCTGACTCATTTCCTGCCTGTGACCCTCCCACCCATATGTGATCGAACAAATCCGGTGCAGATAGATCAAACAAACTTGTTTAGGGGTGTGAAAACATGTAGCTTATTATCACCCATACACAATAGCCTCCAGCATTTCAGGAACTATCTGTCCTTAGGCAAGGGGCTTGCCGATCAGAGGCATTTTTGTTTCATGGATCTCTTAGGCAAGGTCATTAAAACTTTGGCTTTCACACTTTATCAACTAAGTAATCTCCAAGCTCTATTTTCTGAAGTCAGCTTTTTATGCTAGCATACAAAACAATGGGTTTCCTCATGGCATCATTATATGTATAATGACATATGTGTCATTATCCTGTGTTCTCATTCCCCTCCCTCAGGATCTCTCTATTCTCCCAGCGATTCCCTTTCTTTCCCCAGTTAGTCCCCACTTTTGTATCCATTGCACACAAATTGTTATCATTTATTTACCACCTCCTTTAAGAGACATTTCCTCAGCCTGGCGTTGGTGGCGCACGCCTTTAATCCCAGCACTGGAGAAGCAGAGGCAGGCAGATCTCTGTGAGTTCAAGGCCAGCCTGGTCTACAAGAGCTACTTCTAGGATAGGCTCCAAAGCTACACAGAGAAACCCTGTCTCGAAAAACCAGAGAGAGAGAGAGAGAGAGAGAGAGAGAGAGAGAGAGAGAGAGAGAGATTTCCTCCTGTCTCATGATTCCCTTTCCAGCCTCATGATCTAAGTACATACATATAAATTTATTTTATTTCATTTATTATATGTGTGTGTGACAAGGGAGGGAGGGAGGGAGGGAGAGAGAGAGAGAGAGAGAGAGAGAGAGAACAACTGTGCACTATGGCATGCATGGAGAGGTCAGAGGACAACTTTGTGGAATCCTTCACCTTTACATGAGTTCTGTGGATGGAACTCAGGTCAACAAGTTTGTATGACAAGTGCTTTTATCTGCTGAGTCGTCTTGGCAAGCAAATGTACCCATGCATATAAACACACACACACACGTGTATGACCTTAAAATTTTATTTCCACACATACAGAAAACATATTTGTTGGGGACTGGAGAGATGGTTCAACGGTTAAGAGCACCAACGGCAACAGCACTCACATGGCAGCTAACAACTGTCTGTACTCCAAGTAGCTGTCTGTAACTTCAAGATTTGACACCTTCACACAGACATACATGCAGGCAAAACACCAGTGCACCTAAAAAAAATAAAAATAAGCATGTTTGTCTTCCCAAGTCTGGCTTATTTTGCTTAACATAATAATTTCTAGCTCTATCCATTTTCCTGAAAATGTTGTGGTTTCATTTTTTCTTCACCGGTGATAAAATCCCATTGTATGTATAATATAGTACCACATTTTCTTCATTCATCTTTTGATGGACATTTTGGCTGGTTATCACTACTGGTTACTGTGAATAGTGCAGCAATGAACATGGGATGTGCAAAAATCTTCAGTGCTGACATAGAGGCCCTCAGGCATATAGTAGTGAGTGGAATTACTGGGCTGTATAGTAGCTCTATTTTTGAGGAACTTCCATACCAATTTCCTTAGAGTCTTTACAAATTTACATTCTCATCAGTAGTGGACAATGGCTTTTCTTTTCCCATATCCTTGCCACCATTTGTTGTCATATTTTCTCTTTTTAAAAGATTTATTTATTTTCATTTATTTATTTATTTATTTATTTTTCTGTCTGCATGTGTCACTGCAGGCCAGAAGAGGGCACCAGATCTCATTACGGATGGTTGTGAGCCACCATGTTGTTGCTGGGAATTGAACTCAGGACCTTTGGAAGAGCAGTCAGTGCTCTTAACCTCTGAGCCATCTCTCCAGACCCTATTTTCTTTTTTATGTGTAGGACTATTTTGCTTGCATGTCTGTCTGTGCATCATATTTGTGCCTGGTACTACAGAGATCAGAAGAGGATGTTAGGTTCCCAGAAACTGGAGTTATGGGTGATTGTGAGCTGGGCTGGGATATGAACCTGGATCCTCTGCAAAAGCACCAAGTGCTCTTAACCACTGACCAATCTTTCCAGCCTCATTTTTTTTTTCTTTTCTCAGTGCAGCTTTGGAGGCTGTCCTGGAACTCCTATAGACCAGGCTGGCCTCAAACTCACAGAGATCTGCCTGCCTCCAACTCCCAAGTACTGGGATCAAAGGCATGTGCCACCACCACTCAGCTTCATTTGTCAATTCTTGCTATTATTTCCTAGGTTATAGGAATCCTATTCAGAATACCATTAGCTATCAATAATTTTTTTTTTTTTTTAAACAGAATCCCCTGTTTCCCAGGCTGGATTTAAACTTGATATGTGGCTGAGGATGACATTGAGCTGATGGTGGTGTTCCTGTCTGGCCTTCCTAGTGCTGTGGCTTCAAGCATCCATCACTTTGCCCACATTCCTAGAATTTTTGGTGTAGCAGGGGGGGTTCAAGGCAGGGTTTCTCTGTGGTTTTGGAGGCTGTCCTGGATCTAGCTTTGTAGACCAGGCTGGTCTCGAACTCACAGAGATCCGCCTGCCTCTGACTCCTGAGTGCTGGGACTAAAGGTGTAGGCCACCACCACCCAGCCCATTATATCTATTTTTATGCCAGTATCATACCATTTAAATTATTGTGGCTCTGTAGTTATAATTTAAAATCAGATATCGTGATACCTCTAATACTGCTCTTTTTGATCACTATAGCCTCGGTGACTCAAAGTCCTTTTTTGTTTCCTTGTGAATTTTAAAATTCACAATATTAAGCTCATTTCTATATAATGAAAATTTTATTGGAATTTTGATAAGAGCTACATTGAATCTTTGATTTTGGCAAAGTCACCATTTCAATGTATTAATTCTTTTTGTTTGTTTGTTTGTTTGTTCTTCGAGACAGGGTTTCTCTGTGGCTTTGGAGGCTGTCCTGGAACTAGCTCTTGTAGACCAGGCTTGTCTCAAACTCACAGAGATCTGCCTGCCTCTGCCTCCCAAGTGCTGGGACTAAAGGTGTGTGCCACCACCGCCGGGCAAATCCTGGGACCCTAATCATTAAAAAAAAAAACTTTTATTACTGCTTCAATATTGTCATTTATATGGATCTATTAGAGTTGTTCATATCTCTTAGTTCAATTTTGATAGTCATTATGTGCTGTGAATTTGTGTATTACAGGTTTTACAATTTATTTATTTTGATTTTTGGGGGGCAGGGTTTCTCTGTGAAACAGTCAGAGTTTCTCTGTAAAACAGTCCTGGCTGTCCTGGAACTCTCTGTAGACTAGGTTAGTCTCAAACTCACAGAGATCCACCTGCCTTTGCCTCCTGAGTGCTGGAATCAAAGGCATGTGCCATCACCACCTGGCAAGTTTTACAGTTTATTAGAGCATCAATTTCAGGTATTTACTAGTGATAATCTGGATTTCAGTGATGTTTGTAATCTCATCTTTTGCACCTCTCACTTATTCATTGGCTCATTCTCTTTCTTTTGGTTAGTCTGGCAAAGTATTTGAAACATATTTTTGCAAAGAATCAACTTTTCTTTTGTTGTTTGTATTATTCTTTCAGTCTTCACTTTATCCATTTCTTCCTTTCTGTTATCATTTCTTTCTATATACTAATTTTAGGTATAGTATGTGGAAATTTCTGTTCCTAGGATTTAGGTTTCTTGCTTGAGATACCTCAGATTGTTCAATGTGGCACTCATAGGTATAGACTTTCTTCTCAGGACTGATTTTTACTACACCCAAACATTTTGATTAGTTGTGCTTTTATTTTTGCTTCATTCTAGAAATGTGTAAATTCTTCCCTGAATTTTATCAATGGCCCATTTCATCATCAAAACGTGTATTGCTGCCAGGCATAGTGGTGTCCCTCTTTAATCTCAGCACTGGGGAGGCAGAGGAAGGAGGATCTCTGTGAGTTCCAGGCCAGCCTGGTCTATAGAGTGACTCTTGAAAACTGCCCTCTGATCTCTATACATGTGTCACAGCACATGGTGGCAGTGAGTTTGCGGTGGGGAGGAACAGAGAGAATAACTAAGTATAATTTTTTTTTAAGTGCTGGGTTTAGTGACACACACCTTTAATCCAGGACTTGGGAGGCAGAGGCTGGCAGATCTCTGAGAGTTTGAGGTCAGCCTGGTCTACAGAGCAAGTTCCAGGACAGCCAGGGCAACACAGAGAAAACCTGTCTCAAAAAACCAAAAAGTACTAATAATAATGATAATGATAATAATAATTTGAAACATCAGTTACTAACCCCCATTATGGGTGGGTGGGAAAAAAGAAAGAATCAAGATATTCATGACATAAACCAAAACCTTAAGATTTTTGGAACTAAGCCAGGTGTGGTGGCACACGCCTTTAATCGTAGTACTCAGGAGGCAGAGGCAGGCAGAGATCCCTGAGTTGCAGGCCAGCCTGGTCTACAGAGTGAATTCTAGGACAGCCAGGACTACACAGAAAAGCCCTATCTAAAAAAAAAAAAATCACATAACATAATTAAAACTAAAAGGTACTGATAAGTAAGGTGGGAAAGGAGTCATGCTACAGATGGGCATGTCTTAGAAAGATGCAAATTTGTTTAAGTGTTGTAGTCTACTTCCAGCAACTGTGAGGTGGAGGCAGGAGGCTCTGGAGCTGCTGTGGAGTATCCACCAGAGAAGATCGATTAGATATGTATTTAAGGGAACAGAGTCTTTATTATCCGGCCAGTGACTACACGGTGTGTACACTGGGTGCTCGGGATCCCAGTGTATCCCCAAGCCATTCTCAGGGTGAGTTTGAAATGCAAAAATCACATCCAGGGTTGGTACACTTTACGTTAACAAGAACAATTAGCCAGAATCAGAACTACAGAAGGCAAAAAGGTAAGGTTAGAACATTTAGAGACTTTCTCAGAATATGGGCTCTAATGGATTAGGTCTTTTAGTTTTGGCAAGTGGTGTCTGAGGAACCAGCCTATCTCCATTTTAGGCTTAAAAATCATCTTAAAGACTAGGTTCCTTCCTGTTTATGACTAAACCTCTGTTTCACAAAGATTAGGCTATTCCCCATCTGTAACCTTCACTGATAATGTTTCTGTATTTGCCTGTTCCCAGGAATGGCAATCATGTCTTTGTTTCAAAAAGTTGTTTAGAACTATCTTGCAAACCTTTGTTTCAAAAGGTTATACCTATGATTGCCTTGTTATAACTACCTGTTGTTATGACCACTTTGCAACCATGTCTTTGTTTCAGGAGGTAGCTAGTATTAAATTTTTGCCTAAATAAAGAAGAGGTGGATTAGACATATTAAGAGACATATTAACCAATTTATTATAGGCCAGGCAGATTAGGGAGACTAAGAGAGAAGAGGAAAAAGGGGTAATGGCTGACCGCCATGGCAGAGAGAGCACGTAGGTGGGAGAAGAGAAGAGCAGAGCAGAGAGAAGAGTAGAGAGAGAGTAAAGAGAGAGAAGTGTAGAGAGAGTAGAGAGGAGAGAGAGAGAGAGAGAGAGAGAGAGAGAGAGAGAGAGAGAGAGAGAGAGAGCATAAATGGGCAGGGATTAAAGGGTCCTCTGCACCTGCGTGCAGACTTAGTTCCCATGGAACCCTGGGCTGACCAGGGTACTGCCTGTTCCGTCAGGTAACAGGGGCAGGCCAGCATAATGCCTGAACCTTTCAATCCCACCTTTACTTATTATTTAAAAAAAGGTGGGGTGTTAGGCATGGCAGGTTAAGGAATAAGGACATTAAATTCTCAAGACTGCTTCCTGCAGACATGGGGTGCATTGACCATCTTTGGGGTGACCTAAGAAGGTTGGGGTGCTGCCATGTCCTGGGGTAGATGGTTGTTTCATGCAGTCCAGGCTGTATGGAACTCACTGGTGCCTCTTAGACCTGGCAAGATGTTGGCAGAGCAGAGACAAGGTTAAGTTTAGAAAAAAATTTTTCTTAGGTCCTGTCACTTGAGGGGAAGATTGTAAAATGAGGAAGGGGTTCCCGAGGAGTCCAAACATGAGGGAAGGGAGTCCTGGGACCAGGGAAAGATCGAATAACTGGAGTGAATCTGACCTGTTTGTTTGGATCCAATTCAGCTCCCTGGAACTTACAAGAATCCTTAGAGTTTTCGGAAACAGAAGTATTAGATATATTAGCAGCATATTTTGTTAGAAGCAACTTGGCTGAAAGCATTAACATTTTTAAATTGACAGATATTTTTCTAGGACAATTAAAAGCACCTTAATCTTGACCTTGTAGTTAGGATCCTATAGTGGTATTGTAGAACTTTACTATTGAAGGAACCGGCTTCCCTTTTGGCAGCCATAACAGCCGAACACGTGCTTGCCATAAACCTGCCTTGGTCACTTAGAGGTCAGATGCCTGTCTCGTGACAAGGAACCTTAGTCACTTAGAGGTCAGATGCCTGTCTTGTGACAAGGAACCAATCAGAAGTTAGCTGGTGGCACTATGCTTTACAATCCTGGGTGTGCTTTATGGACAAGTGCACAGCAATGACGTAGAGAGCATAGCAACCCTGGGAGGGCCTATGGGCCATAACAACCAGTTGACCAATCAACACAGGGCAAGCCCTCCAAGCCTGGAAGCACACCAATCGTGAGCCTGTGCGTAAGCCTGTGCGTACCCCTAGACACTCCCCTTACGCTGCCCTATAAGATCTTTTGGGAGACCCAAGGAGCCGTCTTTTCTAGCCGTCCGCCATGGCGGGTGGGTGAAAGACCCGAGCTAACATGGGGTTAACTTGTTAAATTACAATAAAGCCTCATGCAGTTTGCAGCAAGCTCTCGAATCCGCCTGGTGATTGGGGTGACCGAGAACGTGGCCTGGGACCCCGAATACTTGAGTTTTCGGGGGTCTAACACTATGAACAGTAGCATGAGAAATAAGAAATCAGGAACATATTTCAGTCTTTTTAATGTCTCAACTTTATCATTTATCCTCAGACCTTTATAATTTTAATTCATACACCTTACATTACCATCTTAGACCTTCCATTTTCAGACCTTTATATCTTCCATTCTCAGACCTTCGTAACTTGCATTTATCCACTGTGTTAGACCTTTCCATCCTCAGACCTTTGTAACTTACATTTTTAGACCTTCATAACTTTCATTTTATCCACCATGTTAGACCTTTCCATCCTCAGACCTTTGTAACTACATTCCCAGACTTTCATATGCCTTACACTTTCCTATCTTCACGTAGATAAACCCTAAAATACCTGTTCCTGAAATCTGTTTTGCTATAAGCTAGCAAGACTACCAGTCATCAAAAACATCAGAGTTGTTGAGAAGAATAAGATTTTACCTGAATTAACAATTAAAGAATAACAGAGACTTGCCGGCAGGCTGCATAGACAACTACCTCCAATGTCCTCCATCCATAGTAGTGGGCTGCAGGACACCTGCCTTCTTGCTGATAGCATGTGACCTGTGAATTACAGACTACAGGAAGGCTCACCCACCGTTGGCCTAAGCAACGTAGGGAAAGGCAATTCCACTGTCCTCTTGTCCACGGTCTGGAGTACTTTGTAGCAGCTGAGATGAAGGGCAGGGTTGCTCAGTGACTAGCATTGTCACTGACTCGAGATGAAGTTTCTTTAGTGCCCGCCCATCAGTCTTCTTGGAGGAAATGGGGTGGAGACAGCAGCTGGCCTATCTCTCTGTTATAGAAAGCTTTTTAACAAAACATTTTAAGTGCCATATTCTCTAGATCTCTGAGCATTTGAGGGCTGTCTGTCTGTTTAGTATCTCAGCAGTTAAAAATTTGCCTTTAGTTAGAGAAAAATCTCTTTTTGTATTAAAAATGCTGTACCTTTGTAAACAGCTTACAGGATTAACTGAGTGGTATAAATATTTTATTAATTTGAAATAGACCTTTATGGTTTTAAACTTTCATCATCATTTAAAAATACATGAGTTAAATTTAAGTTGTATTGACTTAGCTTAGATTTTAAATATAGTTAAATTAGACCTTTATGACTTGAAATGTTTACCCTCATTTAAAGATACATAGTGAAGGGACCAGCTCCCCATTTCGGCAGCCATAACACCGGAACACGTGCTTGTCTGACCTTCCCTTGGTCACTAGGAAGTCAGATGCCTGCCTCGTGGCAAGGAACCAATCAGAAGTTAGCTGGTGATGCTATGCTTTATGGCTCTGGGTGTGCTTTACGACCAAACACACAGCAATGACGCACAGAGCATAGCAACCACCCTGGGAGGGCCTATGGGCCATAACAACCAGTTGGCCAATCAACACAGGGCAAACCTTCCAAGCCTGGAGGCACACCAATCCTGAGCCTGTGCATACCCCTAGATACTCCCTTTACGCTGCCCTATAAGATCTCTATGCAGCCCCTTCGAGCTGTCTTTCCTAGCCATCCGCCATGGTGGATGGATGGAAGGCCCGAGATAACATGGGGCTAGCTCGTTAAACAACTATAATAAAGCCTGGTGCTGTTTGCATCAAGCTTTCGACTATGCATGGTGATTGGGGTGGCTGCAGTCCTGGGCTAAGATCCTGGAAGCCTGAGCTTTCCGGGGGTCTTACAATAGCAATTTAGGAATATGAGACTTAGAACAGTTTAATTTAAGTTGTATATAGTTAGATAGGTATAAAGTTAAATTACAGGTACAGACAGACACAAGCAGGACTAGATAAGAGTAAAAGGAGGAACCAGAATGCAATCTCTGATCTATACATGGAAGCAAACAGACAAGAGATTTAAAGGGACAGAGTAGACTTAAACAGAGGGCCCTGGAAAGGCACAGTATTCTGTAAACAAGCAATGAGCAATAGAGCCAGTGAAAGAAGAAATCACAGACAATAAAATAAAATAAAAAGCAAAAAAAAAAAAAATCTGACAGAGGGCTGGAGAGATGACTCAGAGGTTAAGAGCACTGACTGCTCTTCCAGAGGTCCTGAGTTCAATTCCCAGCAACCATATGGTGGCTCACAACCATCCACAATGAGATCTAGTTCCCTCTTCTGGTGTGCAGATATACATGGAAGCAGAATGTTGTATACATAATAAATAAATAAAATCTTTTTTTAAAAAAACTGCATCTTTTAAAAGAAAAAGAAGAATCTGACAGAAAGCAAAAGTCTGGCAGCTAGGTTTGCTGGCACCAGCTGCCGGGGAAGGCATGCCGACAGGTAGGTCACATGGCCAAGATGGCAGCCCCTAGGTCAGACCACATGTGCAAGATGGCAGTGACTAAAGGAACCAGCTTCCCTTTCCGCAGCCATAACAGCCAAACTCGTGCTTGCCATAAACCTGCCTTGGTCACTTAGAGGTCAGATGCCTGTCTCGTGACAAGGAACCTTAGCCCCTGTGGTTTATCTGGAACACTAACCTAAGGGGTGGGGTGCTTGACTAAATTGGCGGTTTGGCATGAAGGTCGCCAGCCTCTTGTAAAGGGGACTTTTATATCCGACCAGGGCTGGCTCCTGACATCTCCCCCTTCTATGTATAATAGAATGTAGCATCTGTCTTAGGCTACATGATGGGCATCAGCAGCCAGGACCCTATGTTTATGATATTGTCATTTATATGACAGTGAGGGGTAGAGCCTCTGTCTTAGGCTATGTGAGGTGAATCTGCCCCCAGCACTCAGGGGACCTTTCATAAGACTAGCAGCTCGAGAGTGCTTTGGAGTGGGCCCCTGGGGTCCGCCTCACGCTAATCCCGTCATGGAGGGAGGGCACTACAGCCGGTGAGATGGATCGGTGTCTGGTCTGCGGCATCACGATAATCCCGTCATGGACGGCTCCAAGGCCAAGGGAACCGAGAGGTTCGATGTTCAAGGCCCGAAAAATCTAGGCCTTTAGGAGGATTGTCGGGGTAGCAGCTGAACTGAAACACAATAGTCTCTTTTAGACAAGAAGGTAGAGGTGACAATATAAGTAGCCAATCCAGTAGAACAGGCAAGGTAGGAATTAAGTGCCTGCAATTCCCTCATAAAAGGGAGGGGTGGAAGAATAGCAGACCCAGCAGTCCTCTATGAGGAAGTGGTTGGCTTGATGAACAGTAGAGTTAATTAATGAGAGAATAAGGTCAGCGGAGGAGGGAGGTCCTGGGAGGAATAGGAAGGGGTGGTCGCAATAGTAGTGGAGGCGTTGGCAACATCACCGGCTTGGTTGATGATCATCCAGGTGTAGTTGTAGATCTGATAGGGGCTTGCAGTGGCAACGGCAATCGAAGGTGAGAAACACACAAGTAGCCAAAAAGACAGCATCTTTTATATAAAATTAAGCAGAATTAGAAGACTTCTCAGGGGCTTCCCTGGGTGGATTATATAGTTTTAAAAGGCGTTCAGGCAACCATCTAGCATTATTGGCCTGAGTATCAAAAATACATGCATGTCCTTTTCCCCAAATGAGGACCGGGTCTGGTCCGTGCCATTTGTGAGTTAGAGGATCTTTCCATAAGGCCTGTGCATAATTTTGAGCCGTTGATGGATGCCAGAGGCGATCCTCGGCTGATTTTCCTGTAGCATCATATGTAAGGAAATTTAGCACAAACAATGCATGATTGAGTAGGTTCTTATGATTGCCTTTAGTGGGGTAGAGAATTCCTCCTCCTGAATATAGTTTAAATAGCATGTTTTAAAGTGTTTGGTGAGCTCTCTCAACGATCCCCTGGCCCTGGGCGTAGAGAAGGCTCGACAAATAATGAGGAAACAAGTATCTGGGGGTGGTGGGCCAGAAATCCCTGTGGAGAGAATCTGTACACTGTCCTCAGGGTTTAGTATTGAGTCGGTGGCGGCACACAGGTCCAGTCCTGAGCTTCCGGGGGGTGCTCTGTAGAGCTTGGAGGCGCAGGTTGGAAGGATTTTGCCTGCAGGCTTGGCCCGGATGCTGGCAAGAAGGGGATTGGCTGTGGGGCCGTAATTTTTTGACCGCTGAGTGAAGTTCCTTAAGGGCTTTAAATTTTAATTCTTTAAAGGTGTTTTCGGTTATTTCTGTTTGTTTATCTTGGTCCTCATTATCTGACTCAGAGTCATTTTAATCCCTCTTATTAATTTTATCCTCTGAGTTTTCCTCCTCATCCTCCTCCCTAGTTGTATGAGTAGAGGAGGGGTCTTGGTCAGAGGAGGATGGTGTATGTCTGGAGCCCTGGGGGGTTAGGACAGGAAAGGCCAGCTTAGTGGATTTGGAGATTTTTGGCCTGGCGCCTGGTGGAAGGGAGGTTTTAGGGGCTGAGTGGGAATCCGAAGATCAATCGGGCAACTGTGGTCTGGAGGGATGTGAGGTCTAGAGAGAGCTGTGAAAACTCCTGCTGTAATTGTAAGACCTCTTTTAGTTCTGATATTTGTTGGGTGAGATGTTTTTTAGCTTGAATTAAGGCATCTGGGGAAGATGGGAGAAGGGGAGCCGAGGGATAGGGTGGAGGCCCTGTAGGGGCCGTAAAGCCCACGAAAGGGAGGCCAGTGATAAGCGGCCGCCGCTTCTTCTAGGTCCTCCTCATCTGAGGGACTTAGGTGATCGGTGGTTTCTGGTTTGGGGTTTGAACGAAAGACAGGGTAATTTTTAAGGTTTTTAGGGGAATGAGGCTTGGGGCCCTGTAAAGAGGGATAGAGATTATGGGGAAGTTTTTTTTTTTAAAGATTTTATTTATTTATTATGTATACAACATTCTGCTTCCATGTATATCTGCACACCAGAAGAGGGCACCAGATCTCATAGATGTTTGTGAGCCACCATGTGATTGCTGGGAATTGAACTCAGGACCTCTGGAAGAGCAGCTGGTGCTCTTAACCTCTGAGCCATCTCTCCAGCCCGGGTTTTCCTCTCTTAATTCAACTGGTCAGTTTGAAGAATGCTAGGGTGGCCAGGAACTGTGGTGTGACATGTCCTAAGCAGGCCTTGAACTTGTTGAGTTGGTCCATTAACAGAAGGCTGCTAGTGGGAGACAAAAGAATAAAGAGCCCTTGTTTTTCTTTCTTTCTTTTTTTTTCTTTCTTGTTTTGTTTTCTTTTGGTTTTTCCAGATAGGATTTCTCTGTATAACAGCCCTAGTTGTCCTGAAACTAGCTCTGTAGACCAGGCTGGCATCGAACTCACAAAGATCCACCTGCCTCTGCCTCCGTGTTGGGATTAAAGACATTTGCCACCACCACCTGGCTATTCTTCTGGGGTTTGTTTTGTTTTTCGAGACAGGGTTTCTTGTGTAGCTCTGGCTGTCCTGGAACTAGCTCTGTAGACCAGGATGACCTCGAACTCACAGAGATCTGCCTGCCTCTGTCTCTGCCACCACTGCCCAGTTCTTTTCAGTTTTTGTTTTTTGGTTTTTTTTTTGAGACAGGTTTTCACTGTGTAGCCTTGGTGATCCTGGAACTTACTGTGTAGACCAGACTGGCCTTGAACTCAGAGATTGCCCAGCCTCTGCCTCTTAGAGTGCTGGGATTAAAGATTTATGCCATCACCGCCTGGCCAGAGTCTTTGTTTTAAGGTGACAGCCTCCTGTCTCAAGGGAAGAAGGCAGGGAAGTAGCTGAACATCTTGAGAATTTGACACCTTTATTACCTTGTTAGGGCCCCTCTTCCAATTTGTCTGCCTACCTAGTTGTCTAACTCCTAGTCTCTAGGGATAAAATGATAAATTATAGTGAAAGAGAACAAAGTAAATCCAGAGAAGCAAAGCAGTTTCTAAAGTCAGTATTTGTTCCCCGATCCAGAAGGAGATGGAAAAGGTGCTGTTCCCACAGCCTGGTCTTTTTTATCTGACTTTATGTTGGGAGCAGTCATTCTCTCTGAAGTCAAAACAGGTTGAACCAGAAATGGCTGTTTCCAGGCTGAGCCCAGCTCTGCCTTTCCTAACAGGGTGGGAGGTGCTAAATTCCTCTGAGCACTTTTCAATATGTAGGCTTGGCAATGCAAGGATCTTCAAGCTTCTCCTGCTCTGAGCTTGAGGACCCATGGTTGGATGCCAGTCTATTACTTTTAATTGGTTACTGTGATTGGTTTAATTTTAAAGAAATTACTGATAAAGACTTGTAACTGGCATTTTGCTCATTCTCCACATCTTGGTTTGCTCCCTCCTGTCTTGGTTTTGTCACTGTTTGTCTCCACTCTTCCTTCTGTTAATCACACCAGTCAAGAATAAGATCACTACCACAGTTTAAAGCCAAATTTGAAGCAAGCTTTAATTAAATACTGGCCAGGTGGATGCACTCTCTGCCTCGGTTTATCTCTGGTTTGCCAAAAATGCTCTGAGTCATGGTTTGCAAGTATTTCCTATCAGGTCCAATCAGGGGCAAGCATACATCCTGACTTTCTTCCTGCTTGTGAACCTCCGGTCCACATGTGATGAAGCACATCCGGTGCAGATAGATGGGTCAAGCAAATGTGTTTAGGGGAGTGAAAACATGCCGATTGTTATCTCCCATGAACAACAGCCTCCAGCATTGCAGGAACTATCTGTCCTTGGGCAAGGGGCTTGCAGATCAGAGGCATTTTTGTTTCATGGATTGCTTAGGCATGGTAATTAAAACTGTAACTGTAACTTTGGTTTTTACACTTCCTCTGCATAGCTGATGTCTATCTGTTTACACCTTTCCTACATCCAGGCAGCCACTATTCTGCCTTTTTGTGTTTTTGAATATGAGTACTTTAAATATCTTTGTTTTTTTCTGAGACAGGGTTTCTCTGTATTACTTTGGAGCCTGTCCTGGAACTCCATCTGTAGACCAGGCTGTCCTTGAACTCACATAGATTCACCTGCTTCTGCCTCTCAAGTGCTGGGACTAAAGGTGTGCGCCACCAACGCCTAGCTGAGTACTTTAAATATCTTATAAGGACAGTACTTGTCCTTTTGTGATTCATAATTCACTTTATGTGGCATCCCTTCAAGTTTCATCATGTTGTAACAGGGTCAGAATGCCCTTTTTTTAAAAAATGGGTCAATATTGGTCCATTGTATGCATATACCACATTCTGTGGATTGATTTATGCACCTCTAAATACTCAGTTACAGCAACATTTTACCTAATGTAAATAGTAGTGGTAATATGAATACACATGTAAAGATACTATTATCATCCAGGTACATCTGCCGGGTATACCTGGCAGAGTGTGCACATGGCAAGCAGTACCTTGGCTCTGTATGCAGGTGCAAAAGGGCCTATAAGAGACAAACTGCCTGGCCTGCTGTCGGTGGCACACGCCTTTAGTCCCAGGACTAGGGAGGCAGAGGCAGGAGGATCTCTGTGAGTTCGAGTCCTGCCTGGTCTACAGAGCAAGTTCCAGGACAGGCTCCAAAGCAGTACAGCATAACTCTGTGTCAAAAAAAAGAGAGAGAGAGAGAGAGAGAGAGAGAGAGAGACAAACTGCTCTCTCTTTCTGCCTTTCCTCCGAAGAGGCAGACAGGTCTCTTTTTCTCTTCCCTTTCCCCACTCCCTTCCCTTCCCTTCCCCTAATAAAACTTCCCATGTTAAGTTCTGTCTGTATGGCATATCTGTCTCTCAGCTACTGTGGGGCTTCCCATCAAGGTCCCACCCACCACATATCATAACATTGGTGCCAGACCCCAATTACAAATATGTTAGCTTCCCTTTATATGTTAGGATCCCCAGGCCAGGGGATCCCTCCAGGGAACTGACTAACAACCTGATTTTACTCCCATGCCCACAGTCAGACGGGTTAAGTATCTCCTGTTCTAGGAAGAACATTATCAGGCTGGAATGAAGCTTTTCCAGTTACTAACAAAAGAACTCAGACAGTCTCTGACCTCCTTCTCCAGGAGACTATTCCCCATTTTGGGATTCCTGCCTCTCTCCACTCTGACAACAGCCCTGCATTCACCTCCCAGATTTCCCAAACCTCATCTAAAGCTCTCAACATACCTTGGCATTTTCATAACCCATATCACTTATAGTCCTAGGAAAAACAGAAAGAACTAACTGCTCCTTAAAAAAATATTCTTATTAAAAAGTCACAAGAGGTCTGGAGAGATGGCTCAGAGGTTAAGAGCACTGGCTGCTCTTCCAGAGGTCCTGAGTTCAATTCCCAGCAACCACATGGTGGCTCACAACCATCCATTATGAGATCTGGTGCCCTCTTCTGGTGTGCAGATATACATGGAAGCAGAATGTTGTATACATAATAAATAAATAAAATCTTTAAAAAAAAAAAAAGTCACAGGAACAGCTAGGTGGTAGTGGTATATACCTTTAATCCCCGCACTCAGGAAGGTGACCACGAAGATCTCTGAGTTTGAGTGAGTTCCAGGACAGGCAGGATCATTTCTCAGAGAATCCCTGTCTTGAAGGAAAAAAAAAAGTAACAGGAACTTCCCTGTTGTTCTCTTGTTTAGGATAAAGGAAAAGCGTGCTAGATGTTACACGAAAACCAGAGTTTATTCCAGGTGGGGGAGAGATGAGAAGAGACAAAGAGGGTAAGAGGAAGAGAGAGAAGAGAGCAAAGAGGAAGAGGAAGAGAAGAGAGCAAGAGAGTAAGAGAATGTAAGAGGGCAGGGATCTGTCTTTTAAAGGGGTCCTTTACACCTGCATGCAGACGAGTAGTACCCATGGAACCCTAGGCTGACCAGAGTCCTGCCTGAGTGCATTCTGCCTGGTAACCAAGGCAGGCTAGCATAATGCCTGAACCTTTCCTTCACCTTGATTGGGTAAAACTCTTGCCTCAGGCTCCTTTTAGGATCTGGGCTCTCCCCAAATGACCCCTTTAAATCTCTCCCTTTGAACTCATGTATGGGCGGCTGGTTCTAACCCCTGGTCTCTCATCTGAACCCTCACCTCTCCCTGACCACCTGGTTACACCCTTACTTTATTGCCTCCATTTCTTCATATGGAACTTTACTGACTACTCCCTGCCTCGATCCTGTGCTGACCCCTGTCCATTTCCAATCAACATTGTGGACCAGGTCCTTTTCTCTCCCCCAGACCAACACCTCTCACTCCTTTCCCCTTAATGGCAGAGCCCCTTTCAGGTAATTCTTGTAATCCCACAGCTGCTAGGCTTGAGGGCCTTGCTCATTGGATTCATCTATCTCACCTTATACACAGTGAATCAAAGAGGGCCCTGTTCCCCTAAGTTCCAGAGGACAACAAGACCAACTACTTTGTCTCCAATTCCAGGAGAATGAGGTCTCATCCCACAATGGAACTCAACTCTACTGGATTGGGAACTCCTTATGTTTTCCTTCCTGGACCCCCCCCACCCCACCCAATTCTCCTGTCTCTACTGAATACACCATGCTTCTTCATTTCCCTTCTTTGTCTCCAATGACATCTTCAATTTCTAATTAACTACTCAGCTGTTGTTACAGGGACCACCATTAGCCACAGAGCCGAAGGTACAAAGACTGTCAGACATGCCCAGGCAGTAACGAACAGTAACACTCCAGAGATATTCACACACATACCCAGACTTGAAAGGGAGACTCGCAAAACAGATGTTAATATAACATGTTTATTATCGACTGCCCTCAGCAATTAACCTCCTGTGTCTCTTGAATGTTTAGATGGTACCTAAACATGATGATGGAAAAGGAACAGGTGCCTTAAGGTTTGTTTCAGGTAGAAATTAGAAAATTTAATTGGTGACTTTCTCTCTATCCACAATAAGCTATTAACTCAACTATAGTACTCTACTATATTATCATAGCCACAAGCTCAGGATTTTAAATTCCCTTTGGTTGTGTCTTAATGTGTCTAAAACTTATCTGTTTTATAAACTTAAAAATTCTTTAAGCTGGGGTTGGAGAGATGGCTCAGAGGTTAAGAGCACTGGCTGTTCTTCCAGAGGTCCCGAGTTCAATTCCCAGCAACCACATGGTGGCTCTCAAACATCTATAATGAGATCTGGTGCTCTATTCTGGTATGCAGACAGAACACTGTATACATAATAAATAAATCTTTAAAAAAAAAAAATTCTTTAAGCTCCAGGGAACCGAAATGGCCTGCCCAAACATCTTGGTCCCAGCTGTGCCTTAGGATTCCACAGAGCTCAAACAACAGGAAAGACAGCCACCTCAAGACAAGCCCCCTCGGGGATGACTGATGCCCACCAAGTCAGCTTGAAGCAGTTTCGAGAGACCCGAAGCTCCCATTCAGGCTCATCTGCTACCCTTAACACCTCACTTTCTATAATAAACAAAAGGGTGGAATGCTACCATTTCCAGCACGTGTGAGGTCTCGCGGCTGTGCATGCTGCCGTCAGCATTCAGGCAAAATACCTAGGCATTCCAGGGCTTTATGTAATCTATGGACAAGTGCAGCATGGCCATGTAATCTATGGGCATGTATGGCGTGGCTACATAAGCCCCCATATGCATGCGCATGCGCTAAGCAACCTTTAAAAGCTGATGTGCCGCTTGGTGGTGGTGGCACCAATGCCAGCACTCCCGAGGCAGAGGCAGGTGGATCTCTGTGAGTTCGAGACCAGCCTGGTCTACAAGAGCTAGTTCCAGGACAGCCTCCAAAGCCACAGAGAAACCCTGTCTCGAAAAACCAAAAAAACAAAACAAAACAAAACAAACAAACAAAAAACCCAGAGTTTTCCCTGTGGAAGCCTGCAAAACAAAACAAAACAAAACAACAACAACAACAAAAACAGCCGACGTGCCTACCCCACTCTCTCCGCCATGTCTCTTCCAGGCAGTCCCGCACACTCTGCCTTCCCTTTCCCGGTGTCCTTACTAATAAAACTATTAAAGTGGGGTTTGCAGTATGTCTTGTGGTCCATTCTCATGCACAGTAAATAACAGATACCTTTTTGTGTCTCTGCTTGCAGTTCTTTTGGTATGCACATAGAAGAGGAATTGCCAGACAATGTAGTAATAATTTTTTAAATATTTGTTTGGTTACCTGTGTAACCCTGGTTGTCCTGAAACTCCCTCTGTAGACCAGGCTAGCCTGGAACTCAGATATCTGCCTTTTTTTTGCTTCCCCAGTGCTGGGATTAATGGCATGGGCAGCACACATGGCTTTTAAATTTACTGGTTTTTTTGTTTTTGTTTTTGTTTTTTTTATGTATACAGTCTTCTGCCTGCATGCCAGCAGAGGGCACCAGATCTCATTACGGATGGTTGGGAGCCACCATGTGGTTGGTCAGAATTGAACTCAGGCCCTATGGAAGAACAGTCAGCGCTTTTAACCGCTGAGCCATCTCTCCAGCCCTTAACCTTACTGTTAATGTGTTGAAGAAAAGCCATGCTGTATAAACTCACAGAGTCTGAGGCGGCGGCATGCACACGGCCTGCGTGGGTCTGCCCCACATCGTCTGTATAAGGCTTTTGGTGGTTTTTTTTTTTGTTTTTTTTTTCTGGGAGTCCTGAATGTGCAAATGAGTGAGTCTCTGATACTTATGTCTTTCTCTTAGGCTCTTGTTTTCTCTTTGTCACAGCTCTGATGTGGTAGGTTTTGTTTTATCTCATTATATTTTGATATATTTTATTATTATCCCGTAGAAGCCTGTTTGTCTTCTAATGAAAGACAGAAAGGGATCAGATCTGGATGGGAGGGGAAGTGGAGAACCGAGGGGAGTAGAGGGAGGGGAATTGTAACCAGGGTATATTATGTGAGGGGAAAATCTGTTTTTGATAAAAGGAGGAAAAAATTTAAAAAGACTAGCTATGCTATGTTTTTCATAGATGCTGCCCAGTTTTAACTTCTTTCCACCAATGCACAAGAGTTCCCATTTCTTTACAACCACACCAAAACGTATTTCATAACTTACATACATACACATACCTGTACTAATACGTGTGTAAATAAAACACTTAAAATGTTTTTTGTGTGTAGATGTTTTGGTTATATGTATTTCTGTGCATCACATGAGGCAGATGAGGGAATTAGATCTCCCAGAACTAGAGATACAGAAGACGTGAGTCACCATATACATGCTGGGGATCAAACCTGGGTTTCCAGCAAGAGCAGTTAGTGCTCTTTTATTATTATTATTATTATTATTAGTTCAAATTAGGAACAAGCTTGCTTCACATGTCAATCCCTGCAGTTAGTGCTCTTAACTGCTGAGCCATCTCTCTAGCCACCCAGAACAACATTTTGATCAGTGACCGACTTCATGTACAGATACAGTCCCAACACCTCTTTTTATTTTCTTACAATGTTGTTTTAAAGGTTTTTTGTTTGTTTGTTTGTCTTGTTTTGTTTTTGAGACAGTTTCTCTGTAGTTTTGGGGCCTATCCTAGAACTTGATCTGTAGACCAGGCTGGCCTCGAACTCACAGAGATTCTCCTGCCTCTGCCTCCTGAGTGTTGGGACTAAAGGCGTGCGCCACCACTGCCCAGCTATTTTTGCTTCAGAGTTTTCTTTAGAATAGATCTCATTTAGTAGGTCTTACTGGCCTTGAATTTGTAGCAATTCTGCCTCAGCCACCCAAGTGCTAGCATTTCAGGCATGTGTCACCTAGGCTACACAATATTGTTATTTTAGATTATAATTTTTTCTTCTTATGTATAAAGAAGGTTTACTGAACCAGACATGGTGGCTCACAACTTTAATCTTAGCACTCTGGAGGCAGATGCAGGTAGAGCTCTGTGAGTGGCAAACAAGCATGTTTTACAAAGTTAGTTCCGGACCAGCCAGGGCAAATGGTGAGAACCCGTTCCAAAAAATAAAAGTAAAAAGCTTGCTGTAGAACCGTGCGCAGTATTGCACCAACAGCTACCTCATACATCTTTGCTGGTGTCTCCTGATTGTATCAAGAGTATTTAGCCTAGCACAGTGGTAGACATTTAGGACACAGAAAAAGAGAATTCTACCGGGTGGTGGTGGCGCACAACTTTAGTCCCAGCACTTGGGAGGCAGACACAGGTGGATCTCTGTGAGCTCAAGACCAGCCTGGTCTACAAGAGCTAGTTCCAGGACAGCCTCCAAAGCCACAGAGAAACCCTGTCTCAAAAAAAAAAAAAAAAAGAAGTTATTGAATTATACAGTGTAGGTTTTTATTTTAATTATGTATATATTGGGGGAGGAATATTGTAGGGTATTGTAGCGGGAAATGCTGGTCATGCCTGCTTGGGGGCTGGCACATGTGATGCTGACCATGAACACTTGGGCATGGTCAGAGTGATGTAGCAAGGCCTTAAATATGAGGGTTGCAGGCATGGGGCTCTCTCTGTTCCCTCACCTGCCTGGTTGTACAGGACTGGCTCTGTCGCATTAATACTTTCCTAATAAACCATCTGCTTTCAAACTAGCTCTGACTCCATTTGGATCCACATTAATTGTGTTTCACTTTAGGGTATGGTGTATACATCCACATAAGTGTGGGTACCAGGAAGACTGGAAGAGGTTATTGAAGTCCCTGGAGCAGAAGATACAAGTGAATGTGAGCTTCCCAATATGGTTAGATATGGTTCCTGGGAACTGAATTTGCAAGGGCAGTGTGTGCTCATAACCGCTGAGCTATCTTTCCAGCCCCTCTCCCTTGTAGGTTAAAATGTAACCTAGGATATTCATACAATGGCAATTTCATCTGACCTTGCATATCTCTGAATGTTTTTCTGTAGTTTAGCTGTTCCCTCCAATTGGACATAAGCTGACTGGCAGCTGTTATGACTCACATGTGATATGGACAATTAAAATTCTCTCCTGAGGATGGGGTGTTGTGTGGCTCATGAGACACCTAGGAGGCTTTCAATAGATCTCTCTCCACTACAGTGGGAACTCTCCAGTGGTACATTGCTGCTAAAGTTAGTCATGATCCAAGTAGAACTTCCCAATGGTACAGATGTCTCTGAATAATAAGTAACCTAAGAAAACTCATTCTTTCACCAACCTGGACATGGATGGGATGTTTTCTTTGTTATGTTGGTGCCCTCATACTCTCTCTGTCTCTGTCTCTCTGTCTCTGTCCCTCTCTCTCTCTCTCTCTCTCTCTCTCTCTCTCTCTCTCTCTCACACACACACACACAGAATGCATATTGAATAGTCATCCTAATGGTATAAGGTGGTATTTTTTAAAAGACACTATAAAGGCTGCTCTCATGTATCACCAACCAGATTTAGTAGGGTGAGTAATGGCCCCCAAAAGATATCAGACTTAGTCTCTGGAATAGGCTAATGTTTTCCACTGAGTCAGAGATCAGATTCAGGCCATTGAGTTAGGGAGAAGGTAGGATATGGATTCTTGGCTGTCCTAGCATTCACTATGTGAGTTGGGGATTCAGCTCAGTGGTAGAGCATTGCCTAGTGGTTAGATCCTTAGCTCTGAAAAAAAAAAAAAAACTCACTCTGTATCATCTTAACTCTCCTCAACTTAAGTGATTATTCATTTCTCCAAGTAATTATTTACATTTTCCAACATGTACACACATGGTTTATTTAACTATCACTTCCTGAATTCTGTTTTAGATTTTGATGAAAATTCATGCTCACTGCAGTACAATTGGCCCTTGATATCCACAGATTTGCAACTGTGGATTCAACTAAACCAAATGGAAAACAGAAAAAGCAATGTGCCTATATCAAGTTTATGCAGACTTTTCATGCTCTTATTAATTAATCAACACAGTATAGTAACTGTTTTCATATCATTTACATTTTACTGGATATTATAAGTCATTTAGAGATGATTCAAGTATATAGGACAATGTGTATAAGTTCAAAGGAAATACTCTGCCATTTTTACTTTAGGGCATGCAGTGTACTTTGTTTCACAAGTCAGGACCCGGATCAAATCCCTCACAGACACAGAGGGACAGACGAGAGCCTGTGAAAAATAAACTTATTTTTACAGCTGTTCTTTGGGGCCTGGAGAGAGTTCAGTGGTTAAGAGCACTTGCTGCTCTCCCAGAGGACCTGAAATTGGTTCCCAGCACCCACCAATGGCAGCTCAGTTACCTGTAGGTGATCTGATACTCTCTTTGGGCCTCTGTGAGAAACACATGCATGCGAACAAACCCACACACAGATACATAACTAAAAATAAAATAAGAGAGGAACTGAGTTCAATTCCCAGCACTTACATTAGGCAGCTCACAATGACCTACAACAACAGCTCCAGAAGAGCTGTTGGTTTCTCTGGGCAGAAACGAGCACACACAAACAAACAATTTTTTTTAAGATTTTATTTATTTATGTGTACAACATTCTGCTTCCATGTATATCTGCACACCAGAAGAAGGCACCAGATCTCACGACAGATGGTTGTGAGCCACCATGTGGTTGCTGAGAATTGAACTCAGGACCTCTGGAGGAGCAGTTAGTGCTCTTAATCTCTGAGCCATCTCTCCAGCCCCCACACAAACAATTTTAAAACTAAGATATTCTTTAAAAAAAAATGCTAGGTGTGAGAAGCACAGGTTTTTTTTTTTTTTTTTTTTTTTTTTTTTTTTTTTTTTTTTTTTTGAGACAGGATTTCTCTGTGGCTTTGGAGGCTGTCCTGGAACTAGCTGTTGTAGACCAGGCTGGTCTCGAACTCACAGAGATCTGCCTTCCTCTGCCTCCCGAGTGCTGGGATTAAAGGCATGTGCCACCAACTCCTAGCTTAAATGTGTAGCCCAGGCTGGCCTCGAACTCATGATCCTCCTGCCTCTGCCTCCTTCAGCAAATCCTACTGGCTTGCACCACCACAACCCAAGAGGCACAGGCCTTTAATCCCAACACCTGGAAAGCAAGGCAGGTTAATCTCTGTGAGTTCGAGATCAGCCTGTCAACAGAGCAAGATCCAGGACAGCCAGGGAAATATAGCAAGACGTTGAATTACTAAACAAAACTTTAAAAAATGAATTTATGTATTGTGTACGGGTGTTTTGCCTGCATGTATGTCTGCAGAACCTCAATTACACAGGACTTCTAGAGGTCAGTAAAGGGTGTGAGATCCTCTGGTACTATGTTATAGATGGCTTTGAGCTGCCAAGTTGGTGCTTGGAACTGGAACTGAGTCCTATGCAAAACAACAAGTGCTTTTAACTGCTAAACCATCTATCCATTCTTTAAAAATAAAATCTTAGTTTTTTGTTTGTTTTTCAAGATACGATTTCTCTGTGTAGCCTTGGCTGTCCTGGAACTCACTCTAGACCAGGCTGGCCTTGAACTCACAGAGATCTACCTGCTAGTTTCTATCATTTCTCCCCATCTCTTTTAGTCTGGTATAGTCCTCTCACTAGTCAATTTAGCACATGAGAGGTTGTTTAGACCATCCTGGCCTGCACAATGAGAGCTTGTCTCAAAAAACAAACCAACCACTGGGCTTTGGTAGCACACACCTTTAATCCTAGCACTCTGGAGGCAGAGGCAGGCAATCTCTGTGAGTTCGAGGCCAGCCTGGTCTACTGAGCGAGTTCCAGGACAGGCTCCAAAACAATACAGAGAAACCCTGTCTCGAAAAAAAAAAAAAAACCAACCAAACAAACAAAAAATTTATTTTTCAGGCAAGATCTCATTACTTTCCACAGGTTTGGCCTCAGTCTCTCAGTCTCTAAGGGTCTGGGTTACAAGCATGTGCCACTATGCCTGGGGCTTATTATGAAAGATTTACCATATACATTTTTAAATTTATTTTTCTTTTTTTGAAATCCTAGTAGGTCTTGAACTCTCAATCTTTCTGCTTCACTGTCCCAAATGTTGGCCCTATAGACATGCACCATCATACACAACTCCAAGTTTTTTTGTTTTTTTTTTAATTTTGTGATTTTGTTTTCTTTGCTTTTTGAAACAGGGTCTCATTATGTAGCTCTTGTGGGTTTGGAACACACTGTATAGGCAAGGTTACCCCCAAACTCACAGAAATATGTCTGCCTCTGTCTACTGAGTCCTGGAAATAAAGAAGTGTGCCACTATCTGACAGTAAATTTATGAAAGAAATAATTATCAGTAATGAAAAAACTTTGGGGCTGGAGAGATGGCTCAGTAGTTAAGAGCACTGACTGCTCTTCCAGAGGTCCTGAGTTCAATTACTGGCAACCACATGGTGGCTCCCAACCACCTTGAATGAGATCTGGTACCCTCTGCAGGCATGCAGGCAGAAGACTGTATACATAATAAATAAATAAAATCTTTAAAAAAAAAAAAAAACTTTGTTCCAAATTTTCAAAACTCCATTATCCTTTGAACATTCCCTCCAAAATTTAAACTTTTTCTGAGGCAAAAATACAAGTTTAGACCATCCTGGGCTGCACAGTGAGAGTTTGTCTCAAAAAACAAACCAACAGCTGGGCTTGATGAGATTGTCAAGGAAATCAGGACATTGAGAGATGCCTGGGTCATGGGCATTCTGCCATTTTAGGTGGCCTTATGGTGAAATCCTGGGAGTCAAGAATCTATTGAAGGAGTGGATTCATTATAAATGTGAGTTTCTAGAGTGCTCTGTTCCTGGCCTCCTTATCTAGCACTTATGACACTTCAAAAGTTGCTCACCAGATGTTGCTCTCTGTTGAAATAAATAAAACAAACCATTAGCCAAATAAACGCCTTAGGTTCTTCAACCTGACTGACACTCCTGGAACATGGCAGTTGTCATTCTTGTCATTACTAGGGAAAGCATGTTGCAACTTTTAAATTATGAACAGTACTAATGCTAAAAAAATGTGGTGATAGGGCTTCAGAAAATAGATGACTTATAGCTACCAAACCAAACATTTAATCTGTTCAAATCTAAGGAGCCCAGATTATAAGCATTTCGACCTATCAGATGAGATGCACAGAGATTCTTGCACACAGGCATCACAGAATACTGAGTATTGTAGCTCGGATGGAAAGGTATTCTGGCAACCAGGAGCCAAGAATTACCACAGGTGACAGTAAGCATAGCAGTTTACAGCCCTGCTTCAGGGAAAGGCTTTCCCAGTGTATCAGCTCTGCTATGGCAGGAGAGGGTTTCCCCAGCCAAGTTGCTCCAGTCCCAGGAGAGCAGAATGTAATAACTTTGCTTTGCCAGGGGAAGGTTTCCCAGGCACAAAGTGTTACAGCCCAGCTCCAGTCTGAAAGAAGGTCACCCAAACCTCATTCAAGAGATTTATTGGGAGGGAAGAATCCAGGAGAGTGCCTGCCCTTTGCCAGGGTGGCAGAGGACAGCCAGGCAGCCCAAACATCAAGAAGTTGAACAGGCACAGGGTTTCTCTGTGTAGCTTTGAAGCCTGTCCTGACACTCGCTCTGGAGACCAGGCTGGCCTCAAACTCACAGAGACATAGAGATCCACCTGCCTCTGCCTTCCCAGTGCTGGGATTAAAGGCATGCACCACCAACGCCCGGCTTATATGGGGATTCTTAGATGGCGGAGTTTTCCAGGGAGATTTTAAGGGTGGGGATTGGTCAGATTTCAATCCTTGAGCTCAGATTGGCTAGCTCTCCTGCTCAGAGATTGGTTGGTTTTCTACACAGGTTTAGGGTCAGATTTGGCTCTGGTTTGAGGGCAAAGGGTATTTCTTTGGCACTTTGGTTTCAGCGTCAGGGTGCATTTCTTTGGTTCTTGTGGCAGGGCCAAAGTGTGTTTCTTTGGCTCTTTTCAGGGTGTGTTTCTTTAGCTGGCCCTTTTCCCTTACAGTTATGTATCAACTCAGTGTACCTACAGCTTCATATTTCAAGTGCTTAACAGAAAAAAAAAATGGTTATTATCTTCAGCAGTCATTGAAATGTTATGGTTATTTATTTCCAAATCGTCATTGAAGCCAAATAAATGCTGGTGATGATGGGAAGTAAAGCATTATGTAATGTAAAAGCTTACTCAGCTCTTCCATTAACCTATGGACAAGATCATGACTTAGGTTTATATGCTTGTCATTGAATAAATGTGCTTTTATTGTACTTCAGAAGAGAAAAAAGGGGGATAGACCTGTGTTTTAAACGCTGAAAAAAAATTTTCAGCTTTTTTGTACATTTGTATGCATGCTTATGAATGTGTAGCTGCATGCATGCACTCACTTATTGGTATAGGTACGCCAGAGGGGGGCATTGGCTCTCCTGGAACTGGAATTGCTGGCAGTTAGAAATTGTCACACGAGGATGCAAATCCTGGTAGTCTCTAAGAACAGTATGCACCTTTTTTTTTTTTTTTTGGCTTTTCAAGACAGGGTTTCTCTGAAGCTTTACGGCATCTGTCTGGGAACTTGCTCTATAGAACCGACTGGCCTCAAATTGAGAGATACACTTGTCTCTGCCTCCAGGGTGCTGGGATTAAAGGCGAACAAGGTCACCGCTCGCCCTACCTCCATCTCTTAAATGCTGGGATTATAGGCATGTATCACAAGGTGTGGGATTTGTTTTGAAATTATAGCTAGGGGCTGGAGCAATGGCTTAGAGGTTAAAAGCACTGAATGCTCTTCCAGAGGGCCTGGGTTCAATTCCTGGGACTCACATGGCAGCTCACAACTGTCTGTGATTCAAGTTCTGTGGGAAAACACCAATGTACATAAGAAACAAATTAAAAAGAAATCATATCTAAGGCAAAACCAAAACTCGTGAAATGCTTACAATCCCATTATTCCAGAGGCAGGAAAAGGATCTAGAGTTCAAGGGCTGTCTGTGCTAGATAAACACTGTCTCAAAAGAAAAAGAATCGGGTATTTTCGCATGGAATATAGCAACTTGGTCTATCACCAACTGCTTCGATGCAACTCAACAGCATCAGTTGTCATCCCGCTAACAACCGCCAGGGCGAGGCGCATCTCTCAGGTCTTTACTGGAGTCCTGGAAATCCGGCACCATGACATCCGTAGGTGTAGACGAGGAACAAAAGACCCTCGTGCCGCCCTCCCGCGGCTCCGCTCCGAACGCGCCCGGCGGGGCTCCCGGGCGAGGGTCGCTGCCCACGGGGCCACGGCGGGCAGGAGGAGCGGAGGGCGCGCGGTGGCCCGAGGCCCCGTCAACGTAGAGGACAGACGCCGGGCAGGCCCGGGAGCGCGCGCCCTGCCGGGCACCGACGGCCGAGCCCGCACAGCCCCGGACCTGGGGCGCGAGCCCGCTAGGGGGCCCGCGGCTTCCGGCGGCTGCACCTGGGCCCCGCACCGTCGTGTGGCCCCGCCGCAGCCTAGGCGCGCACGCCCTCAGCGGCCGAGCGCATGGTCGATGGTAGAGCGCGGTCCGGGCTGCTGCGGGCCAAGTTTCCCGGCCCCACGGGGCCCGGTGCTGATGGCACCAAGTTCTCCCAACAGATCCCACAAAATGGAGGACGACGTCTCCTCCCGCCGCAGCCATGGCGGAGGTGGGGGGCCGGCCATTCCCACGGGCGAGGCAAGGTGGAAGCGCCCGCGCGGCCGCCAGCGCGCCAGTGCCCTGCAGCCACGGCCCGGCCCGCCCCCTCGGCCCGCCGCAGGCACCGCGGGGCTCGCCCGTCTCCCGGGCCCTGGGAGGGGGGCGGGGGTCTGGACAGGGAGGACGCTGGGGCATCGAGGCCGCGCGCGTCTCTCCTCGGGCAGAGTCGCGGGGGACCGCGGCGACCGTCTGCAGGCCGAGGCCCGGTGGCCCGATCCCGGGCCCACGGGAAGCCTCGACGAAGATGCCCCGCCCCGAGGCCCGAACCGCGAGCCCTGTACTGCGGGCCTCGCCACTCGGGCTCCTGACCCGGGCGGACCCGGCGAGTGGGGGCGGGGCGGGGCGGGGGCACGAGGGGGAGGGAGGGAGAGGGAGGGAGGGAGGGCTGGCGAAGCCCGAGGCTGGCGGCAGGGGGGAGGGAACGGCAGGCCCGAGGGCGTGGCCCACATTTGACGGACAGCCGCTGCGACTACCTCACCGAGGAGGGTCGTGAAAGAAGGCCGGCAGAGCCAATGGACATGCCCGAGGCATTCCGGGCCGCCTTCGGCAGCAGCCAATGAGCGTGCGGAGGGCGGGGCGTCCCCGGGCTCCGCCGCGCCGCCGCCTCCTCTGCCTCCTCCTCACCAGCGCTAAAGCCGGGACTGGACCGAGCGGAATTGTGCGTGTCGCCGAAGGGGGGTGGGCCGGGGGAGGGGAGGTTCGTTCCGCGGAGCTGCAGCCAGAACCGGGTGAGGCTTATCCCCGCTGTCTTTCCTGTCGAGGGCCGCGGAGAGTGGGGGTGGCTGGGAGCAGCGCAGCCTCGGGAGGAGGAGACGGAGGTGGGTGAGGGCAGCGTCGGGAGCCTCCCACCGACCGGGTCTGAGACCGCGGTGGCGGATGTCGCCGCTGCTGCATTGCTGCTGCATCGCTGCTGCGTCGGGGCCTCGGGGCGCGTCGGGGGCCGCGCTCATGTCCCGGATGTCTTTGCGTGCGGCCCGAGGGAGTGCGCGAGCGCGGCGGGTGGGCTGGGTGGGGCGGACGCCTGGGCGGGGGCGGGGCACGCAGGGCGGGGCGGGGCGGCGGCTACCCGAGGTCGCGGGAGGTCGCGGGGTGTTTTCCTCGTTTTGTAGGCGGGTGAGGGGCCCGTTGGCCCTCCCGCCTGGTGGCTGCTTTCCCCATCTGCCCGATCGAGACCCCAAGTTTTCGGTGGTGACGGAGCCGCTTGAGTCCTGCGGCGTTTTCGCTTTTGCTCTTCTCCACCGAGCTGAGCAGCTTATATTCTTACGTGAGGCAATTTCTCCTGGCTGACTTGGTTGGTGCCTATCGCGGGCCTACGAGGCGTAGGAACCTTAGGTCCCGGGCAGGTGCTTGCCGCAATTGGGACCAGTTGTTGAACCGCTTCCCCCTTCTTGATACTGTTGTGGTGGTGGGGCGGTAACGCAGGGTGGGCTTGGGAGAAATAGGAATCCCTTACTGGCACTGGAGGACGCGTTTATCCTTCTGCAGAACTACTGGTAATAATGAAACTGGAAAGAATAGATCTTGGTCTGCTGTAGTATTTTAATAGTTGATCGCTATTTATTTGGAGAAGGTTGCTAGAAAAGCTCGGGACCGACTTCGCCTTGGTTTACTTCCTCCTCTGGTGTTCAGGGTTGAATGCTACCTCCTCCATTTGCTATTGGTGCTAAAGGGTGTTTTGTTTTGTCCTTGTACTCTAGGACTTTCAAGCCAATCTGGTGAAACATTTGGCAGAAATAAGGAAAACATCTCCATCGTGAGTCATTTTGCATAGCTTTCCTGTTTAAACTTACTAGGATACACTGTTCCATATGAGGTTTGCTCTCTTCTGTTATGTCAAGTTGCTGCTTGAGTGGTCTCTGCCCGGATAGTAGAGGCAGTGCCACCTGTGGGTACCACTAACATTTTTTTCTCTAGAACTCCTAAATAGTACTAAGCACCAATTCATTAAAATCCTGTGCACTTAATATTTTTGACCTCCTTTCCAATAGATATTTCTGTTGTTTTTTTTTTAAACTAGTAGTAACTATTTAAAGTAAGTTTTAAAATAAACGTTAAATACCTAAAAATTACTGGCAAATGTTTTAAGATTGAGGGAGAAAAAATTGAGTTCTTTTGGTTTGTAAAATATTTTATTTTATTTGTATAGGTGTTTTGCTGCTCGGGTGCAATGTTCAAGAACACCAGAAGAGGGCAGTAAATCCTTTAGAACTAGAGAGCAGGTTGGGAGCTGCACTGGAAGTGTGGGGACTTAAATCCTGGTCCCTTGGAAGAGCAGCCACTGAGCCATCTCTCCAGCCCTTGTGATTTTTCTTCCTCTTCTCTCTACCACCACCTCCTCCTCCTCCTCCTCCTCCTCCTCCTCCTCTTTTTTTTTTTTTTTTTTTTTTGGTTTTTCGAGACAGGGTTTCTCTGTGTAGCTTTGGAGCCTATCCTGGCACTTGCTCTGTAGACCAGGCTGGCCTCGAACTCACAGAGATCCACCTGCCTCTGCCTCCCGAGTGCTGGGATTAAAGGTGTGCGCCACCAACCCCGGCCCTATATAGTACTTGTTAACCCTATCTTTTTTATTTTTGAGAGAGAGAGTTGGATTCGCTGGAGCTGGAGTTCCAGGTATTTGCAAGTGGGATTAGTTGGGTGCTGGAATCAGAACTCTTCCTCTGGAAGAACAGCAAATGCTCTTAACTGTGAGCCATCTCTCCAGTATCCATCAGATGTGCCTTTTTAAAGTTAGGGTAGTGTCAGACTGTAGAATTCTCTGTCTAGTTTTTAAGAATGGATATTTGACTGGGTGTAGTGGCACATGCCTTTGATCCCTGTACTCAGGAGATAGAGGCAGGGGGAACTCTGAATTCAAGGCCAGACTGGACTATATAGAGAAACCCTGTTGGAGAGATGTGGTAGGGGGGAACCAGACACACAAAATTAAATAAACATTTTAAAAAATCATACAATTAAATAATACTAAATAAACATTTAAAAGAATTTAGACACTATAATATGGTGGGTTGTGACACATGCCTTTAATCCTAGCAGTTAGGAGTCAGAGGCAGGCAAATGTCTACAAAGTGTCAGGACAGCCAGGGCTATACAGGGAAACACTGTCTCAAAAAGAAAAAATACAATGGTTTTGATAAAGGTTTGCCAAAGGTGTTATGATCCACATGTTGCTGCTGCTTTAGAATTTCAAAGCCCTAGGGCATTGGTGGTGCACACCTTTAATCCCAGCACTTAGGAGGCAGAGGCAGGCAGATCTCTGTGAGTTCGAGGCCAGCCTGGTCTCCAGAGTGAGTGCCAGGATAGACTCCAAAGCTACACAGAGAAACCCTGTCTCTGAAAAACCAAAAAAAAAAAAAAAAGTAGTAGTAGTAGTTCAAAGCCTTGGGGCTAAAGAAATGGCTCAGACATTAAGAACATTTGCACTTGAATATTAACACCCACGTGGCAGCTAACAACTGTTTGTAACTCCAGTTCTAGGGGGATCTGACACCTTCATACAGAGACATACCTGTGAGCAAAACATCAATTCACATGAGATAAAAATAAATTATTTTTTAAAAAGAGTAATGAATTGGGGATTTAGCTCAGTGGTAGAGCTCTTAGCTAGCAAGCATAAGTTCCTGAATTTTGTCCTCAATTTGCAGTGTGTGTGTGGGGGGGGCGGCTGGGGGTTGAAAGTGGTTCAGTTCCCAGCATTCACGACTTCATTCATGGCTCCGAACTGTTTGTAACTCCAGTTCCAGGGAACTGGGCACCAGGCCTACAGGCAGTGCATAGATAAGCATTCGGGCAAAACATCCATATATGCTAAATAATTTTTTAAATATTTACAATAAGTAAAAGTCCACAAAGTTTCTTAACTGGGTACTCATAAATAAAACATAGTTACACATTTATTATTCCAAGAGAGAAGAACCATGCAGTTACAATTGATGAAAGCGAAACCAGAATTTGACAATATAAACAAACAGTTCAGTCTGACATATGGGATTTGACTCATGATCTTTTGGGCTCCAGAGACCTTTGGGCAGCTTCACTTTCTGAAGCTCTGCCATCTGCACACACAGGGCTGTCTCCTGACTCCAACCTGCTCCGCTTCACACCTGCATCTGTCTTTGGCCTTTTCAGAATCCTGGACTCTCCAAAATGCATCCCAGCACTTGGGAGGCAGAGACAGGCAGATGTCTTGAGTTTGAGGCCAGCCTGGTCTACAGAGTTCCAGGATAGCCTGGACTGTTGCACTGTTGCACAGTGAAACCTGTCTTGAAAGACCCAAAAAAAAAAAAAAAAAAAAAAAACAAGAGGAAGAGCAGAAAAGGCCTTTGTCTGACAAAAGGACTTAAGTAAGCTTCCTAAGGTGGGGGTAGGGACAGACAAGAAAAAATATAAAGATAAAAATAATTGACAACGTGAGAGAAATGGGAGTTACAGTATTATAGACATTAGTTAATAAGATCATCTGGTATAGTAATTATGTAAGGACCGTGAGTTGCTGGTATTTGGTGGAATTTTATTATTTTTTTTTTTTATTTTGGTTTCAGTTTTTTTGAGACAGGGTCTCTGTAGCTCTGTTTGTCCTGGAACTTTTCTGTGTAGACCAGACTCGCCTCAAACTTAGAGCTCCTCTTGCCTCTGCTTCTGCCTCTTAAGTGCTGAGCACTGGCTGCTCTTCCAGAGGTTCTGAGTTCAATACCCAGCAACCACATGGTAGCTCACAACCAATCTACAATAGGTTCATAGGTTCTGATGCCGTCTTCTGGCCTGCAGCTATACATGCAGAGCACTCATGCATTAAAAAAAAAAGTACAAATTAATAAAATTAGAAAAACATTTTTTTTTAAGTTGTGTGCCACTGGCCTCTCTATAGATAGAGGCCTCTCGATAGATAGATAGATAGATAGATAGATAGATAGATAGATAGACAGACAGACAGATTGATTTTTTTTTTTTAAATTGTGTCTGTGTGGACATGTACAGTTGTGGATGTATGTAGGTCCCTGTGGAGTCTAGATGAGGTATCAGGACCCCTGGAGCTGAAGTTAAATGCAGTTGTGATTCTCTTGGTATGGATGCTGGAAACTGAACTCAGGTCTTATAAGAGAACAGTAGACCCTCCTAACTGCCAAGCAATCTCTCCAGCCCAAATTTTGTTAAAATTTAAAGAAAGCATAGGCTATTTTTGTTGTGAATGGAGAGTAGTATAAAGTGGACATAGTTATTATCAAACTGCATAATTTTCATTAAACTCCACAAAGAAGTGGAATTTAACAAAGTGGTTAACAGGAAATCAGAATAAGTATCACATAATTTTTTTTTTTTAAACAGTGTTATTGGTGCAGTAAAATGAAAATAATCCTCTTTGTTTTCTGTCTCTTACAGATTCTCTGGCATGGATAAATATTCAGTGGGATGATTAGGTGACTGTACAGGCTTATGCTTTACTAGGAAATTTAGCCATGGCAGCTCATCTCACAGATGTGGATTCATTTGGTGATCCAGCTAGTTCGTTAGTCAATGCATCTAGAAACTCACCTGTGGAAGATGATGATGTTGTGTTTGTTGAATCAGTACAGCCTCCAGTTTGTACTCCAGCAAGAGCTGAGGAAAGGAACTTTGTATTTGCATCTTCAAAACACGAAAATCCACAGGGAAATTATTCCATAATTCCTCCTTCTTTGAAAGATTTGACTTCTCAAAAGGGAAATACATATGAAACAATTGTTATTGATGATGAAGGGGACACAGAAACAAATGGAGGGGATGAGAAAAATCCTACCAATTTTACTGAATGGGAACCTCATGGAAACAAACATAGTACCAAGAATTTGGATTTCTTCATTTCCAGTCTATCAAGAAGTAAGGTAAATTCATGAATGAGTATTATTGGTGTCACTACAGAATTGACTCTAATAATACTAATGTTACAACTTTAGAAACAGTTGTAAGCCCTGAATGCTGGGTGAGATAGAAGCTTAATGATTGTACATCACTGTAGAGTACCAGTTTGGGAGATGTCACTCAAGGATGTAATGTTAATGTACAAATATATACCTCATCTTTAACTTCACAGACCAAGACTGGTGTAGGACCTTTTAATCCTGGTAGGATGGATGCAGCAGATGCACTTCAGAATGGAAGATTTGCAGCACACCACAATCCTGGTACGCAGTAAGTTGTATGAACTTTCTGTGTGAGTCGGTACATATGTGTCTGGAGGCCAGAGCTGTCTTCCTCTGCTAACCTCCCTCCCTCCCTCCCTCCCTCCCCCTCCCTTCCTCCCTTCCTTCCTTCCTTCCTTCCTTCCTTTCTTTCTATGTTAATTTATTTTTTACATTCCAATCCCAGTTCCCCCTCCTCTCCTCCCTATCCCCTTACTTCACCTCCCATCTGCTCCTCGGAGAGGGGAAGACTTCCTCTGGGAGTCTACTAAATCTGTCCCATCATCTCGTTGAGGCAGGACCAAGGCACCTCCCCATTCCCCACAACCCTGTGTCTAGGCTGAGCAAGGTATCTCTCCATATAGAATGGGCTCCACTTAGTTTGTACATTAGAGTTAGATCTTGGACCCACTGCCAGAGGCCTCATATATTATCCCAGCTGCACTACTGTCACCTATTCAGGGAGTCTAGTTTGGTCTTTTGCAGGTTCCCCATTTGTCAGACTTGAGTTAGTGATCTCTCACTAGTTCACATCAGCTGATTCTGTGGGTTCCCCATCATGGTCTTGACTCCTTTGTTCATATTATCCCTCCTCCTTCACTTCGGTTGTATTCCAGGAGCTTGGCCTGATTGTTAGTTGTGGATTTTTGCATCTGCTTCCATCTGTTTCTAGAAGAGAGTTCTAGCTTCTCTGGGGTTGTGGATTATAGGCTGGGTATCTTTTGCGTTATGTCTGGTATACATTTACGAGTGAGTACATGCTGTATTTGTCTTTCTGGGTCTGGGTTACCTAACTCAGGATGGCTTTTTCTGGTTCTGTACATTTGCCTGAAAATTTTAGGATGTCATTGTTTCTTACCACTGAGTAGTACTACATTGTGTAAATGTACCACATTTTCTTTATCCATTCTTCAGTTGTGGGGAATCTAGGTTGTTTCCAAGTTCTGGCTATTACGAATAATGTTGTTATGAACGTAGTTGAGCAAATGTCCTTGTGGTTTGAGTATGCCTCCTTTGGATATATGCCCAAAAGTGGAATTGGAGGTCATGAGGTAGGTCAATTTCTAATTTTCTGAGAAATCGCCATACTGATTTCCACAGCAGCTATACAAGTTTGCACTCCCACCAGAATGGAGTAGTGTTCCCCTTTCTCCATATCCTTTCTAGCATAAGCTGTCATTGATGTTTTAATTTTAGCCATTCTGATGAATGGGTATCTCATCTACCTTATTTTTTGAAATAGTGGTTGGTTTTTTGTTTGTTTTTTTCCTGACCCTGATGCTTACCAGTTCAGCTAGACTTGTTAGCTGGCAAGTCCCAGGTTTCCCTTTTTCTATTTTCCCAACAATGGGATTATAGATGCATGCTCTTTTTTTGTTCCTTTTTTTTTTTCTGTGTCTTCTTGGCCATCCTGGAACTCACACTGTAGACCAGCCTGACCTCGAACTCACAAAAAATTTTTTTTTCCTTTTTAACCTTAAAAAAAAATCTTGAAGGGTCTCACTATGTAATCATGACAGCTTTTAAACTCAGACTGCCCTCAGCCTCACAGATCCTCCTGTCTCTGTCTCCTGGGTGTAAGGATTAAAGGTATGTGCCACCATTACTGGCTTAACTTAAAAAGAAATTCCCTATTATTTATATTAAGAGTGTAAGAGTGAGAGAGAGAGAGAGAGAGTGTGTGTGTGTGTGTGTGTGTGTGTGTGTGTGTGTGTGTGTGTGTGTGTGTGGTTTTTGTTTGTTTGTTTTTTGAGACAGGGTCTCACTGTATCTCTGACTGCCCTGAAACTCACTATGCAGAACAGGATAGCCTCAAACTCACAAATTCCAGAGTACAGAAAATAAAAGAGTGTACCATCACACCCAGCTTCCCTTGCATCTATGGAAAGATCTGGGATAAATAATATAGGCCTCAAAAACACATAGCAGGCCCAGTCTCTCTTTCTCGCTTCCTGCTGCCTGCTGATCAGCATGTAAAGTTCTCAGCTACTGCTCCAGCACCATGCCTGTCTGCTTTCAGCAATATTAATCATGGAATGACACTCTGAAAGTGTAAGCAAGCACCTAACTAAATGGTTTCTTTTAGAAGACTAGTCTTGGTCATGATGTCTTTTCATAGCAACAGAACAGTGATTAAGACAGACTCTTGTAATCTTAAAATGTATCCTGAAGATGTGATGTTGGAGTTTTGGCTATAAGTTGACCAGAAACACTAATACCTCCTCCTCTGCTCTGCCAGTTGGTAAATTAACTGACTTGTTTTGGTTTTTGTTTTGTTTTTTTGCAGCAGGGTTTCACTGTGTAGCTTTGGAACCTGTCCTGGAACTCACTCTGTAGACCAGGCTGGCTTCGAACTCAGGGAGACCTTCCTGTCTCTGCCTCCTGAGTGCTGGGATTAAAGTGGTGCAACACCACCGCCCCGGCATTAACTGATGTATTTAAAGACAGGGTGTCTAGAACCTAGACTAGGCCTAGGACTCATTCCGTCATCTTGCCTCTGTAGCACTTGGGATTGCAGGCATGCAGAACCATACCCAGCTAAAAGTTCTATTTAGGAATTTAAATATTTACATTGGAAAAATGGACACAATTGCTTTATGTATGTGCCAAACCTAAAGTGATTTTTTTTTTTTTCAGATAAACTACATCTTAGGCAATATAGTAAGGGTATCTTAGTTTCCTAATTATATATAAATATGCTTCCCTTAAGTATCAGTAAGTCCACAAGACTGTATTGAGAGTTGAGATTTTATTTCTCCCATAGTATTAGTAATGACAAATCTTGTAGAGATTGCTGTGTTTTATTCCTGCTGCTGCCTAAATCTGGTTTGTATCTGAATTTAAGTTAGCAGAGAAAGTTTAACCCCAGAGTATAACTTCTATTTATTATTACTTATTTTTATTTATGTACTGGGGAATTAGTTATAATTTCAGTATATAACATAAAAAACAATACAGAGGGATGAGAATTTTATCTAGCATGTATATCCCTAGCATCACAGAAAAGTAACAACAAACCCTAAGAGCTTATTGTACTTGCATAATCTAGTAAATTCAGGAGACAGATTTTGTCTGAGGAGTCTGACAATAAATAGCTGGTGATTTGCCACATGTCATAATCTTAGGAAACATTTACTTTTTCCCTGATGAAAGGTAATTCCTAGAATGCAAATGAAGTAGTTGTATTAGCTACTTTTTAAAAATATTTGTTATTAAATACCTGAAAAAAGCAGCTTGAGGTAGAAGGGACATATTTTGGCTCATAGTTTGAGAGAGTATAATCCACTGCAGCAGGGAATGATGACAGGCATCCCCAAAGCTAGAGGAGCCAGTGGCAGCTGCCTGTAACATTTGATTTTAGAGGTGGTGTTGCCCAGGCTAGCCTCAAACTTGTGGTCATCCTACTGTTTCCATCATACCAGGATTATAGATTACACCACCACCCAGGGTAGTACTTGCTTCTTACATGACACCACAGAGAGCTGGGCCGTAACTAGTAAGCTAGTGCTGTAACCTTACGACCTTCCCCTTAATCCCTGTCTCTACCAGGTAGGCCCTGTATACACCAGCTGGATACAACTGTTGAAACAAATGAACTCACAGGAAACATTTCATACCCAGTCAAACAGTGGGAGGAATCCTGGATTGATTGTCAAAGATATTTTGCCTTAACCACGTACTTAAGAATCTCTTCAAGATTTAAATTCAAATGTGTCCTAATGTGTATTTTTATTTATTCCATAACTTTTTCTTATGTGTTTCATTTTTAAGATTCATGGATCTCACAATCAGCATCATTTCCTCGTAACCAGAAACAGCAAGGGATGGATTCTTTATCACCAGTGGCCTCACTTCCTAAACAGAATTTCCAGCCCTCAAACCAGTATCTTACTAAACCTAAAATCACTTGTGCAAACTGCAAAAATCCTCTACAGAAGGGACAGACGGCTTATCAGCGAAAAGGATCAGCTCATCTCTTCTGTTCAACTACCTGCCTTTCTTCTTTCTCTCATAAACGCACTCGAAAGACACGGAATGTAACATGTAAAAAGTAAGCAGACCTCAGTGTTTCTCCATGTGGTTTAATGCTACCGGTATAAATAAATACTCTGGATATAAATGTAAGCTAGACTTGTGGTAGATGTTACAGAGATGTTTTCAAGGTTTTTTTGTTTGTTTTTTGTTTGTTTTTAAAGATTTTATTTATTTATTATGTATACAGTCTTCTGCCGGCATGCCAGCAGAGGGTACCAGATCTCATTCAGAGTGGTTGGGAGCCACCATGTGGTTGCCAGTAATTGAACTCAGGACCTCTGGAAGAGCAGTCAGTGCTCTTAACTGCTGAGCCATCTCTCCAGCCCAATGTTTTCAAGTTTTAAGATTGGGTTATTCTAGAACTTTAGGCTCATCTATACTGTAGGGGTTTTTTTTGGTTTATTTTCCAGACCCCCTATATACTGTAGTTTGAACAGAAGAATGTGTGGAGGTACAGAAATATAGTACCCTTCTCTTGGGTGCTACATTTGCCTTTCCCTTTTTACATGTGGGTTTTGTTTTGGTTACATTGTGTGTGTGTGCCTCTGTGTCTGTGTGTGGTGTGCTCACAAATAACCCACTGAAGTTGGTCCTTTCCCTCTACAATGTGGGTCCCAGGAGATCGAACCTAGGTCATCAAGCTTGACAGTAAGTACCTTTTCCGTTCGGGCCATCTCTCTGGGCCCACTCCCAAAATTTTTTAAGAGTTATTTTTATGGGGCTGGAGAGATGGCTCAGTGCTATAGAGTACTGGCTGCTCTTGGTTTTTCCAGCATCCAGATTAACTGTAGTTAACTCCAGTCCCAGGGGATTCAACACCATCTTTTGGCTCCTGTAGGCATTGCACCCATATGGTAAAAAGACATACATGTAGGCAAAATAACCATATACATAAAATAGAAATAAAGGCAAAAAATTTTTTAAGTTGTGTTTGTTTGTGTGTAGGTACATGTGAGTACAGGTGCACTCAAAAGTCAGATGTTGCATCACTCTGTAGCTAGGGTTGAAAGGTGGTACTTCATGTAGGCTAGGTACCAAGCCCAGGTTCTCTATGAGCAGCAGTACAATGCACCAACAAGCCATCTCTTTAGCAGCATTGGTTTCTTCCTACCAGTATTTTTTTGTTTTGTTTTGCATGTGTCTATGTAAGTATACTTCATGCATGCCTGGTACTCTCAGAGGCCCGAAGAAGATGCTCGGTTCACTGGAACTGGGGTTAAGGACAGTTATGAGCCTCCATGTGAGCACTAGGAACCAAACCTGGGTCGTCTGCAAGAGCAACCAGCACTCTTTTTCGACAGGGTTTCTTCACATAGCCCTCGCTGTCCTGGAACTAGCTCTGTAGATGAGGCTGGCCTCAAACTCAGATCCACCTGCATCTGCATCCTGAGTGCTGGGATCAAAGGTGTGTGCCACCACCACCCAGTGCAGCCAGTACCCTTAACCACTAAGCCATCTATAGCCCAACTACTAGCATTTTTTAATCCTTGAATTCTATGAACTTTAGTGCATTTTTGATGTTACAAAGGAGTTTTCTCCTGTATTATTTAGGAAATAGTGGAAGTAACACTGGGAGTGGATTTTCAAGTACAGTGATCTTAACACATTTCTTTCTCCCTTGTATTCCAGAGATTATCCTATGAAGACAGCAACTGTTATTCCTCCAGTGGAGTCAAGCAAGTCTTTACCAGAACTTCATAGTGCATCTCTGTCTTCCTGTGAATACTCCCAGAGTCTCAGAAAAGAAGTTTTTACTAAGTCAAGATGTATAATGTGTAATAAATTAGGAGAGGTCTGGCTTTTTATACTGCTACTATTTAGGCTCCTAGGAATAATGCTGAGTTTTAAGTACCAGAGTAAGCTCTGCCATCTACATAATGTCCATATTCCAAACGCTCAGGTTGGAAGAACTACTGAGATGTTAGAATTCTGTTTATTGAAAGAATTTACCAATAAGCGGTGGTGCACATTTTTAATTCCAGCATCTGAGGAGCAGGGGCAGGCAGATCTCTGTGAATTTGAGGCCAACCAGGTCTATATACATTGAGTTTCAGGACAGCCAAGGCTGTTTAAAAGTGAGGCCTTGCCAGGTAGTGATGTCAGCGCATACCTTCAGTTATAACACTCGGGAGGCAGAGACTGGCGGATCTCTGTGAGTTCCAGACCAGCCTGGTCTATAAGAGTTAGTTCCAGAATCTCTTCCACCCCTCAAAAAAATATATGTACTATAGAAAGTACATGTCTGTTTCTGTGGATTTAGTTGTAATAATACAGTAATTTTAGGACAGTGAAAGAAGCAACAGATCCTATAAGAATGTGTGGGACAAATGGCTTGATGCATGTTCAAGAGAAAGAGTCAGACATTATTCAGGGGGTCCTTTATTTTACATTGTCCTTGGTACCTCATTCTGATGTTAGGTAGCTTTGGGGGCATTCAGGTTGTTTCAATTACAGCTGTAGAACCACCTTACTGCTGTGTGCACAGACAGCATTCTAAGTATGGATAATGATTCCCCTCATCCTCCTCCCAAGTATTGTAAGGAAGGATCCAAATACTGTAGGGTGGTAAATTGTATACTACTGTCTTAAGAAATTTTGTTTTCTTTTAGGTTCGCCATGAAATCAGTGTTAACAATGTAACACATAAACTGTGTAGTAACAATTGCTTTAATGAATACAGATTTACTAATGGTTTAATAATGAACTGCTGTGAGCAATGTGGCAAGTACATGCCCAAAAACACTGGACACAGGGTCCTGATTACAGGTCAGCAAAAGAGCTTCTGCTGCCAGAATTGTGCCACTGAATATAAAGAGGTAATTCATTGTTTGATTTGTTCCTGAAATATTATTTTATGTACATGTTTGTCTGCGCATCACATGCATCCTTTATGCCCTCAAAGGCCAGAAAACAATGTTGGATCCTCTGGACCTGTAGTTACAGACAGATGTGAGCCAACATGTGAGTTCTAGGAATGTAACCCAGATCCTCTGGAAGAGCAAGCACCACAGTGCTCTTAATTGCTTAACTTCTCTAGCCCCTAATAACCCCCCCTTTTGCTTGTGTGTGCATATGCATGCGTGTTTATGTGAATGCAAGTGCCTGTGTGTGAAAGTTGGAAGACAACCTGGGGTCTGTCCTTGCCTTCTACCTTGTTTGAGACAATTATCTCATGTAATTAGTGTACCAGGCTATCTGGCCTTAAAGCTCTGTCGATTCTCTTGTTGCCGTCTCCCATTGTACTGCAGGAGTACTCAGCTTCAAGTGTTTACTGCTATGCTGGGCTCTTAAGTTTTAATACCTGTGATGATGGCATGTGCCAGCACTAGGGAGGCAGGGGCAGGTGGATCTCTGAGGTGGAAGCCACTCTGTTCTACCTAGGAAGTTAGATCATCCAAGGCTACAAAACAAGACCTTGTCTCAGAGATGTGGCTAAATACTATTATTAATTTTTTTTTCTTCAAGACAGGGTTTCTCTGTGTCTTTGGAGGCGGTCCTGGAACTTGCTCTTACAGACAAGGCTGGTCTCAAACTCAGAGATCCGCCTGCCTCTGCCTCTGCCTCTGCCTCTGCCTCTGCCTCCCAAGTGCTGGGACTAAAGGTGTTCGCCACTACTGCCCAGCTATTATTATTTTTTTTCTTTAGCAATTTCATAAATAGCTGGGTGGTGGTGGTGCACGCCTTTAATTCCAACACTTGGGAGGCAGAGGCAGGTGGTGAATCTCTGTGAATTCGAGGCCAGCCTGGTCTACCGAGCTAGTGCCAGGATAGGCTCCAAAGCTATACAGAGAAACACTGTCTCGAAAAACCAAAAAAGAAGAAAAGGTTTGAAGAGAAGAAAGTAAGATGGGGAAATATGTGTAATCAAAAGGCCGCAGCTGTCTATCTTGATCTTATTTAAAAGTGGGCAGTAGCAGGTCTTCAGAGAAGAGCAGTAGAGAAACCTAAGTGATATATGAACCTTTTAAGAAAAAGCAGAGGGCTTCCTTGGTATACACATAGTTCTGGGTTAAGTCCCTGATAGCACCACCACCACCACCACCCACACACACACAGAAAAAGAAAAAAAATAGTTGCTTATCACTGAATAATGAGTAGAGTCATAAAATATAAAGCTATTCTTTTTTTAATAAGGAGCTAGATGGTTCAGTGGTTAAGAGCATTTGCTGCTTTTCCAGAGGACAGAAGTTCAATTCCCAGGACCTACATCAGGTGGATCACTACCACCTGTAACTCCCAAGAGATACGACGTCTGGCCTCTACTGGCACCACTCCCCAAATAAAAACAAAAATAAAGTTTAAGAAAATACTTAGTTATATGAAATAAATGGTTACTATGGTGTGTGGCTAATATATGAGTGTGAGTGCAGGTGAACTTCATACCCTCGTATACAGGTGAGAGGACATTGGAGTCAGTGCTCTTCTCATTGAGTTTCAGCAAGTGTATTTATTGGCTGAGAAACCGAAGTTCCCCAAATCACTTGATCTAAGCCAGTGATTGGGGGAACATTTTTTACTGCCAATGCTTTAAGGGTGCTCTTGGCATCTAGTGGGTAGATGCTCAGTATGATCTTCTACATCCTGTTGGCACATGATAGACCCTCAACAAATCATTTTGCCTAAGGCATCCTGTGACTGGGTGTGTGGCTGGGTTATGTGAATGTGAATTCCCATCATCCTTACTGAGAAGTCTGTTGATACCAGGTGTGGTAGTAAATGCCTTTAAAATCAAAGCACTCAGGAGGCAAAGGCAGGTGGCTCTTAGTGAGTTCAAAGCCAGCCTGGTAGTAAGTTCCAGAACAGCCAGGGATTTGTAGAAAGCCCCTGTCTCCAAAAAAAAATCAAAACGAGAAGTCAGTGATTATTTTTGTTTGTTTGTTTGGTTTTTGTTTTTGTTTTTCCCCAAGAAAGGGTTTCTCTGTGTAGCCCTGGCTATCCTGGAAGTTTTTGTAGACCAGGCCTTCCTCGACCATAAAGAGATCTACCTGCCTCTGCCTCCTGAATGCTGGGACTAAAGGCATGTACCACCACACGCAGCCCAAGTTGATGATTCTTAAATTAGGAACAAAATAATTAAAGGATAATCCATGATTTGCAAATTAAGGGGATTGGTATATAGCTCATTATTGCTTACCTAGCATGCATAAAACTCTGGGTTCATTCCAAGTACCTCATAAAACTGGCGTGTAGGTACATTCCTGTATTCCTGGCACTCAGGAGGTAGAAACTGAAGGATCAGAGTTTTAGGGTCAGGCTAGAGAGAGGGTTCAGTGGATAGACACTTGTCACCAAGTCTGACAATTTGGGTTCAATCCTATAGCCTACAGGATGAGACTGAACTGAATTGTCCTCTGACTTCCACATTTGTGTCATGGTCTATGTATATACATTTACATCTACCTAAAATAAAGAAATGAAAGTTCAAAGTCATCCTTGGCTATGGAACAAACTTGGGGCCAGCCTGGGCTACATAAAAATCTGTTTTAAGTGCTGATTGGTCGCCAGGTGGTTCATGCCTTTAATCCCAGCACATGGGAAGCAGAGGTGAGTTCCAGGACAGCCAAGGCTCACACAGAAACCCTGTCTCAAAAAGTTTTTTAAAAAGGAATAAAGAAAATCGTTTAAAATGCCTTCCTTGTCTGCCATAATAAAATACAGTTCTGCCATGTATAGCAGGGAAAAGTCAAGGCCAGCCTGGCATTTAGAGAGACCATGTTTAAAAATTTAGTAAGGACTGGGTTGGGGGGGGGTCCTGGAAACATGGCTCAGAGGTTAAGAGCACTGACTACTACTCTTCCAGAGGTACCGAGTTCAAGTCCCAGCAACCACATGGTACCTCAAAACCATCTATAATGAGATCTGATGCCCTCTTCTGACCTGTAGGCATACATGAAGAGAATACTTTTTCATAATAAATCTTCAAAAATTAGGAAGGAAGAAAGAAAGAAAAACAAAAATATATTTAAAAATTTAGTAAGGGAATGGCACTTTCCTATGTTTAAGATATTGCTTTAATTTTTAGATATTTTATGTGCATGAGTGTATTGCCTGTGTTTTTATATGTGCGCCACATTCATGCCTGGTGCCCTTGTTGGTCAAAAGAAGTCATTGGATTCCCCTGGATTGGGATTACAAATAGTTGTAAGCCACCATGTTGTTGCTGGGATCAAAAACCAGGTTTTCTGAAAGAACACTGAGTGCTCTTAGGGACTGAGTTAACTCCCAAGCCCTCAGATTTTGTTTTAATTTTAATTGCATGTGTATGTGATTGTGTGCTTATGATTGCAGTTACCCATGGAGGCTAAAAGAGGCATCAGATCCCCTGGAAGATCCCCTGGAGCTTGAGTTACAGGCCTTTGTGAGCTAGCTGTACAACACTGGAACAGAACTTAGGTCCTCTTCAAAAGCCACACACTATACTGCTGAGCGATCTCTTGTTTTGCTTTTTGAGACAGTTTCTAGTCCAGCCTGGCTTGAAACTAGTTACGTTGCTGAGGATAACGTTGAATTTCTGACATCCCCCTGTAACCCTCCCAACCCAAAATTACAGGCATGTGTTACCCCCCCCCCCAGCTAGCTTATGTGATGCTGTGTATCAAACCCAGAGCTTTGTGAGTGCTATAAAATAAAGACAACCTGAGCCCATGAATAAGGAAGGAAGGAAATGGTGTGTAAGTCTCACTTAAAATCCACAAATGCTTTTTTTCTATAATGGATTTGAAAAGTAATGATAAAAATGAAGAATGTGCCATGTCTGGTCATGGTGGCCACCTTTTTTTTTTTTTCTTTTTTTCTGAGACAGCGTTTCTCTGAATGTTTGGAGGCTGTCCTGGAATTCTCTTTGAAGACCAGGCTGGCCTTGAACTCACAGAGATCCCCCAGCCTCTGCCTCCTGAGTGCTGGGATTAAAGGCCCAAGCCACAAATGACCCACATGGTGGCAGACCTTTAATACTAGCACTTGGGATGTCTGTGGAGTTTGAGGCCAGGTGGAACTACATAGTGAAGCCTCTCAAAAAAAAAAAAAAATCTAATAGAGCTGGGCATGGTGGTGCACACATTTAATCCAGTACTCAGGAGGCAGGTGGAATTCTGTGAGTTCAAGGCCAGCCCGGTCTACAAAGAGTTTCAGCACAGCCAAGACTGTAACACTGAGAAACCCTGTCTTGGAAAACCAAAAAATAAATAAATAAATGAAGAATACTGAACAGAATATTGGTAACTACAGAAATAGAGATCTTTGTTACATATATACACTTGTGTACATGTGTAAAAAGGATTATGGCAATTTTGCCATTAAATTGCTTTTGTGGGGTGGGGGTACTGGGGAGGTGGCTCAGAAGTTTAGAGTACTTGTTGCTCTTGCAAGGGGCTCAAATTTGATTCCCAACACCCATATACTGGCTTACAATCATCTATAACCAGGCATGCACATAACTCATACCTGGGGGCAAAATACCTTTGTATAAGTAAATAAGCCTTAAAAAAAAAAAAAAAAAAAAAAAAAAAACTGGACTAGATGGATGGATACCTTTAGTCAGAACAGAAGTAGGCAGATCTACATAGATTCAGGGCAGCCAGGCTACATAGTGGCATACTGCCTTGAAGGGTGGAGGATATATATATATACACACACACACATAAAATTTATTGTTTGTTGAAATGGTTTCTCTGTGTTGTGGCATCTGAGATACAACTAAGTCCGAGTATTGGGCAAAAGCCTGGAGATGTAACTAAAAGATGACATGTCCAGTGGTTTGTGCTAGGAGAGGGTGTGTCTGTCCAGCTTGATTCCAGGGAAGCAGCAGCCTTATATACAGACTTATAGCACCGTGGAAAAACCCCAGGTGTAAGAGCTCATGTTTTTGATGCCAGCTGGGCAAGGCCCAGGCTGAATTCATGGAGACCCTGTTGCAGCTGGGGCCCAACATCTCTCCCAACACTTAACAGTTCAAACTGCTTTCCCAATTCAACTTACATTGTTAAATTCCCATCAGAGCTTTAGTGAATATCCACTTGTCACTGTCAGTTGCAGCCATCTAGGTAGGTATGCTATGCCTATTTTTGTTTTTATATTTTAAGAGTATGAGTGCTTTTGTGAATATATGTACACTGAGTGCGTGCTTGGTATGCCTTACTTCTTTGAAAGCTAACAATAAGCCATTGCCTGGTCTTATTTTTGTATTTCATTTTTTTTTTTTTTTTTGGTTTTTTGAGACTGGGTTTCTCTGTAGCTTTGAAGCCTATCCTGGCATTCACTCTGGAGACCAGGCTGGCCTCGAACTCACAGAGTTCTCTGCCTCCCGAGTGCTGGGATTAAAGGCGTGCGCCACCAACGCCTGGCTGTATTTCAATTTTATAAATGCCAATAAAATCGTAATCTATTTCTTCACAGATAATGGAAACAAAATCAAAAATAGCACTTTTACAGAACAGGAAAAGGAATGCTGTCAGAGAAGAAAATGAAAGAAAATTACATGAATCAAGTACACTTTCAGAAAAAATAGGAGAAATACCAGAGAAAAAGGAAAAGGTTTCAGAGGTAATAGGAGTTGCAGTACAATGTAGCCAGGATGCATCACGGGAGGAGCGGCTTGTGAACTCGCCCCCAGTGACAGCGGGACCTGATATGGTGAAAGAGCAACTGGAAGACAGTTCAGAAGACTCTGAGATGTCAGGAGTGCTGCCTTCAGACCCAGGTTCATGGCCCCGAATATTGAATATGAAACAACGTGATACTCTTGTCAAAAATAATCCACCTCAAGTAAGAAATTTTAATTTTCCAAAAGACAGCACTGGAAGGAAGTTTTCAGAAGCGTACTACACACGGATTCTTCCAAGTGGTGAGAAAACCACCAGGTCCTGGCTACTCTATTCGGCCTCCAAAGACTCGGTGTTCTGCCTCTATTGCAGACTCTTTGGGGAAGGGAAAAACCAACTGAGAAATGAGAACGGGTGCAAAGATTGGCAGCATTTGTCACATATTCTTAGTAAACACGAAGAGAGTGAAATGCACATCAACAACAGTGTTAAGTATTCAAAATTAAAATCTTACCTGGAAAATAAAACCAGTGAAGCTACAGAGCATGGACTGTGTGAAGTTGAGGAAGATGGTGTGCTGCTCTTGTATACATAACTTCCTGTCTGCTCTAGACATGACAGTCAGTGCAGTACCCAGAGAAGTTTGTACCAGGAGCCAGTGCCAGTACATTGTGGCACTTAAGTGGAGGGACTTAGAGGATTGTGTGTTACCAACATATCTAATAGCAAATAAGTAGTAAAAAAAAATCCTGTTACAGATGGAAAAACAATTGGAGCGAATAGTCATTCTTGCAGATTTTAGTAAAGACAGTTTGAGTTTTTTGTCTATGTGGGGTCTCACCTTATAAAGTTGTTCTTAGATGACTTCCACTTTATGGCCTGAGAACCAGAAATGACAAGATACAAGCATTTTTTAACATTGTTAAAGAAAATATATTCAGGCTGTGAGTGTTGACACGTGACTTTTATCCCAGCACTCAGGTGGCAGAGGCAGGTGTATCTCTTGAGTTTGAGGTCAGCCTAGACCAGGACAGCCAGGGCTACACAGAGAAACCCTGTCTTGAAAAACCAAAAAGGACAATATATTCAAGCAGCTTAAGAACGGAGTAAGATCTGAAGCTACAGATGTTTGCTAATAAACCAAATTCTCATGTTTTCTTTCTTTACAACATTTTTCTATTTGTGCAAATAAGTTCATTTGTTATAATAAAGTAATTTGAATTTTATTGGTTTGTATTGGTTTTCAATTTAATATATACATGTTTTAGCTTTTGTTACAAGAATTATAATTACTAAGAATATACAGCTATTTTTATCTTAGTATGAATATAAGAAACATAAAAATGTATGTAGCTAGGCAGTGGTGGCACACACCTTTAACCCCAGCACTTGGGAGGCAGAGGTAGTTAGATCTCTGTGAGTTCAAGGCCATCCTGGTCTACAAAGCAAGTTCCATAACAGCCAGAGTTACATAAACTATCTCAACAAAATACAAGTGTTCGTGTATTTAACTTTTCAGTGTTATACTTCTTCCTGTGCAAGTATACGCCAGGCCAGGTGTTGGTGGCTCAAGCCTTTAGTTCCAGCACTTGGAAGGCAGAGGCAGGTGGATCTCTGAGTTTGAGACCAGACTGGTCTACAAGAGCTAGTTCCAGGACAGGCTGCAAAAGCCACAGAGAAACTCTGCCAGAAATCCTGCCTCCTCTCCTGCCTAACTACTGGCCTTTCAGGAGACTCCTCAAGTCCTGTAGCGAGCCTTTAAGTAATATGAGTTGTTACCCAGTCTGGAGCGGGCTTTTTGGTGACAAAGCTGTCTTCAAGTCACCCATGCTCCTGAAACTAAACCTGAATCCATACTGCTGTAGATAGCCCCTATAAATTTATTGACTTACTAACTTGGAATTAGATCTATCATTTCTTTACTCTATCATTGATATCCTATATGGGGTTAGTAGTTTGACACCATGTTTCAAAAGTAGAATGGACATCTCGGGAAAGATACCCAAGGTTGACCTCTGGCCTCTACATGAGCACACATGTACCTGCACACAAAATTACCTGTTCCTGTGCTTGGTATAAATAAAAGGGCTGAATACAAAGCATGGTTTTATTTTCACCAAAATATATTTTCAGTTGTGATGTTTTAAGTGTTGTCAGTGTGAAGAAATCTAGATCACCTGGGAGATGGGCCACTCAGCATTATGTTAGTTGGGGTGGGAAGACCCAGCTTTTTGTTTATCTTTCAAGACAGTGTTTCCCTGTACAGCGGTGACTGTCCTGGAATTCACTCTGAGGCCAGGCTGGTCTGGGAACTCTTTGAGCTTGGATTAAAGGTGAGCACCACCACTACCACCCTACAGGAAGACCCATCTTAATTGTGGGTGGGACCATTGCCTAGACAAAGGACGTGTGAGAAGAATGTATGCATGAATTCAATGTTCCCTTGACTGTAGTTGGAATGTCACAGTCTGCTTCAAATTACTGCTACTTCAACTTCTTTGGGATGATGAACTGTGAGTTAAAATGAATCCTTTCTTCCTTAAATTACCTTTTTTTCCAGAGTATTTTATCAAAGCAACAGGAAATGAAACAGACAGTTTTAAAGAGGGGAGAGAGAACTGGAGAGATAGCTTGGAGGTTAGGAGAAATTGTTGATTTTGTAGGAAACTTGGGTTGGGTTCCCTGCACCTATTTGGCAGCTAACAACTATCTGTAGCTGGAGTTACAGGCAATTGTAAGCTGCTGAATGTGGGTGCTGGAAACAGAACTTGGTTCTTTTCCAAGAACAATAGGTTTCATTAACCACTGAGTCAACTCTCCAGCCCCTCATTTATTTATTTATTTATTTGTTTATTTGATTATTTATTTTGAGACAGAGTTGTTTCTCTGTGTGGCCTTGGCTGTCCTGAAACTCAATCTGTAGTTCAGGCTGGCCTTGAGCTCTCAACAGAACTCTTCCTGCTGCCTTCCGAATGCTGGGACTAAAGATATGAGCTACCACTTCCTGGCTGACTTCTTAAAGTGCTATGTGTTGCTGGCATTTTCTTGTCCCACCAGGTCCCAATGCCACTTCATCCCCAAATAAACACACAAAGACTTACATTAATTATTAAATTGTTGGCAGATGGCTAGGGCTTCTTATTGGCTAACTCTGTCTTAATTACTAACCCATTTCTATAAATCTATGTATTTCTACATGGCCTTATCTTACCAGAGAATGCCTGGTGCATCCTATCCTTTGATCCCTACATGGCGTCTCCCTCTGCCTACCTTTCCCAGAATTCTCATCTCTTAGTCCGGCCTATCTTCCTGCCTCTATTGGCCAAACTGTTTTATTCATCAACCAATAAGAGAAACATATACAGAAGGACATATCCCATCAACTATGTAACCCTCAATAGCCTGGAACTAAGTACACCAGATTATCCTTGAACTCATAGAAAACTGTCTGTCTCTGCATCCAGAGTGCTGGAATTAAAGGTGTGCACCACCAACGTCCAGCTGACAGTTTCCTTTGAGATTGAAATGTTCCATCCCGCAGGGAAGTCCCTTAAACAGGAAGGTATACAACTCAAAGGAGTTTCAGGAAGTTCCTGAAGCTGACCAGATTCACTGGTACCCTTCCACCAGAGTAAGTAATAAAGCTGGCAGTCCCTCAGAGACTGAAGGAACAGAACTTCAAAGACGACTCAGACAAGCCAAAACAGCTGCCTAGAAGGAGCAGAAACCAGCTGGCACCGAAGAGGTTTAGACCAACTAAAGCACTGGGGAAGGACACTCTCCAATCTGCTGAACTGCCTGCAGGCTGGGCATTGTGCTCTACTGTTTCCAGCTTTGTGAACTGTCAACCAAACTGAGGTGAGCATTGGTAATACATCTATCTTTGAGTCATTTCCACTCCTACAAGTAAGCTCTTACTCATATTCCTATAAGTTAACCCCAGCAATTCCCTGGTTCACCAAGTTGAACTTCGGTGGTATCTGTACTTTGGCCTGACATGGGCTCCCTATCTGGGATGAGTAGATACGTTGTATCCTATTGGAAAAGTTTTGTCACATAACAAATGTGGAACAATACTGCCGCAAATAACAAGCAGCCTAAGGAAAAGAAGGAAAGCTGTTAAACTAAAGGATAAATATGGGGGCTGGAGAGATGGCTCAGAGGTTAAGAGCACTGAGGTCCTGAGTTTAATTCTCAGGAACCACATGGTGGCTCACAACAATATATAATGAGATCTGGTGCCCTCTTCTGTTGTGCAGGCAGAACACTGTACATATAATAAATAAATAAATCTTAAAAATATGAAAAGAAAGTCAGGCGTTGGTGACAAACGCCTTTTTTTTTTTTTAAGATTTTATTTATTATGTATACAACATTTTGTTTCCATGTATATCTGCACACCAGAAGAGGGCACCAGATCTCATAACGGATGGTTGTGAGCCACCATGTGGTTGCTAGAAATTGAACTCAGGACCTCTGGAAGAGCACCCAGTGCTCTTAACCTCTGAGCCATCTCTCCAGCCCCGGTGGCACATGCCTTTAATCCCAGAACTCAGGAGGCAGAGGCAGATGGATCTCTGTGAGTTTGAGACCAGCCTGGTCTGCAAGAGCTATTTCCAGGACAACCTCCAAAGCCACAGAGAAACCCTGTCTCGAAAAACCAAAAAAAAAAAAAAAAAAAAAAAAAAAAAGAAAAAGAAAAATGTTGCTGCCTACAGAACTAAAGGGAAACCTGATACAGAGAACAAAGGGTGTTGTGAGGTGCCGGGTCCGGCCTGTATCAGTCCCATGATACAGAGGCCATCTATTCTGGACTAATGTTGTCTTTGGGGCTGCAATTGGAACAGCCCTGGGTCCATCCCTGAGTGGGGGAGTGAGTGAGGATTGGGAAACTCCTAGCTACCCAACATCATTAACAGAGATATCTTGTCATCTCAGGAGGGCTCTCAGTTCATGTTAGAGTCCACAGTTTATTCAAGCATCTTCTTAAAGCACTTTCCAACAGTGGGGGTGATAGCAGAAGACATCTATTATCATGTATAAAGCTGATATCAATTATTTCCTTTAATCCTAGAGACAATCTTAGAACTGCATGTCCTCACCAGTCTCCCACCAGTCCCTAGGCATGTATTCAAACCCTCAGACATTCCACAAGGGCCCCAGCCTTCCGGCAGCAGACACATTTCATTAGCCCTCAGAATAGGTGTGAGCCCACCCAGGGCCTAGGTGTATTGTAATACAAACTATGAACCATTCTCCACCTTGGCCATGCCATCTGGAGGTAACCAGCTGGCATCTAAAAGACAATGGGAGCTTCGAGCTCCTGTAATTGAGCCGAGGTTTGCACCCCAAAATATCATAGTCAATATTTTTGGGGCCCTGACAGTCAGGGCTGAAAAGAGCAGGAAAATGAGGACACAAAGAGGATGAGGAAGAGGAGGGAGAAGATGAAGAAGGAGATGGTAGCTGGGTCATGGTGGCACACACCTTTAATACCAGCACTTGGGAGTCAGAGGCAGGTAGATCTCTGAGTTCCAGCCCAGCCTGGTCTACAGAGTGAGTTCAAGGATAGCCAGAGCTACACCAAGAAACCCTGTCTGAAACAAAAAAGAGAAAGAAAGAAATAGAAAAGAAAAAAAAGTTGATGATGAGTAAATTGGTTTTAGTGGTTTTTTTTCTTGTCTATAAAGCATTTAAGATGCCCCTTCACAACTCCTCTCCTTTTTAAATTTATTTATGTATTTGTTTGTTTTTCAAGACAGGGTTTCTCTGGGTAACAGTCTTGGCTATCCTGGAAATAGCTCTGTAGACCAGGGTGGCCTCGAATTTACAGAGATGTGCCTGCCTCTGCCTCCTCAGGGTTGGGATTAAAGGTGTTCTCCACCACTTCGTAGCAAAATTATTGATTTTTATTTTATGTATATTGATTTGTCTGCAAATATGACAATGTGAGGGTGTTGTATATTCTGGAGTTCCAGACAGTTGTGAACTGCCATGTCAATGCTAGGAATTAAATCTGTATCCTTTGGAAGAACAGTCCCTGCTCTTAATCACCAAGTGGTTTCTGCAGCCCCACAACTCCCCTCCTAAAGAAAAAAAAATCATTGACGGGAGACTGTGCGGAGTGGTGGTGGCTCACACCTTTAATGCTAGCACTTAGGAGGCAGAGGCAGCTGGATCTGTGTGTGTGTGAGGCCAGCATGGTCTACAGCGAGAGTTCCAGGGCAGGCTCCAAAGCTACAGAGAAATCCTGTCTTGGGGTTTGGGTGTGTGTGGGGAGAGTAATAACAATAACAACAAAAGAAATATAAGACTGGGGTGTGGGGCACTATGCAAGCTCACACCCCGATGTGCTACAGTCACCAAAGAACCTAGAACGATAGGGTCAAGGAGAAAAGAACCACAGCAAGACAAGTTTCTGATCAAGCTGCAAGTTTTTATTTTTCACAAGGGCCTTATATAGGCGTGCCAAGCGGGGAGCTTGACAGGCAGGGACAGGTTGTTTGAAGCCATATACCTCATAACTAAACGGTGTGTGGTGGGGGGATGCCCCTGTTCGTGAGTCCTTGAGAGTGCAGGATGTTACCAAGGTCGCAGGGTGCAGGTTTTAGATAATGGGTTAAAAGGGGGGAAGGGTTGCTAGGTAACTTGACCATGAAATGTATCTTTCCTTCTGTAAGCTACTTGATCAGCCCTGATGTTATGTATCAGGGAGGAAAGGATTGAAGGCAGTTATTTTTCTAATTATTATGGGTTATACTGGCAGCTTCTGTCCAATTCTCTTACAGGTCCAAGGTTACTTTTGTCATGGCGCCCCCAGCACTGGGGGCTGGAGAGATGACTCAGAGGTTAAGAGCACTGACTGCTCTTCCAGAGGTCCTGAGTTCAATTCCCAGCAACCACATGGTGGCTTACAACTATCTATAATGAGATCTGGTGCCCTCTTCTGGTGTTCATGCATGAAGATAATTGTATACAAAATAAATAAATAAAATCTTAAAAAAAAAAAGAAATATAAGACTGTGTAAGGTAGGTTTTTAAATTATAAATGTCTTTTTTATATAGTTAACACCTTACCAAACAATTCTTTAGCTAGCCCTGACCTTCTACCTAAAGGTACCACTTGGTACATTCTGGGGGTTGTAAATTAGCATGGAAATTTAAAGCAGGTTCTTTATATATGGAGACAGTAAAGTTTTTTTTTTTGTTTGTTTGTTTTTTTTTTTCAAGACAGGGTTTCACTGTCCTGGAACTAGCTCTTGTAGACCAGGCTGATCTCAAACTCACAGAGATCCGCCTGCCTCTGCCTCCCGAGTGCTGAGATTAAAGGCGTGCGCCACCACCGCCCGGCTGGGCTACAATTTTAAATAACATTTTATTATGTGTATTTGTGTGTACCTGCAAACGTTTATATGCACTATATGTGTGCAGGTGCCCAAAAAGGCAGAAGAGAGGTTCAGATTCCCTGGAACTGGGGCTATGGGTGCTTGTCGGCCACCTGCTGAGTGCTGAGATCCAAACTGGGTCCTCCACAAGAGCAGAAAGTACTTTTTTTTTTTAATCTTTTTATTTTTTGAGACAGGGTTTCTCTGTGGCTTTGGAGGCTGTCCTGGAACTAGCTCTTGTAGACCATGTTAGTCTCAAACTCACAGAGATTGTAGGTCTTCTGACATAGGTCAGTGCTGGCATGTGCAAAGGCTCAGGTTCAGTTCCCGAATTCTGAAAAAATAAAATTGGATTGCTTAATTACGAAATGATTTTTTTTTTTTCTGAGACAGGGTTTCTCTGTGTAGCTTTGGAGCCTATCCTGTCACTTGCTAGGAAAGGATTTTTAACAATTCTATTATTTTTGTCTTTTTTTTTTTTTTTTTGTTTTTTGTTTTTTTTTTTTGCTTCCCAAGTGCTAGCTGGTATTACAGGTGTGAACTATCATACTTGTCACAAGGTGTTTTCAATTGGTTGGAAATATTTTTTTTGTTTGTGTTTCTATTTTTCTTTTTTTGGTTTTTCGAGACAGGGTTTCTCTGTGGCTTTGGAGGCTGTCCTGGCACTCGCTCTGTAGACCAGGCTGGTCTCAAATTCACAGAGATCCATCTGCCTCTGCCTCCTGAGTGCTAGGATTAAAGGCGTGCGCCACCACTGTTGTAACGTACGTAAATTTTAACCCTGTCTCGAAAAACCAAAACAACAAAGCAGCATATGATGTAAGTTTTGTCAGGCATGGTGGAGCATGCCTTTAATCTCAGCACAGGCAGGTGGGTCTCTGAGTTTCGAGGCCAGCCCGTTCTAAAGAGGCAAGCATAGCCAGGGCTATACAGATGAAACCCTGTCTCAAGAAAAAAAATAAAGAAGGTGATTAAAATTTTTTTTATATCACTTTGCTGTGTAGCCCAACCTGACCTTGAACTCTGTATCCTTCTTCCTTAGTCTACCCAGTGCTTAAAACATGCAAGTGTTCTTTTTCCCATTCAATGATAATTACCGTAATGTTTAAAAGGGGTAAATACATTCCCTATATTTTCACACTGTACTGAAAATGTATAATTTGTTCTTTACAGGTAGTGTCTGAGCTGGGTGTCCCAGGGGTGAGGCCGGAGGATCAAAAGTTCAAGGCCAGCCTCGGATCCGGTTGCAAAAAGCAAAAACAAAAACAAAAAAAATCCTCTCCTGCAAAAGTCTCTACTATCTTAGGATGCCAGGTCCCTAGCGCCGCTGGGCTCGCCACAGTGTGCGCACGCGCCGTGCTTGCAAACGGTCTGCGAGCGCGGAATTTGCGCAGGCGCGTTGCGGAGGGGCGGGACTCTAGACCGCGTCTCTTCCAACTGCAGTTTGAGGCAGCGCCATTTTGAGCTTTCGGCCACCGCCGGCGTGATCGCGGGGAGGCAGGGCTCCCCTCCTTTACCTGGCTTTCCTTGCTTCGTTTCCATAGATACATGTGGGGACGGGTGTACACTGAAGTCTAGGCCGCATCCAGCATCCGAGGCGAGCTCGCTAAGATGATGTTAAGAGGGAACCTGAAGCAAGTACGCATTGAGAAAAACCCGGCTCGCCTTCGCGCTCTGGAGTCGGCGGCCGGCGAGGGCGAGCCGGTGCCCGCGGCGGCCATGGCGCTGACCCTGGCCGGGGAACAGGCGCCGCCACCCGCGCCTTCGGAGGAGCACGCGGACGAGGAGATGGGCTTCACCATCGACATCAAGAGTTTCCTCAAGCCGGGCGAGAAGACGTACACGCAGCGCTGCCGCCTCTTCGTGGGTAACCTGCCCACCGACATCACGGAGGAGGACTTCAAGAGGCTCTTTGAGCGCTACGGCGAGCCCAGCGAGGTCTTCATCAACCGCGACCGGGGCTTCGGCTTCATCCGCCTGGTGAGTCCGCGGCGGGGCGCGAGGAAACAAAAAGGCTGCGGGGGCTGCGGCTTGGCGTGTGGGCGCCGAAGCGTTTCAGCGCCCTGCTAGCCTCAGGTTTGTGGCGGCGAGCGTCCAGGTACCGCAGGGGGGCGGGGTCAGAGGGCGGGCGGCGTCTGGTTTGATAGTCTTGCCAGTCTGAGACGGTGATGACTCGAGGTGACTTGGGGGATGAACTTGATGAGAAATTTAAGCAGCGGACTTGTTAAATGAGTGATCCACATCCTCCTTTTGCTTTGACGGGGAATGTGCGTTGAGGGACAGGGATGTAGCTTAGTGGCAGAACGCTGGCTTAGCACCCTCAAGGCCCAGGGTTCCATCCCCAGCATCTCCTGTCTGTCTGTCTGTCTGTCTGTCTATCTATCTACCTATCTATCTTTTTTGGTTTTTTGAGACAGGATTTCTCTGTATTGTTTTTGAGCCTGTCCTGGCACTCGCTCTGTAGACCAGGCTGGCCTCGAACTCACAGAGATCCGCCTGCCTCTGGCTCCCGAGTGTTGGGATTAAAGGCGTGCCCCACCAACGCCCGACAAGTAAGAGCCCTGTGCGCTCTCTCTCCCTTTCCGCACTGCCTGCTGTCTACCTGAAGCTTCCCAGGTCCGAAAACTCCTGACAGTAGCTAAGGGCAAGGATGGATGCTACGATGTGTTTGATTTAACCTAGCATTAGAATGTTATCGTACATCTTAAAGAAAAAATCCAGTACGTTAGGCAAGAATTATGCTTAGTTTATGTTTGAAGCAGTTTTATTACTCTCTGTGTGTGGGGGTGTGGGGGTGTGGGTGTGGGGTGGGTGGGTTTGTGTGTGTGTGTGTGTCACCCATGCCTGCCATAGCATTTGTAGCGTTTGTTTTAGAAGTTAGCACAGTTCTAGTCCTTGATTATCATGGTGACAAGCGTGGCAGCAAGCAGGCATGTATGCATAGTGCTGGAGTAGTAGCTGACAGGTGACATCTTGATCCAGAAGCAGGAGGCAGAGAGAGCTAATTACCACCCTAGCAAACATTTATGCAGGGAGATGTTATAAAAGTTTCTCTATAGCCCTATCTGTTCTGGAAGTCACTCTGTAGACCATACTGGCCTTCAATTCAGAGATCCTCCTGCCTCTGCCTCCCAAGGGCTGGGATTAAAGGCGTGAGCTACCACCACCCAGGTAAGAATGATTGACTCTATCTATCCCCAGGGTCCCTTCCTGTGGCATAGAATCTGATTCCCCAGGTTTTCCCTATTTTCAAAAGACCAGAATCTTTCTTAAGGAATTTTTCAGGAAGCCTCTAATTTTTGCAATGGAGAAACTCTCTTGTTTTTGACAACAGGGGACCTAGCCACAGGGTGTGCATAGAATTATAAACTCTGTTGAGGCAGGCAGATGTCTGTGAGTTCGAGACCAACCTGGTCTACAAGAGCTAGTTCCAGGACAGCCTCCAAAGCCACAGAGAAACCCTGTCTCGAAAAACCAAGAAAAAAAAAAAAAAAAGAGAAGGATAAATTCAAGTTACTAATGAGGCATGGAAATTTTCTTAGAATTAAATATTTAGTACATATTGCAAATATAAATACATTTAGTTAAAAAATTTTACTTAATTATATTTACATTTATGCGGTTTCGCCTGCATGTATGCCTGAAGCAGGCATTGGATCCCCTGGGACTGGAGTTACAGACAGTTGTGAGCTGCCATGTAGGTGCTGGGAATTAAACCAGGGTCTTAGGAAAGAGCAGCAGGTGCCATTAACCCTTGAGTTGTCTCTCTAGCCCTAAATACATTTACTTACCTTTTAGACAAAGAGAAACAGCTTGTCTTGTGGTAAATTTTTTTTCACCCCATGGAGACAGTGTCTATGCAGCTTTGGCTGGCATAGAACTCACCCTGTAGACTAACTTGGCTTCAATCTCACAGAGCCACCATACCTCTACCACCTGGGAGTCAGGAATTAAAAATGTGTACCACCACAATGGACTGTTTACATATACTTTTGAGATAGAGTCTTGAGTTACTGGCCAGCCTGAACTACAGAGTAAGAGTATCTCAAAAGTAGCTCAGGTTGGCCAGTAACTCATTAATATAGCCTAAGTCAATCTTGATCTTCTGGCAGTCCTCCTGCCTTAGCCTCCTGGGCACTGGGTTTACAGGTGTAAGCCACCATACCTGGCTTCCTCTCACTTAAGAATAATTTCTGGAATTATAAAGTAGGAAATGGGGGGTGGTGAGATGGCTCACCAGTTAAGAGAACTGACTGGTCCTCCAGAGGTCCTGAATTTAATTCCCAACAACCACCTGACCACCTGGTGGTTTACAACCATCTATAATTGGATTTGATGCCCTCTTTGGATATGCAGATCTACATACAGATAGAGCACTCATACATAAAATACATAAATAAATTTTTCGAAAAGTAGGAAATGAACAGGCTGCCTTTTGCTCCTTTAGGACATACTGCTGTAAGCTGGGCTTGGTGGGACACACCTTTAATCCTAGCTCTGTGGAGGCAAAAATGGGAAGATCTTTGTGGGTTCCAGGCTAGCCTAGTCTACACAGCAAGTACTAGGATAGTCAGGACTAAATATAGAGACCCTGCCTCAAAGGGGGGGGGTGTACTTTTCTAAACCTGGCACCCAATATTTTTTGTATAGGAATAGGAAGACCTGTTAATTGAAAACTAGGAGTTAGCTAATAGAAATTTGACTTTTTAGATAATTTTACAGTATAATTTGAATCCTGTAAGCATCAAGTAAATTTCTAAATTTTAAATGTTGATCAAGTATATTTTTTTTCGGCTAGGCGTTGGTGGTGCACGCCTTTAATCCCAACACTCCGGAGGCAGAGGCAGGTGGATGTCTGTGAGTTCAAGACTAGCCTGGTCTACGAGAGCTAGTTCCAGGACAGCCTCCAAAGCCACAGAGAAACTCTGTCTTGGGAAAAAACAAAAAACAAAAAACAAAAACAAAAAAAACCCCAAATTTAAAAAAAGTATATTTTTTTCAGTTGGAATGCATATATAATTGTATCCTAGATGTGAATATTAATATTGGTATGTAGTGACTTAATGAATATCAATGGTAGAATGGCTATAAAACCGTGATAGGAACTGTGCCTGGTGTGTGTTTCTGGAGATTTCGAGAAACAGGTTGAGTATGTAGACAGCTTTCATAGTGTGGAGATTATAGGTGTCACCAATACCTCTTTCTAGAAGTACTTTTAAAAATGTATTATCATTTTCAACTTTTTCTTTGTGTTTTGCCTGCATGTATGTGTCTACCATGTGTGTGCCTAGTGCCCATGGGGGACAGAAGAAGATATTGGATCCACTGTAGCTGGTGGCAAGCCATTATGTAGGTTCTGGAAACCAAATTCAGATTCTCTACAGGAGCAACAAGCACTCCTGACTGCTGAGATATCTTTCCAGCTCCTAGAAATACTTGTATAAAAAAGTATTTTCTGTTACTTCTGCTTATTTATATGTGTATATACATGGGCACAACACCATCCATGTAGAGGTCAGAGGACATCCTGCAGGAATCATTTCTCTTCTTCCACTTTGTGGGTCCCAGGAATACAATTTAGGTTGTCAGGCTTGCTAGCAAAGTTGCTGATCTATCTTCACAGCCCATAGAAATACTTTTTATTTGGTAATATTTATTTATAGAGACAGGGTCTCACTTTGTAACCCAGTGTAGCCTGAAACACACAGAAATCTGCCTGCCCCGCTGGTCATTGGTGGCACACACCTTTAATCCCAGCACTTGGGAGTCAGAGGCAGGTGGATCTCTGTGAGTTTGAGGCCAGTCTGGTCTCCAGAGTGAGTGCCAGGATAGGCTCCAAAGCTACACAGAGAAACCCTATCTCGAAAAACCAAAAAAAAAAAAAAAAAAAAAAAAGAAAAAGAAATCTGCCTGTCCCTCCTTCCCAAGAGTATTGAGATTAAAGATGACATGTTTGGGTGGGTGGGGTGGGGGGTGGGTGGGTGTGGGTGTGTGTGTGTGTGTGTGTGTGTGTGTGTGTTTTGTTCTTTTGAGACAGGGTTTCTCTGTATAACCATTCTTACTGTCCTGGAGCTCTCTCTGTAGACCAGCTGGCCTCAAACTCTCAGAGATCTAACTACTTCTGCCTCCCCAGTGCTGGGATCAAAGGCTTGCACCACCACCACCACCCAGTTAAGTTTTTAATCTTTTTTTTTTTTTAAGATTTTATTTATTATGTATACTACTGCCCTCAACTTTTTTCTTTTTTTTTAAAGATTTATTTTATTATGTGTAGTTTTCTGCTTGCATGTATGGCTGCATGCCAGAAGAGCATACCAGATTTCATTATAGATGGCTCTTACCTTTGAGCCATCTCTCCTGCCCTCTCCTTCAATTTTTGCTAAATTTAGTTGTATGCATGTAGAGGTCAAAGAACACCTTTGGGAATCTGTTCTCTTTTACCTTTTGTGGGTTCTGAGGATCAAACATCAGTCATTTTATTTGGTGGCCCGGTATTTGTTTATTTTGAGAGATAGGGTCTCATTGAGAATCAAGTAACAAGGAATTTGTGGACTGGACCAGTTCTTGCCTTCATGTTAAGAAGTAAGTGTGTAGCTGGGTGGTGGTGGCCCATGCCTTTAATCCGAGCACTTGGGAAGCAGACACAGGCTGATCTTTTGAGTTTGAGGCCAGTCTGGTCTACAGAGCAAGTTCCAGGACTGGCTCCATAGCTACTGGGAAATCCTGTCTTAAAAAAACCAAAATAAATAAATAAATAAAAAAGATTGAGGTATATATAAAGAATTATTATTTTAGGTTTTTCCAGACATGGTTTCTCTATAGCTTTGGAGTTTGGAGGCTGTTTAGCAGATCAGGCTGGCCTTGAACTCAGTGACTTGCCTGCTTCTGCCTCCCCAGTTTTGGGATCAAGGTGTGCAGTACACACACACACTCTAACCCCCCCAACCCCCACTGAGTGTTTTATTTTTTAAGCTTAAAATGTTTACAGTGATGATTCGAATACCTAGTAAAAACATGTGATGCCCAAATTAATAGATAAGAGACTTTATCTGTTTTCCATTGTTAGCCAGTCTTAGAGCCAAGCCTATTTTAATTTTTTTGTTATTCAACTTTAAAAAATTACTTTTCCTCTTAAAAAGGAATCCAGAACCCTGGCTGAAATTGCAAAAGCAGAGCTGGATGGCACCATACTGAAGAGCAGACCTCTCCGAATTCGCTTTGCTACACATGGAGCAGCCCTCACGGTCAAGAATCTTTCTCCAGTTGTTTCCAATGAGCTTCTAGAGCAAGCATTTTCCCAGTTTGGTCCAGTAGAGAAAGCTGTTGTGGTTGTGGATGATCGTGGTAGAGCTACCGGAAAAGGTTTTGTAGAATTTGCAGCGAAACCTCCTGCTCGCAAGGCTCTGGAGAGATGTGGTGATGGGGCCTTCTTGCTAACAACGTAAGTTTGTTACATCTTGTTATATGATATTGTTATATAGTAATATCTTGTTCCCAGTTCAGTTAAATATGGACTGTCTGTTTGAAATTCTGGTGTTGATTGTTTTTATATCTTTATTAATTTTTTTGAGACAAGGTCTTGATGTATGGGGCTCTGGATGGCTTAGAGCTTGCTATGGAGACAAAATGGCCTCTGGCTCAGGAGTGAAGGGATTAAAGGTGTCTATGCACCAGCAGGCCTGGCTTTTTTTTTTTTCTCCCAAAGACATTTTTTTTTTTTTTAAATCTAGTCTACAGATGTTAGCTTCTTAGTATCAGTCCTTCTACCTCAGCCTCCTGAGTGCTGGGTTTACAAGTAAGTGTGTGCCATTATGCATGGCTTGTTTTGGTATATATTTGTAGTTCTATCATGTTTGTATATGATACGTAGATACTGAATAACCATAATTTTTTGTGTGTATTATTCACTTGGTAGCATAAAGTAATCCTTTAAGAAATTTTAGCATTCTTTAGGTATAATTTTCTTTCTTGCTTTTTGGTCTAGGCTGGCCTAGAACTCTGTATGTATTGCAAACCTTGAATTTATAATCTTCCCCACTCAGTTTCCCAAGCACCAGAATTGAAGGCATGAGTGGTGTCTGCCTGGCTTAAGGAAGTATGTTTTTGTTGTTATTTTGAGACATAGTCTTGCTTTGTAGAACAGGTTGGCTTCAGCCTTACCATGTAGCTGAGGATGACTTTGAACTCATTCTGGTGGCTGGGATTATTATAGGTGTGCATTTCTATGCCTAGTCTGGTGATAAATTGCTGATTGTTCAGCTTCTTGACTTATTTTATAAAGTGGTCATATCACTTCTCATTCCTCATTACTACCAGCCATGAATGACAACTTTGGTCCTCCGCCCCAGACAGGGTTTCTCTGTAACTTGAGAGCCTGTCCTAGAACTCACTCACTTTGTAGATCTAGCTGGCTGGCCTCGAACTCACAGAGCTCCACCTGCATCTGCCTCCCGAGTGCTGGGATTAAAGGCGTCTGCCACCAACGCCGGGCTCACATTTTAATTTTTTAAATAATGATTTTCAAATAGCAGTAGCTGGAGTTACTGGTGCTAGTGTGCCACCTGATGGGGTTTTTGGGAATTGAATTAGGGCCCTCTGGAAGAGCAACAGTACTTTCACTTAACTGCCTAATCATATCTCTACCTCCTTATGACTTAAACTGAGCCCTGCACCTTGTATTTTCCATAACAGAGTACCTTTCAAATTGCTGACAATGCATTTGGTGGGAAAATGGGGGTGGTAGAAGCCTTACGTAATCATAACTCCCTTCTGGTGGTGTTCCACACGCCGTTAATCCCAGCACTTGGGAGGCTGAGGCAGGAGGATCTCTGTGAGTTTGAGGCCTGGCTTGTATCTTGTATCTGACATGTTTTGAAGTACAGAACTAACGTTTCTTTCTGAACTTACTCTTTCCTTTGGCTTCATTTAGTTAACCTTGCATTTCTGAATTGTATGATGTGTTGTGAGAGATGCTTAGAACATTTTCCTTCTTGAGTCCCCTGTGAAATTTTTGTGAATGGGGCTAGAGAGATGGCTCAGCAGGTAAGGGCACTTGCAACTCTTGTAGAAGACTCAGGTTTAGTTAGTTCTCGAATTTGCATGGCAGCTCACAACCATCCCTAACTCCAGCTCCAGGAAATCTGGTATCTTCTTGACTCCATGGGCACCAATTATACATGTAGTGTACCCACATACATACAAGCAAAACACTCATACACATAAAAAAATCTAAATAAAGAATTTTGACATGGGTTTGTCCTTTTGCTACTGAAACAACGTGAGTATGGATCAGTTTTTATTTATTTATTTATTTGTTTGTTTGTTTTTCTAGACAGGGTTTCTCTGTATTGTTTTGGAGCCTGTCCTGGAACTCGCTTTGTAGACCAGGCTGGCCTCGAACTCACAGAGTGCTGCCTGCTTCTGCCTTTCGAGTGCTGGGATTAAAGGTGTGAGCCACCAACACCGGCTTTTTTGTAGATCTTTTACCCTGGGACTCATTGTAGCCCAGGCTAACATGGATTGTGAGATAGCTTCTGCACCATAGTCTCTAATGCTGGGGATTGCAGGTAAATCATAGTAACCAGTGGGAAACTTTTTTATTTCATGTGCATTGGTATTTTGCCTGAATTTATGTCTGTGTGAGGGCATCAGATCCCCTGCAACTGGAATCACAGACCCTTGAGCTGCCATGGGGGTGTTGGGAATTGAACCAGGATCCTTTGGATGAGCAGCTACTACCCCTAATTGCTAAGCCATTTCTGGAGCCTGAAAATGTTTTTTTGTGTGGGGTGTTGGTGTATGGGGGAGTTGAGACAGAGTTTCTCTGTGTAGCCTTGGCTGTCCTGGAACTCACTTTGTAGACCAGGCTGGCCTTGAACTCAGAGATTCACCTGCCTCTGCCTCCCAAGTGCTTGGGATTAAAGGCATGCACCACCACTGCCCAACAAGAAATCGTTTTTTAAAGAAATAATTTTCTATCTTCTTACTCTTCTTTTTTTGTTCTTTAAGTTATTTAATGTTAATTTTATGTGTTTGAGTGTTTTTCTGCATGATACTGTGTGCCTGCCTGGTGCTGGTGGAGCCAGAAAAGGGTCAGATTTCTGTTGTGAGTCACCGTGTGGGTACTAAGAATTCAACTTGGGTTCTTTGGGAGAGAAGCAGTGCTCTCCTTAACTGCTGAGCCATTTTCCAGCCATACCTTCCACTTTTTTTTTTTTTTTTTTATGGGCTCTTCTGTAGCTCACTTGCCATGTATTTTAAAATGACTTTGAATTTATGTTTCTTCTGCTTCTACTTCCAGAGTGCTGAGTTAATAGGCACTTACTTATTACCATGTGCAATTTTATTCAGTTCAGGGAATGGAACCCAATGTTTTATATATAATAAGGCAAGTCTATCAACTGAGCATTATCTCTAACCCATTTTATGTGTTTTGTCTAGTTAGCGTTACACCTCAAATGTTAACAGCTTGACTTGTATTTTTTCAAGCATCATTGTTCTAAAGGCAATACAGTTTTTTTTCTTCCTTATTTTGTTTTTGTTTTTTGGAGAGTGTTTGTCTGTGTAGCTTTGTAGACCAGGATGGCCTGGAATGCATAGAGATTTGCCTGCCTCTGCCTCCTGAGAGCTAGGATTAAAGGCGTGCACTACCGCTTGGTGGCAACATAGTTTTAATACTGCTTGTATGGTTGTAGGCTGATAACAAAAAAAATTCTAATATTTTATCATGTGTTCTGCTTACTTCACTCTTCTCATGAACTCTCTCCCCCTTCTGTTTTACTTAAGAGCATAATAATGTAAGGTGAGTTTCTGGACATATCTATCAGCATCCTTCCTGGACTCTCCGTCTTCAATTACTGATTTGTTCATTGAGTGTCCTGAGCCGCGTGTGTGTGTGTGTGTGTGTGTGTGTGTGTCAGGGTATGTTCATTAGGAAGAGAGAGAGAGATTTAGGTTTCATTTTAGGCTTTTAGGCTCATGTTTGGTTTTTTCTTGTCTTATTTGATACAAGGACAGGGCCTTATGTAGCCCATGTTGGCCTAGAACATGCCCTTTAGCTCAAGGATTACACGAACTCCTCATCCTCCTACTATCTCTACCTCACAAGAATAATATATCTGTACCACCACAGTGAGTTTGTTTTTGTTTGTTTTGTTTCTAAGACAGGGTTTCTCTATGTAGTCCTGGCTCTCCTGGAACTCTCTGTAGACCAGACTGGCCTCAAACTCACAGAGATCTCTCTGCCTCTGTCTCCCAAGTGCTGGAATCAAAGGCATGTACCACCACTGCTCAGCTAGTTTTAAAAAGATTTCTTAGCCAGGCGTTGGTGGCTCACACCTTTAATCCCAGCACTCAGGAGGCAGAGGCAGGCGGATCTCTGTGAGTTCGAGGCCAGCCTGGTATCCAGAGTGAGTGCCAGGATAGGCTCCAAAGCTACACAGAGAAACCCTATCTTGAAAAACCAAAAAAAAAAAAAAAAAAAAAAAAAAATTCTTTTTGAACAGAGGGAACATGTTTTTATTCAGGAAGATTGAGCATTGTGGAGAGTGTGAGGGAGGGTTTCCTCTAGTAGAATTAAAAAATTATTATATGGATGCTTTATGGATGCCTATATATCATGTGTATGTACTGCTGAGAAGGCAGAGGAAGATGTTGGATCCCCTAGAACTGGAGTTGTTGATTTTGAGCTGCCATTTGGGTTCTGGGTACCAAACCTGAGTCTTCTGGAAGAGTAGCCAGTGCTCTTAACCTCTGAGCCATTTCTGTAGCTGTTGCTGTGGAATTTATTAAGACTATTGAACAAAACTGTTAGACCCAGGAAGATTGAGAAATAGGCTGATAAGGGTGTTTGAAGTGGTAGGACTGAGATAATGAGGCCAAATGCATATAATATGGATTAGATAACACCTATGTGTGTGCTGGAGGTTGAACCTATAAGCTCCTTCCCAGTTGTATTGTTTGTTATTTGAGACAAGATCTCACTTTGGTGCACGAAGACCTAGAACTCACCATGTATGTGGCTAAGGCTGGCATTCATCTTGCCCCAGCTTCTGTAGTGCTGGCATTAACAGATGTAAGCTATTGTCTTAGCTTGGTTTCTGTTGCTTCCATAAAAAAGCTGTGATCAAAAGCAGTTTGGGGAGAAAAGTTTTATTTCAGCTTATAATTGTCCATCATAAGAAGAAGTCAGGGAAGGAACTTGAGACAGGAACTGAAGTAGAGGCCATAGAGGAGTACTCTTTACTTTTGCTCTTAGTTTATTCAGTTTGCTTCTTTATTTATACCAAGACCACCTGCCCAGGGGTGGCTACCCACTGTGGGCTGGGCTCTTGCACATAATCAAGAAATGCCCCACAGGCTTGTCCATATAGTCTAATGATATTTTCTTAGTTGAGATTCTGTATTAGTTACTTTTCTATTGCTGTGATAAAACACTTATGACCAAGGTGACTTAGAAAAAGTTTCTGAGGGAACTGAGTCCAGTGAAGAAGGCTGAAGTGAGCTGCTTGAGCAAGAAGCTTAACATCTTGAACTGCAAGCATAAAGCAGAGAGAGCAAACTGAGAATTGGGCAAGTTGTTAACTCTCAAAGCTCCTCATTCACCTACTTCTTGCAAGGCCATACCTCCCAAGCTGCTCCAAACAGTACTATTAGCTAGGAACCAAGTATTCAAATCCCCAAGACTGTATGGGATTTTTCTCCTTTAAACCACTATAGATGACTCCAGCTTGTGTCAAGTTGACAAAATAACTAACCAACACAGCTACCATGCCTACATATTTTGACCCAGATGTTAAACATTAATTAATTTTGTAGCAGTGTCTCACTGTATAACTCTGGCTGTCATGAAACTCATTATGTGGACTAGGCTGGTCTCAAATTCAAAGATCCTTCTGTCTCTGCCTTCCTAGTACTGGGATTATAGGTGTATGCCACCATGCTTTATTTTTAATCTATGAATATTCATGATTCTTAGACATTTTGTAAAGAGTGACTTTTTTCAAGTTAATATTTTTATTATAGATTTTAGGAGAAAATGTTAATTGTAGTCTTGAAATTAATTTTTATTAATGCCTTTATACTTATCTAGAACACCTCGTCCAGTCATTGTAGAACCCATGGAGCAGTTCGATGATGAAGATGGCTTACCAGAGAAGCTAATGCAGAAAACTCAACAATACCATAAGTAAGATTTGATTAATAAAGATATTTTAGATGTGTTATTAGGTATATTGCTTTTTTTTGGTGGGGGGAGGTTGAGATAGGGTTTTTCTGTGGCTTTGGAGGCTGTCCTGGAACTAGCACTTGTAGACCAACCTGGTCTCGAACTCACAGAGATCAGCCTGCCTCTGCCTCCCCAGTGCTATGTGCCACCACTTCCCTGCCTACTATTAATACTTTTAACAGAAACTGCTTGTAGTTGAGAATATTGAAAACTATTTGAATTTCAGATGTACTCATAGCTCTTTTTTTTTTTTTTTTTTGAGGCAGTGTCTCACTTTATTGATCAGGCTGGCCTTGAACTCATACAGATCCTCTTGGCTCTGCCTCCTGAGTGCTAGGATTAAAGGCATGCACCACTACCCTCAGCCCATTTTTATTTTTCATGTAGTCATTTGTTTGCTCATTTATTACTTGACTTTTGAAAATATGTGTATACATAATTGTGCCATAAATTACATAATAGGAATTTTATTATATATGAGATGAAGCAGTTGACTGATAATGATGTCTTATAATGGCATGGCTGTTAAATATATAACTACAGGTAGAGTGAGTCAGTTTGTTTTCTTTAATCCAGCTACTTAACTTGGTACATAAGAAAACAAGTTTTATTTTGTTTTTTGTTTTTTTTTTTCCGAGACGGGGTTTCTCTGTGTAGCTTTGGAGCCTGTCCTGGCACTCACTCTGGAGACCAGGCTGGCCTCTGGCCTCGAACTCACAGAGATCCACCTGCTTCTGCCTCCCGAGTGCTGGGATTAAAGGTTTGAGCCACCAACACCCACCAAAGCCTGGCGTTTTTTTTTTTTTTTGTTTGTTTGTTTGTAAAGATTTTATTTATTATGTACACAGTGTTCTGCCTGCATGCCAGCAGAGGGCACCAGATCTCATTCAAGGTGGTTGTGAGCCACCATGTGGCTGCTAGGAATTAAACTCAGGACCTCTGGAAGAACACTCAGTGCTCTTAACAGCTGAGCCATCTCTCCAGCCCCCAACAAGAAAGTCTTTATGGGAGGTAGTAATAATAACATATGTTAGAGCACTATATTTTGTAAGTTTGATTCATGGTTTATTTATTAGTTGGGTGCTTTTGGGAAGTTTCATAAATTCATGTGTATAGAATCTTTCATGAGACTTTCATGAGACATTGTAGAATGCCTCATTGTTCAGACCATAAATATTATAAATGTCCACTAAGTGATAGTTGTTATATTCTTTGTTGTTTACTTTTTCAGTATACATGTTTGTATGTTTTTAACTTTAATATAGGGAAAGAGAACAGCCACCACGGTTTGCTCAACCTGGGACATTTGAATTTGAATATGCATCTCGATGGAAGGCTCTTGATGAAATGGAAAAGCAGCAACGAGAACAGGTTGATAGAAACATCAGAGAAGCCAAAGAGAAACTGGAGGCAGAGATGGAAGCAGCTAGACATGAACACCAATTAATGCTAATGAGGCAAGGTAAAAGATATGTATTAGTGTTTTGTTGTTCTGTTTCTGGAGATAAGATCTTTCTATGTAGATCTGGCTGGCCTTGACTTTACAGTTATGCTTGTCTCTGCCTTCCAAGTGCTGTATATTAGTATACACTTGCCAATTAGGAGTTGAAGAAACAAGAGTTATAACTCAATATATTGGTTAAAATTTTTCCATGAGAACTTTTGTGGTTGTTTTAAAGACAGAGTCTTTTCGTTTTTCTTTTCTTTCTTTTTCTTTTTGTTTTGTTTTGGTTTCTCTATGTAGCTTTTGAGCCTGTCCTGGAACTCACTTTGTAGACCTGGCTGACCTTGAACTCACAGAGAGAGGCCTGCCTCTGCCTAATTAGTGCTGGGACTAAAAGTGTGTGCCAACACAGCCCGGTAGGAGCTATGATTTTTTTTTGAATGGTAGAGTTCTTTTTTTTAAAAAAATACACAGGCTGTGGATCCATTCCAAAGTTGGACCTCAAGGTTAGGGAGGAAGGAAGGAATACCAGATGGATAACCTGTTAGAGAAGAAAAAGATTGATGTGTTCAGATTGATATGGGGATTCAGAAAGAATAGAGTCTTATTAAACCGATAACTCAGTTTTTATCTATCTGTCTATTTATTTTAGTTTTTTTGGTTTTTCAAGACAGGGTTTCTCTGTGTAGCTTTGGAGCCTATCCTGGCACTCGCTCTGGAGACCAGGCTGGCCTCGAACTCACAGAGATCCTCCTGCCTCTGCCTCCGGAGTGCTGGGATTAAAGGCTTGCGCCACCAACGCTCGGTGATAACTCAGTTTTTAAGAGCAATCTTTAAATGAAAGTTTTTGGGTTTTTTCTTTCTTTCTTTTTTTTGAGAGATGTATATATTTTGCCTTCATGTATGTCTTTGTAACATACATTATGCCTGTTGCCTTGGAAGCCAGAAGAGAGTGTTGGATCTTCTGGAATTGGAGTAACTGATGGTAATAAGCTGAATAGTGCTGGGGCCTAGGTGCTTGCTGAAAATCAAACCTAGGGTTCTCTGGAAGAGCAGCCAGCACTCACTGTTCTTAACTTCTGAGCTATCTTTCTAGCCCCCAAGAGTCTTTTTTTTTTTTTTTTTTTTTCTTTCTCAAGACAGGGTTTCTCTGTGTATCCCTGGCTGAACTCACTCTATAGACCAGGCTGGCCCTAACTTGGAGATTTGCCTGCCTCTGCCTTCCAAGTGCTGGGATTAAAAGGCATGCACCACCACTGTCCAGCTTCAAGACAGTCTTTTATTCATTTATTTATTTATTTGTTTATTTATTTATTTGGTTTTTTGAGACAGGGTTTCTCTGACTTTGGAGGCTGTCCTGGAATTAGCTCTTGTAGACCAGGCTGGTCTTGAGCTCACAGATAACCACCTGTCTGTGCCTCCCGATTGCTGGGACTAAAGGCATGGGCCACCATCGCCCAACTTATTTATCAACATACACAGTTTTGCATGCAGGTATGCCTGCAGGCCAGAAGAGGGCACCAGATCTCATTACAGATGGTTGTGAGCCACCATATGGTTGGTGGGAATTGAACTTAGGACTTCTGGTAGAATAGGCAATGATTTTAACCCCTGAACCACCTCTCCAGCCTCAAGAGCAGTCTTAATAGGAATAATTTACTTTCATCTGGGAGCCACATAGCTGACAATAAGATGAGCTGCTTAAAAAGATATTTTAGAAGCCTCCTTTTCCTCTTTGTTGATTTGTGGCTTTCTTTTGGTTGTTACTCATTTCTTCCTTTTCTTCGGAGTCTTTTTGTTTTTTTGGCTTTTATATTTTAGATTACTTTTGAGATATTATTTATTTTTATTTCATGTGTATTGAGTGTTTCCCTGAATGTGTGTGTGTGTGAGCCATGTTCATGCAGTGTTGTTATCAGAGGACAGAAGATGTCAGATCCACTAGGACTGGAGTTACACATGCTTTAGGGCTGCTGTGTGGGTGCTGGGAATCAATCTTGGGCTCTTAAATGCTAATCCATCTTCCTAACCCTGTTTGTTTTGGTTTTGTTTTTTTCCCTCATTTTTGAGACAGGATTTCTGGTTGTCCTGGAACTCACTCAATAGACCAGACTGGTCTGAATTCTGCCTGCCTCTACCTCCTAAGTGCTAGGACTTAAGGTGTGCACCACCGCTCCCCAGCTTTTAGCTCCCCCCCCCCCCTTTAAATCCACTTGTCTTGTAATTCAAGATGACTTTGAATTTCTAACTATGTACCAGAGGATGACCTTGGCACTCCAACTCCAAATGCTGGAATTATGTCATCACTATTCTCCCCCCCTTTTCCCACTTTTTTTTTTTTTTTTTCTTTTAGAGTTTTGGCTTTTGTGTTTCCTTAAATTTTTTGAGATGGGGACAGTCTCTGAAGCCCAGGCTTACCTTAAACTTAATTGTGTAGTGCAGGACAAACTTGAACTTTTGCAGTCTAGGTATTCACTGATATGCCTGGTATAATAAATGTTCACCAATGTGTGTTGTTATATCCCTGTATTCCCAACATTTGACACACAGAGCCTGGAGGATCAGGAGTTCAAGTTTATTGCCTGCTACATTTAGTGATTCCAAGTTTGGCTTGTATTTTATAAGATCCTGTATCAAACACTCCTCCCCATCACAAGAAAAATAGAAAACATTGATGACTGATCTCTAAATCCTTTTGGTAAATTCTCATTTCTATTAAGATAAAATATAGTACTTGACTTTGTTTTTGTTTTTAATAGAGTCGCACTGTTGTCCAGGCTACCTCTGCATTCATGAGTTCCAGTTTTTGGACTCAAGCCTTTTTTTTCCCTGCCTGCCATAGCCTATTTAGAGCTTAGGACTACAAACTGAACTTGTTTTCCATATGGTTTCCATTATTAATGTAGGAGACAATTTCTACGTTTTACCTTTTTTTGTGGGGGAGGCATGGGTTTGGTTTTTTCAAGACAGGGTTTTCTCTGTGTAGTCCTGGCTGTCGTGGAACTTGCTCTTTATGCCAGGCTGGTCTCCAATTCATGTAGATTTTTCTGCCTTTGCCTCCTGAGTTCTGGGACTAAATGTGTGTGCTACCACCCTCTGGCTAGTTTTTAAGATTTTTATGTGTGTGGGTGATTTGTCTGCATGTATGTCTGTGCACTAAGTCCATTAGTGCCCAAGGATTCCTGAAGAGGATGTTGGGTCCTCTGGGAGAGGAGTTACAGAGTTTCTTATTTTCCATGTGGTTACCGGGAATAGAACTCATTGCCTGTGCAAGAGCAGTGTATGCTACACTTGTAAACTGAGCCATGTCTCCAGTTCAATTCTTTGATTTTTCTCTGTGGTTTTGTATGTATATACACTTATGTTATACACTTATGTTTTACTTACTTTCATTATTTTTTTTTTTTGAGATAGGATCTCACTATGTAGTACTGATTGGTTTGGAACTCATTATGTAGACTAGTCTGGCCTCGAACTCACAGAGATCCTTTTGCCTCTGCCTCCCAAGTGTCCAGTTGATGTAATGTTCTCCAATCATAATTCTCTTATACAGCAATCCTCCTTCCTTCCTTCCTTCCTTCCTTCGTTTGTTCCTTCCTTCCTTTCTGTTTTTTCTTTTCTTTTTCTTTCCTTCCCCTTCTTTTCCTTCTTTCCCTTCCCTTTCTTCTTGAGACAGGGTCTCTCTGTTTTTTTGTAGCTCTGGCTGCCTGAAACTCCCAGAGATCCACCTGCTGGGATTAAAGGTGTACCACCACACCATGCTTTTATAAAAGTGTTAACCCTATTTTAAATAGGTTGGCTTAGGTATCACTCTATGATCATCATTTGACTGTGTGATGCTCATTCTTCATTGATTTCTTTAAAGAGGCATAGAAGTTGCATGTGGTATTGCATGCTTGTAATTAGTTCCAGAACTTTGGACAGGGAAGCAGGAGGATCCCAAGCTTAGGTTGGACAAGATTGCATAGTGTATCAAAGCATTATCTCAGAGCAACCAGATAGAGTTGCTCATGTGTTTAATCTCAGCACCTTTGAAGCTAGAGAAGGTGGATTGCAGTGATTGAAACCACTTTTGGTTGCATAGTGAGTTCTAGGTTAGTCTAGGGCATAATTCTCAACCCCCCCCCCCATTGGACAGTGTTTCTCTGTGTAACAGTTCTGGCTGTTCTAGAACTTGCTTTGTAGACCAGGCTGGCTTTGAACTCACTGAGATCCACCTGCCTCTGCCTCCCAAGTGCTGGGATTAAAGGCATGTGGCACCACTGCCCAGCCTATTCTCAACTTTCTTAATACTGTGACACTTTAATAGTCATGCTTTGGTGACCCCCAATCATAAATTTTTTCTATGCTATTTTGTAACTAATTATGAATTATACAATTTATGAAGTGTAATGTAAATACCTATGTTTTCCCATGGTTTTAGGTAAACACTGTGATAGGCTTTTTGACCCTATCTCAAAAAAAAAAAACCCATAAAAATTTAAGATTTAAAAATAAAAAAGAGGTAGCTGGAGAGACATCTTAGCAATGAAGCACACTGCTTGCTCTTCAGAGGACTAGTACCTACAGCTGTCTGTACCTCCAGTTCCAGGGGATCTAATGCCCTCTTCTGGCACACATACTTGTAGGCAAAACATTCATGCATATAAAATAAAAATAAATCCTTGAAACAAAGTAGTAAGAAAACAGTAGAACCAATATTTCCTTAGTTCTTATATGTGCCAGTACTAAACATTCCACTTTTGGATGTGAAAACACAGAAAAGGAAGGTTAAAAAATACTAATATGTAGTAATATTTTATAGATCTAATGAGACGTCAAGAAGAACTCAGACGTTTGGAAGAACTTAGAAACCAAGAATTGCAGAAACGGAAGCAAATACAGCTGAGGTAAATTAATATGTAACAAATACATTTCATTGTATGTTTTGTTGATAAATTCCCTTATTCATTCATTCATTACAAGTTGTAAAAATATAGAAGAAAATTTGGGTCCAAAGTACAATTGTTATTCTTTACCTGGTTAAGGGAACTTTGATTTCATATACCTTGGAGTTAAGTATTGCATATATTTATTGTAAAAATGCTCAGTAATTTGCCAGACTGTTTGCCTGAGACAGATACATTTAGATTGCTGTTTTGCTTGCTTTTGTTTTGAAACAGGCTTTCACTATGTAACCTGAACTGGCTTGTCACTGCTGTTGTTTACCAGGTTGGCCTCAAAGTTGAGAACTTCCAGCCTTACTTTCCCCAAATGCCACTGTGCTCATTTTTATGCAGTGCCTGGGCTCTTGTGTGGTAGATAGATTCTTTACCAACTGAGCCACATGCCCTGCTTAGGGCATGGACATTAAAATCAGGTAGCCTTCTAAGCTTCAAAAAGCATAAGTTTATGTTTTCAACAAAGCTGTGATAGATGAAACAAGCTTGAAATTTTTGTTTAGAATTTTTTTATGTTTTCAAATTACCATATAAAAGTTGTAAGGGGCCAGAGAGATAGCTCAGCAGTTAAGAGCAATAGTTGTTCTTCCAGAGTACACAAGTTCAGTACCCACATGGGAGCTCACAACTGTGTAAATCCAGTTCCAGGGGCTCCTATAACTTCACATAGACATACATGCAGGCAAAAGATCATCACCAGGCTGAGAAGCTGAGAACTTCTTTTTTCTTTTAATTTGGTTTTTCGAGACAGGGTTTCTCTTTGGAGGCTGTCCTGGAACTAGCTCTTGTAGACCAGACTGGTCTCAAACTCACAGAAATCTGCCTGTTTCTGCCTCCTGAGTGCTAGGACTAAAGGTGTGCATCACCATCACCTGGCGTCAGGTAGGCTTTTTGCATAGTGATGTGTCTTATAAATACTGCTCCACCCTGTACCCCAGCAAAGAAGACAACAAAGCAAAAACAAATAGAGTATGGAGAAAACCCTAATTGTAACAAAATATAACACCTGAATCTGATAGAACTGAATAACATAGTCACAGTGAAAAGTGATAAGGAACCTAAATAATCTTTTGTTTGTTTGGTTGGTTTGAAACAAGGTCTCCTGTAGTCCAGGGTGGTATCAAACATAGCCCAAGCTGGTCTTGAACATATTATGTAGCTGCAGCTGTCCTTGAAAAAGAATGAACTTAAGCTGAAATTTGTAGACAATAGAATATGCAGTGTAGAGAAATAAAGTATTGAGTAAGGAGAAGGGATTTTTTTTTTTTTTTTTTAATTTTCGAGACAGGCGGAAGGGATGTTACGTCCTTATTAAGTAAAAGCACACAGTCTTCATGGGGGGAGAGAGGAGGGAACTAGGAGAATGAGAAGGGGAGAAGAGGAGGGGTGGGGAAGACATGATGGTGCAGGGAATTTGAGTTTGGGGGAAGAACAGAAGAGAGCAAGATAAGAGATAATATAATAGAGGGAGACATTTTAGGTTTAAAGAGAAATCAGGCACTAGGGAAATGTCTGGAGAGCTACAAAGATGAGACCAACTCACAATCTAAGCAACAGAAGAGAGGCTACCTTAAATGCCTTCTCCTGATAATGACATTGATGACTAATTCTTATGACATCGCATAGCCCTCATCCAGAAGCTGGTGGAAGTAGCAGCAGACACCCACAGCTAAACCTTGAACTGAACTGAAATCCAGATGCAGAGAAGGAGGACTGATGAGCAAAGGGACTGATATAGATCCCCTGAATGCGGGTGTAGTGAGGAGACCTTGGAAGTCTATGGGGCCTCTTGTAGTGGATCAGTACTTAACGCTACCATAGGAATGGACTTTAGGAGCCCATCCCACATGGAGGGATACTCCCTGAGCCTATTCACAAGGGGGTTGGCCTAGGCCCTATCCCAAAGACTATGGCAGACTTTGAAGACCCCCTATGCAAGGCTTCATCCTTCCTGGGGAGCAGAAAGGGTATGGGTTGGGTAGGGCGTTAGTTGGGGGGGGGGCAGGGGATGAGGGGAGGGAGAAGGACCAGGACACACATGTAAAATAATTTTCTTGCTAATAAAAAAAAAAAGAAGAAAAAAAGAACACAGTCTGAGCTGGGAGTTGGTGGTACACCCCTTTAATCCCACCCCTTTGAGAGGCAAAGGCAGGCGGATCTCTGTGAGTTCAAGGTTCCAGGCCAGCCTGGTCTACAGAGTGAGTGCCAGGACAGGTTGCAGAGCAATACAGAGAAACCCTTCCTCCAAAAACAAAAAAACAAAAAAAGGAACACACTCTGAAAAGACCAGGTATTATATGACTCCAATAGCAGTACTATGGAAATAGCAAGCTAGGTAGTTGGGAAGGTCAGTGCTTGTCAAAGGTTAATGAGTGGAGACGAAGATGTGGGAAATTTTTTTAAAGATTATTTATGAGAGTGCCTGCATGTATACAGTGCAAGCCAGAAACAAACATTAGATTCCCCAGAACTGGAGTTAGAGGTGGTTGTAAGCCTCCATGTGGGTTCTGGGGACCCAGGTCCTCCACAAAAGCAGCAAGTACTTCTAACCTCTGAGTCATCTCTTCAGGAAATCAGATTTGTAGGGAAATAAATAAAACTTTTGTGTGATAGTACATTTTATCTTTTTTCAAACCTACAGCATGCACACCAAAACTGAACCGTAACAGATACATTGAACTCTGGATGATGATGTGTCATTGGGGTTCATGAATTTTAATAAATGTCTTACTCTAGTGGACACGTTGACAGTAGATTGTTGTAGCTTTGGGTGTGGAGGAAACTATTTGGGAATACAGTCTGCCACTCATTTTTCTTAGGAGACTCGAAAGACGAAAAAAGAAAAGAAAATACAGACTGCTCTCAAAAAACAAAGTTACACACACATGTATGTATGTATGGCACAAGAAGCCATACATTATTCTGTAATCTAGTTTTAAAGGTATAGATTAGCACTTCTGCTCTCCTTTTTTTTTTTTTTTTTTTTTTTTTTTGGTACTCTCTGTGGGTGTGTGTCGGCGGAGGGCACGCACATTTTAATGTGTAGAGTCTACACTACAGGCTGTCTTACCTGTTTCAATTTTTTGAGTGCTGAGATTATAGGTGTATATTCTCACACCTAGCATTGTATATTTTTATTAAGTGAACGTTTTAGGACCTGTAGTATGAGCCCTAGGTTTCTCACTGTTGGAGAATGGAGAAAGAAGATAAATGCTGTATGCTGGGTTAGACTCGCTCATTATTGTGAGGTCAGAGTTTTTGTTTGTTTGTTTTGTTTTAGGTTTTTCGAGTCATGGTTTCTCTGTATTCTCTGTAGTTTTGGAGGCTGTTCTGGAACTCACTAAGTAGACCAGGCTGGCCTTGAACTCAGAAGAGATCTGCCTGCCTCTGCCTCCCAAGTGCTGGGATTAAAGGTGTACGCCACCACTGCCTGGCTAAGGTTAGAGGGTTTTAGTATTGATAGGTATATGCAGAAGTATAAGCATGTGTTCAAACTGATGATTAATGGCACTATTCACTGAGTATCCCTAGAAGCAGTATGTCAACAACAGTGAACACACCTACTTTCTACATTCTTGTAGGTGCCATTTATTCCATAATAAAACAAGCTAGGGTTTTTGAATAAGTCTTATCAATGGTAAGGAAGTACTGAAAACAAGGGTAGATTATGTCAGCAGAATCTGGAAACAAACAAATGGACAGAGCTTCTCATGGCCAACAGTTTCACCAAAAGGAAGGAGAAAGGTAGACTACTTGAGACAGACACTAAGATCATTCACTATTTTTCAAACCATAGAACAAAATTCCTATAAGTTCCATACTGCTAAAAGTATTGGACAGTTAAATGCATAATGGAAAAAGAGCAGCTCTTTGCACTAGAATTTCTGAAATTAAAAAAAAAAAAATAGAAAAGGGATTAAGTCACCGATAAGTAAATAGTATATTAAGTATAGTAAAGACAATTTTTGTTTTTGCTTCAATCTTCCTATGACTGACAGTCCAGGTTTCCCTTAACCTATCCAGAAGATATTTATTGATATTATATGATAGTGGGCAAACCTTGAACAACAGGACTTTTGCATAGTGTTAATACAAATAAAATTTACATCATTAACAGTTTAGGTGGTGGGTGCTGGATATATGGCTCAGAGGTTTAAAGTACTGGCTGCTCTTTCAGAGGACCCAGGTTCCTTTCTGACACCTAAGTGGCAGCTAACAGCCATCTATAACTTTGGTTATAGAGTATCCAGTTTCCTTTTCTGACCTCTTCAGGCACTGCATGCCTGTGGTGCACAGCTATACATTTAAAAATAATTATTTTAATTGTATGAGTGTTCCAGAGATGTCTCAGTGGTGAAGAGTGTGTACTGCTCTCTTTAACATTTCTTTTAAAAATCATTTTTAAGATTTTTATTTATGTAATGTGTATGGGCGTTTTGCCTACATGTTTATGTACCATATGTATTCATGGAATGCCATTAGATGCAAGAAGAGGGAATCAAACTCTTTGGGACTGGATTTACAAATGGTTGCTTGCCATGTTGTTGTTGGGACTGGTTTTCTGAAAGAGTGGCCAGTGCTCTTAAGTGCTGGGCTGTCTGTGGCCTGAGTATACTGCTCTGCAGAAGACTCCAGATTGATTTCCAGCACCCACCCACCCACCCACATTAGGCAATTCAAAGCCTCTAGCTTGAGAGGGGAATGGAATGTTCTGTCCTTCTTGGGCATCTGCACTCATATACCCATGCATAGACATTCAATACATATACTTAAAAAGTTTTGTATTAAGGTCAAATGGGAAAATAGTAAATTTAAAGTAGAGATACCTAATAGATAGCACTATAACTAAGTGTCAACATTTTCTATTATCTGAATGAGACAGTTCATATGCTTCTGTTGATATTTCTCAGTAAGTGTATGTATGTATATATATATATATATATATATATATATATATATATATATGTGTGTGTGTGTGTGTATACATATATATATATATATGATTATCTTCTGACATTTTTTTATATTTGAATTACAAACAAGATTGAATTACATGACGATCCCAGTTCCCTTCTCCCTCCCTTCCTCCTCTACCAACCCCCCAACTAAAATCCTACCTGTCAAATGTCCTTTCTTCTAATCTACACCTGACTCAAAATTTCTGCTTCCTCATGACCTCTGCATCCTTCCTTTTCTTCCCTTCTCACTCTCATAGCTTCCTCCCCCCTCTTCCCATGTTCTCAATTTGCTCAGGGGATGGTGACCCTTTCCCCTTCTCCAGGGGACAAAGTTTGTCTCTTTTAGGGTCTTCTTTGTTCACCAGTATCACTGGCAGTGTGGATTGTAGGCTGGTAATCCCTTAATCTATGTCTAAAATCCACATATGAGTGAGTACATATCATGTTTGTCTTTTGTGATTGGGTTACCCACCCAGAATGGTTTCTTCTAGATCCATCCATTTTCCAGCAAATTTCAAGATTCCATTGTTTTTTTCTGCTGAGTAGTACTCCATTGTGTAAATGTACCACATTTTCTCTATCCATTCTTCAGTAGAGGGGCATCTAGGCTGCTTCCAGTTTCTGGCTATTACAAATAATGCTGCTATGAACATCTTTGAACAGATGTCCTTGTATGAATGTGCATCTTTTGGGTATATGTCTAGGAGTGGAATTGCTGGATCTTGTGGTAGACTGATTCCCATTTTCCTGAGGAGTCGCCATACTGATTTCCAAAGTGGTTGTACAAGTTGGCACTTCCACCACCAACCTTCTCTGACATTCTTACCAAATATGCATAACCTCATTCTTGTCAGGAGAAAAAACTAGATCATTGTAAATTGAAGGATAATCTACAAAATAATCAGAGCTCTTTAAAATGAGAGATAGAGAGAGAGAGAGAGAGAGAGAGAGAGAGAGAGAGGGGGGGGGAGGGAGGGTGAATGAATGGTATGTGTGTAACTTGCCATGATGAACTTTTAGAGGTTAGTGGATAAGTTGTTGGAGTTTTCTGTTTTCATCATAAATGAGGTCCAGGGATTAATCATGATAAATAAGTCATCAGGTCATAGGAGGAAAGCACTTTCACATCTTGAACAGACTCAGTGGCCCTCAGTTTACAAAGAAGTCAAAGTGGGCTGCAGAGGTTGTTCGGTGGTTAGCAACCATGTCCTACTACGCAGAGATCCTGGGATCAGCTACTAGCACTGACATGGTGGTTCAAGGTATCTGATACCCTTCTTTGGCCTTTGCAGGCATGCATATGGTATATATCTATACACATAATACACACAAACACAGGCAAGCACTCCTACACATAAAGTAATAACTAACATTTTTGTTTGCTTTGTATAGCCCTGGCTATGTTGGACTCATTTTGCCTGGCTCTGCTTTCCAAGTGCTAGGATTAAAGATGTGTGTCACCACACTTGACTAAATAAATACTCCACCCACCCCCCAGACAGGGTTTTCCTGTGTAGCTTTGACTGTCCTGGAAATCTCTGTAGAGGAGGCTGGCCTTGAACTCATAGAGGTCCATGTGCCTCTGCCTCCTGAGTGCTGGGGTGCTGGGATTAAAGGTGCGTGCCATCACTACCACTTTTTTTTTTTTAAGTAGAATATTTTTCCTTTTTTTGGGGGGGGGCGCTTTTAGGAATTTTTACTTTTTCTGTTTTGCTCCGAGTGCTGTAAATAAGATGTAATAAGATGTAAATAAGATGTAATAAATATTAAAAAAGATTAATTCACATAAAGAGAAAACAGTAAAAGATTGGACTCCTTTCCCAGCGTGTTCTACATAGAACCGGTGGGAAGGAAGGAAAGAACGAAGGGAGGGAGTGAAGAAGGAAGGAAGGAAGCTATGGTATGCAAATAAAGTTAGAAGATGAGTGCTATCTAAATAACCTAGAAGGGTTGTGGTACTTCTGGATAAGAGCTTTTGAATGCCGCTTCCTAGCCTGCAAGTTTACTCTTACTCGCTTGCGCGTGTGCGTGCGTGAGTGTCCAGTTCCCCCTCCCTCCTTCCCTCCTTTCATTCCAAACCCTCCACGCCCCACTTCCTCCCATCTGCTCCTTGGATAGAGTAAGACCTCCTCTAGGAAGTCTACTAAGTCTGTCCAGTCATCTTGTTGAGTTAGGACCAAGGCACCTTTCTATCCCCACACTCCTGTGTTTGGGCTGAGCAAGGTATCTCTATAGAATGGGCTCCACTAAGTCAGTTTGTGCATTAGTGTTAGATCTTGTACCCACTGCCAGTGGTTTCATATATTGTCCCAGTCACACCATTGTCACTTATATTAAGGAAGTCTAGTTTGATCTTATGCAGGTTTCCCAAGATATATTTTTTAAAGATTTATTTATTATGTATATAGTGTTCTGCTTGCATGTATGCCTGCAGGCCAGAAGGGGGCACCAGATCTCATTACAGGTAGTTGTGAACCACCATGTAGTTGCTGGGAATTGAACTCAGGACCTCTGGAAGAGTAGCCAGTGCTAATGAGTCATCTCTCCAGCCTCAAATATTTTTCTTTTTAAAAAATGTTTTGTAGCTGGGTGGTAGATGTCTTTAATTCCAGCACTCAGGAAGTAGAGGCAATCTGATTTCCTTGAGTTTGATCTCAGTCTGGTCTCAGAGCAAGTTCCCGGACAGTCAGGGCTACATAGAGGGAACCTTGCCAGTGCTATTTGCGTGTATGTAATTTTATGTGTTTTAGTATTTTGCTTGCTTGCATGCATGCATGTATGTATGTATGTATGTGAGCCACATGTATACCTGGTGCCTGTGGAGGTCAGAAGCTGGTGTGGGATCCCCTCTAACTGAAGTTAGAGATGGTTGTGAGCTAGTCTGTAGGTGCTGAGAGCCGAACTTGGGTCCACTGTAAGAGCATCAGATGCTCTTAACTGCTGACCTCTCTCTATATACACTGTAAATGTTTCTTGAAAAGGACAAAATAGTAATAACTACGTTAGGTCTTGATATCTAGTTTCTGCTTGCATGTATGCCTGCAGGCCAGAAGAGGGCACCAGATCTCATTATAAATGGTTTTGAGCCATTTTGTAACGATAAGTCTTTACACCAAGCTGTCTGAGTTCTGCCTGCTGAGTTACTGCCCCAAATAATACACAGGGACTTATATTAAGTACAATGCTGCTGGCCAATGACTAGGATTTCTCATTTGCTAGCTTAGTCTTAATTATTAATCATAATCAAAAGACTTACCTTATGGAAGATGCTGGTGGGATTCGTCCTGTCTTCCTGGGATCACATGGCGGCTCCACAGAGAGGAGAAGGAAGAGGAAGAGGATAATTTCCTTTGTTCCTGCTTATATTATGAGTCTGCCTGCTATGTCACTTCCTGCCTGGATCACAAGATTTACTACATTTCCCAGAATCCTCCTCGACTCCTAGACCCACCTATCTTTCTGCCTCATTGGTCGAACAGTGCTTTATTCATTAACCAATGTGAGAGACATCATCATGTGATTCCTGGGAATTGAACTCAGTACTTCTGGAAGAGCAGTCCAGTGCTTTTCACCTCTGAGCCATCTCTCCAGCCCCTCCATTACCCTTTCTTGTTGCAATTGTATTCCCACTGTTTTCCCTTCTTCCCATCTGTGAATGTCTGAATTTTTCTATGCTGGTTATAGATTCCAGACTATTCCCTTCTCCTTTTTCCTTCCCTCTTCTATCCTCCCATCTTGGTTCATTCTTTGCACGTGCTAGACCAGTCTTCTACCACTGAACTACATTACATCTCTTGTCCTTGATATTCAGACACCTCCATGCTAGTCCATGCTAGACTTCCATTGTGGTCCTGTGTCTCAGTTCCCCACTGAGGAGAGCACAAGGCTGTGTTACTTACCAAGTTGGGTGGAGTTCCTTGATAGAAGCTTAGTACGTGTGACTGTGGGTCCGTAGTTGTTCTTTGATTTGGAGGCTTGTAACAAAATAGGTGAAATCAAGGATGTGTTTAGCCACAAATTTGGCATATATAATTTACAGAAGTTATATTAGTTTTCTTTTTTTTCTTCTTCCATGAATGAAGTACCTAGTGGCTCAAATGTCATAGTGCTGAGACTTGTTAAAAAATGTTTTCAGACATGAAGAGGAACATCGTCGTCGTGAAGAAGAAATGATCCGACACAGAGAGCAGGAGGAACTGAGGAGACAGCAGGAGGGCTTTAAACCAAACTATATGGAAAATGTAAGTAAAATATGGCTCTACAAAGCAATGATTGCATAGATTGGATGTTGGGTATTTAGAAGTTTTCAGATTTTGGATTATTTAATAGTATATTTTCTGATTTCTGAATTTTTTAAAACAGTGATTTTGTTAATGTCCTGTAAGTGGTATATTCATTGAAAGTAATATTCATAACTTACAAAATGGTTGTTACAGTTCTTTTGTTTTAATTGATTGGTAAGAATCCTGATTTTTCAGTAAGATCCCTTGATGCATGCATCATCTCTATCTGATGTTGTCACTGTACCATTTCAGCTATTTATTTTTGAAAGTTGCAGATATATGCAAGATATATGCAATGCCCAACCATAACACCTCTAAACATAGAGCTGAACCTTTTGCCTTGTACCTTTCCTTTTCTGAATTATTTTGGATAAATTATTTAGCTTTATCCAATTTTGTATAATCAATTAGTATGTTAATATTAAGCTCACATCTGCAAGGGTCTTATGAATGGATCTGTAGAGTGGTCTTTTCCTATTCTCTGGTGTATTCCCATTAGTTATAGTCTGTAGGCATTTCCCTCCTTTTCTTCCTTCCTTTTCACACAGTACACCATTGTGTAGACTAGAGCAACTCATCTATGGGATTTTCCTGTCTGAATTTCCTTCACAGTAGTTGAAGTTTAAATCTTTAAACATTATTTATTAGGGGCTAGGAGCTTGTGCTCTGGGTGTGTTTGGAGGTCAGAGGACAACCTTCTTACACCTTATGTATATTCTAGGAATCAAACTCCAGTCTTGCTCAGCAAATACCTTTTCACCAGGCTTGAAAAATAATAAATTCTCTAAGTTCTTAATGGTAATTATACAACAGTTTCACTGTTCACTTGAATTTTGAAAAATATTTGCTGTTTTTTTTTTTTTTATTGTCAAAAGCCATGATACTTTAAAAACTAAAACTTAGTAAGTTTCTGAGGCTGAAAGTATTAAGTCTTTGGTGCCTATTTCAAATCTCTGTTCTCGTTCTTTTGTATCTGGGAATGGTTAGGTTTTTTTTTTTTTTTTTTTAACACAATGAATAAACACATAGTAAAAAAACAACTTGTAGTAACAAGAAGTGTTTGTCCCTACTATCAACTAAGTGTTATTTTCCTGGAAATTACATGATATTTAAATTCAGTTAGGAAAATGTCCATAATTGTTCTATCACCAAATTAACCAATGAAAATTTTAAAGCCTTTTGAATTTTTATTTATTAATTTCCAGCTTACCTTTGAATTCTCTTTTACTTCTTGGATACTAAGCATTTAGTGTCTTATTTTACACTGTGATCTCAGTTTTGAACGTCAGTCTTGGGACTTATCAATGTAAAGATACCATGTCCAAATAAAAGGAAGTGGAAATTAGCATATTTCCAGGCTAATACTGGTTCTTACTCTTTAAATAATAATTATATGTAAGTCATATATGATACAGTTCTTAAAGAATTTCCACTGAGGATTAAGAAATTCTACCTACTTTGTTTATTTACCTGGATATTTACTAAAGTGTTCTTTCATAGTAAAATAGGTAAATACTAACTTACTTGGTATTTTCTTGACATGAACTTTACATGTTTTATAATAAACAGTTATTTTTAGTGCTATTAATAATGTCATTCTAGTGTACTAGAAAGAAATAATTAAATTATGTTTCTAAACTTTAAAACAGTATTTCTAAACATAAGTTGGTCATATCATCAATGCAGTCCCAGACTGTTTTTGAAATGCCATTTTTTTGATTAGTTGAAATTAATGCAGATACTATTGTTATATCTATGTGGATGTTAATGATGAATGACTAGTTTAAATTTTACTTTTCTATTGTAGAACTTACTTGAAAGCATTGCTTCATTTTAAAATTGAATTATGAATTCCTTAAATTTTGTAAGAGTAAAATTTGTGTGTGTTTGGGACAGTTATGAGTGAAAGAAAGTGAGCAGCCAGGTGTGTGGATCAGGCTCTTCCCTTTCACCATGGGTTCCAAATATGGAACTTAGTTCAGTTGTCTGTCTTACACAGGGTTTTACTTATTGAGCCATCATGCTGGCCCTTTTAAGTTTTTTGTTTTTCTTGAAATGATTTTAAAAAAAAAAAAGGCAGGTATACGGTTCTGTGTGAGTGTATGGCTTGTGAGTGCAGGTTAGGATTCTCTTGAACTGGAGTTACAGGCTATTGTGAACTGCCTCAGGTGGTTTAATTAGCACTTCTAAAGTGGATTGTTTATTTCACAAGATTATTTTACTAGACTAGAATTAGATAGTACATTTAAACATATAGATAATTTTTAAGTTGTTAGAAAAAGTATGTTTTGCATACTTAAAGCCACATAATAAAAATCTGATTAGAATAGCAAATTATAGTCTGTGACCACTGCTCTTTTTCATACTACCAAACCTTAAAGATAAACATGCTACTTGTGTTTTTAAAAGATTGGGCGGGTATTTCTAGATGGGTCAGTGTGTCAAAGTACTTGTCAAGCCTAAAGACTTAAGCTCACTGTGAAAGGAGATAACCAACATCTAGAGTCGTCCTCTGACCTTCACACATGCTTTGTGGCATGTGAACAAAAAGACACATGAAGATTCTTGGGGAACTGACTCAGTAAAATATTGGCTGTGTAAGCATGAGAACTTGAGATCTGATGCATGGCCAGGTATGTCTCTAATCCCAGCAGCATCTTCAATGTTTGCTGGCCTGGTGAGCATGAGGTTCAGTGAGAGGGAGCTTGTCACAAAAACTAGGTTTGAGAAATAATTGAGGAAGACATTTCAACTTCCAGGCCTTCCCATGGCATTGTTGGAAGTGGTTGCATATACCTGTATTTCAAGCAGCACTTTAGAGACAAAAGCATGCTGCAACTTCAAGACTAGCCTGTCTCAAAACATAAATACAAGTAAAAACTTGTGGGCTAGGCAGTGGTGGTTTATGCCTTTAATCCCAGTACTCTGGAAGCAAAGGCAGTCTGGTCTATAGAGCTTGGGAGGCAAAAGGCAGCTGGTCTCTAAAAAAATTGTTGATTAACAAGAAAAAAACCTGGGTTGATGGGATGGCTCAGCAAGTAAAAGTGACATTTGCTTGGAAGTTAGATTACTTTTTTTTTTTTTTTTTTTTTTTTTTTTTTTGAAGTAATTATAGTCTATAACCTTAATTATATTCTCTAGGTTAGAACCAGCTTCTAAAAGTTGTCTTTCCAAGTGTTTAATCATGTACACACATACACATAATGAATGAGTGAATAACAAAAGGAGTGAAAATGAAGGAAATATACTAGAGACTAATTCTGATTCACTTAAAATACTTGAGTTATGTTGAAGCATAGGTTGTAATGTTTAATTTATTCTTTTTTTCTTTTTTGAGACAGGGTTTCTCTGTGTAGCCTTGGTTGTCCTGGAACTTTTTAGATTAGGCTGGCCTCAAACTCAGAGATCCTCTTGCCTCTGCCTCGAAAGTGCTGGGTGTTAATGTTTGTGTTAAATGTTTGTGCCACCACCTCTGGGTGTTTTATTTTTTTGGAGGGTGGGGGCAGCATCTCACTCTATAGAGAAGGCTGTCATGAAACTCACAGAGAACCGCCTGCTTCTGCTTCTGGAGTGCTGAGATTAAAGGAGTGCCAGTGTGTCCGACTATTTAGAACCTTTTAATAGATGATAAACTATAAGCTCAAGTTCAAGGTTTTCTCTCATTTTGTTGTCAAATTTTTAGCTTTATAATGTTTGCTATAAATAAGCCTAATATTATAAGAAGTATTACAGTAGTACTTTATTAATAATGTTAAGAGGAGTGTTGAGGTAGTTTCTGCATTCATATATTCTTGGAAATTGTGCCTTTGGGAAAAAGTTATTAAACAGTTTTAATTCCTTTTTGTTCTTTTTAAGCTTTGAAATTAGGCTATTTTTATGTGTTCTTTTTCACCGTTGAGTTTTTAAGGAAGGAATACAATGGTAAGTTAACCTCCCCTGAGTAACAAGAGGATTGTCTTTGTGGGTTTGTTTAAGGTGCTGCCTCTATTAGCCCCTATCTGAGTGCATTAAGTATTCATCTTAATTCTTAGGTAACATTGTAGCATAGGGTAAGGGTTAGGGTTAACCCTTATCACATTTAGACATTTTTTGTCAGTCTTTAACATAGTTATTTTTTGACATGCATGTTTTTTAGAATTGCAGGGATATTTAAATTGTCTTCTTAGTGTTAAACTCTTTGATAAAAGCTGTTGTAATTATAAATTAAGTATGATGGTTTTCAGTCTTGTAACCTGTCTCACTTTTCGTGTGTGTGTGTGTGTGTGTGTGTGTGTGTGTGTGTGGTGTGTGTGTGTGTGTGTGTGTGTGTGTGTGTGTTTGACTGTGAGAGAATGTATGTTTGTACATTAATTTTTTTTTAATTCACGTGTACCTGTGTCTTGCCTGCATGTATGTGAATGTACCATGTAAGTGTCTGGTGCCCATGGATATCAGAAGATGGTTTTGAATTCCTGTAATTGGAGTTACAGGCAGTTTTGAGCTACCACATGGGTACTAGGAATTGAGCCCAGGTTTTTTGGAATAGATGTCAGGGTTCAGTTTTCAATGTATTTGACCATGGTGTAAATAGTATTTAGGCTAAAATTTCTGCTATGATAGATGTACAATGTTTGAAGTTTATGAGATTAATTCTTATAACTGGCTTGTGACTTTGCATATTTGGTCACTTGGTTTGCTATAGGTTAAGAAAATTAAGCAGACAAGTAGGATATTAATCTTTTTATTTTTTTGAAATGATTTATATAGGGGCAGATTTTAATATGAACAGTTTCTTTTTCCTTTTTTTTTTTTTTTTTTTTTTTTTTTTTTTTTTTTGGTTTTCAAGACAGGGTTTCTCTATATTGTTTTGGAGCGGTCCTGGAACTCGCTCTGTAGACCAGGCTGGGATTAAAGGCGTGTGCCACCAGCACCTGGCCAGTTTCTTTTTTGAACATAGTAAATACTAATGCTTGCTTTTCATCAAAGAAAGAAAGCGATTTCATTTTAGATCTGTTCTAGATACCCCACATTAAGTTAAATATATACATGACTTTGCTCTATATGAGTTGTTGGGAATATTTCCTGGGTCTGTCTGTCTGTCCTTCCTTCCTTCCTTCCTTCCTTCCTTCCTTCCTTCCTTCCTTCTTTCCTTCTTTCTTTCTTCCTTTTCTTTTTTTTTTTCTTTCTTTTCTTTCTTTCCTTGACTGTCCTGGAACTCACTCTGTAGATCAGGCTGGCCTTGAATTCAGAGATGCCCTGCCTCTGTCTCTGGAGTGCTGGGATTAAAGGCATGTGCCATTATGCCCAGCTCTCCCTAGAATTTTCAGTGAATGCACACAATGAACTTGGAAATAGTATTGCTATGATAACTATTTCTTCAAGCTGTTTTCCTTTGTCAGCAGACAAAGGGCTGAGGATGAAGCTTGCCAAAGAGTGCTTAACCTGACATGCACAGACCTCTGAGTTCCATCCTACACTTGCACAAACCTGCAGGACGGTATAGCTTTGCAGTCTCAGCACAGGCAGGAGGATCAAGATGTTCAAGGTCATTATTGGCTATACACCAGGTTGAAAACCAACCTTGAATACATAAAACCCTGACTCAATAAAAAAAGTGGAGAAAAACCCAGGGATGAGTGGTAGCACATCCCTATCACCAAAAAACCACAAACAAACAGAAAAACCCAAAAAACGAAGTACCAACAGTTTGGGGAGGAACAAAGTATAGCCAGCAAGTGATTTTTATTTATTCAGGAATGTTGTTTTCCAAATCACTTGGGAAGAATTCTTTGTTTTTATGGAGTTAGACTTTCAGAAACTAGCCCTGGTTGTTCTGGAACTAACTCACTCTGTAGACCAGGCTGGCCTTGAATTCAAGAGATCCTCCCACCTCTGCCTCCCAATTGCTGAGATTTAAGGGATTTGCCACCAGGCTGGGCCAGCTAGGAAGAACTCTTTAATACTACCTTGTAACAAATGATGAGTACTACCTTGTAACAAATCTTTCTCTGTCCCACCAGCCAGCTCTCAAATAATGACATGGAGACTTCTTATTAATTACAAAAGCTCAGCCTATAGCTTAGGCTTGTTCCTAATTATCTCTTATAACTTAAATTAACCCATTTATATTAATCTACGTTCCATCCGAGGTGTTACCTCTCTTTCATCTTGTACCTTCTGTTTCCTATGATCTGCTGTGCCTAGATTCCCTTTCTCTTTCTGGAAATCCTTTCTATGCCTGTGCCTAGCTTTTGGCTGTTCAGGTTTTTATTATGCCAATTACAGGTGAACAAATATCTCACACCACCACCCTAGGAATGTTGGCTCAAGCCTATAACCCCAAGTATTTGGGAGGTGAAACTGGTGGATTACAAAATGAAAGCTAGACTAGGAAATAGAATATAGTGGCAGACTGTGTAACATTCTTAAGGTTCATAGTCCTCCCTAGTACTTAATACAGAGTGAATCCTTGCTCTTTTTTTTTTTTTTTTTTTTTTTTTTGGTTTGTGTTTTTTGTTTTAGAGACAGGATCTTGCTATGTATAGCCTGGACTGGCCTGGAACTTGCCATTTAGACCAGGTAGGCCTTAACTCGGAGGAAATTTCCCCACCTCTCTGTCTCCCTGTTTTTGGGATTAAGAGTGTACGTGCCTTTGTGCCTAGTAAATCCCCACATTTTATATTTAGAAATAATTTTGTGGTTGTCTAGATAGAGAAGATTTTTGCATTGTGCACTTGAGCATAGAGTTTTGCTAGAACAGAAAGTAACCATTTGGGTCACATCCATGAGACTATTGAAAAATACTTGAGATCCACCAGTTTTTTTTTTTTTTTTCTTTTTTCTTTTTCATTTTTTTGTTTTTTTTTCTTGGTCTTTCGAGACAGGGTTTCTCTGTGTAGCTTTGGAGCCTATCCTGGCACTCGCTCTGGAGGCCTCGAACTCACAAAGATCTGCCTGCCTCTGCCTCCCGAGTGCTGGGATTAAAGGCATGTGCCACCAACGCCTGATCCACCAGTATTTGGAATCAGTAGGTTTATGTTGGAAGCACACATAGCTTTGTATTTTAAAGTGTTGGACAACTTATGAACTATTTTTGTGAAGCTTAAGATGTACTTACATGTGTTGAAATCACTGTGGTAGTCATTCAAGTTTTTAAGCAGTAAATGGGGAACAGTAGTTGAGGAAACATGGGAAAGAGTTGGGGATTCATCTATACAATTTAAATAGTACAGTACTCTGTATGAACAGTGCCTTGTGGATTTGGATGCCAAGCTTGAATTGGCTTTTCGTACTAGGTGTATGCATGAGATATGCCTCAAGTGATACTGTTTTTAGTGATTTCATTTGGGTCAGCAGCCTAGAGAGGCCATGCTCATCTGCATGCTTTCTGATTTTATAAATAGAATTGAAACCTTAGTTTAGTTAGTTATTTTGTTGTTATTATTATTATTATTATTATTATTATTATTATTATTATTTATTTTTTTCCAAGACCGGGTTTCTCTGTGGCTTTTGAGGCTGTCATGGCACTCTGTAGACCAGGCTGCTCTCGAATTCACAGAGTTCCGCCTGCCTCTGCCTCCCTAGTGCTGGGACTAAAGGCTTGCATCACCACCGCTTGGCCCCTTTGTTGACATCTACTTTGCCTTACAGAGGCTAAGTTAAGTAGCTGTGAACAATAATACATATATCAAGAGTGTATGGTGAGCAAAGCCTAGAATATCATTTGGCCCTGTTTGCTGATCCCTGATCTAAAGTCAGTATAATAATTGGGGGAATCTTAAAGAAACAAAACAAAACAAAACAAAAAAACCCAAAGGCTCAGATTATCCAAACTCAACAGTTATAAATTACAATGCAAATTAATTAATTTGTATGTTTCCTTTCCAGTGTTTTTAGAAGGCCCACTGAGCAGATCTGCTTGTATCGTAAGATCCAAGGTTCCTGAGGAATCCAAATTAGGTTCATGATAGTCTTGATTATAAGTGAAAGCAAAAGTTAAAGAAGCAACAGCTAAAGTGTTGTTGCCGAATGCTATTCTTTTTGGGTTTCTAAATATTTTTAGCAGTCCTCAATAGAGGTTTAAACCATTTTTCTTTCTGATGTTGCTTCCTCTTGATCACTAGTGTCAACTTTGCTGTGTTGTTGATACCTTCATGTCAGTGTGTGTGTGTGTGTGTGTGTGTGTGTGTGTGTTTTATATGGGTGTTTTCCATTACCTCCATGATTTAATTATAAAATTGATTTGCCCTGGTATGACATGTGCATAATAAAACAGAAGGTTTGGGAATAATGAAAGTCATTAATTGTAAAAGTAACACCTATTGTTTCTTATTAATGACAAGGTTGGTAGGTACTCATTTATTTTCTGAAATGATTTATATACATATATATTTTAGAAAAGTTGTGATTTTGTATTTTCCACATGGCTTATTCTTCTTTCCTTGTAAATTATTTTAATGAGTAATTAATTAGCTTGCAATAGAAGGTTTTCCTTTTTCAGACAAGTGGAGAGGAGTCAAACAGCTGACCATTCAGAGGACACATTTTACAAGTAGTTTCCACGAACTTTCATTCTGTGGGGATAGATGAAGGGGTTGCACTGAAGGAAAGGTTTGGTTTGGACTTGGATATGACTTGCAGGTCATCTAGTCGACAGACTTGACTGTGTTGATTAAAATCCTAAACAAATGATAAAGTGGTATTATAATGGTCTTAAATGTAATGTTTTATTTGTAACCAAGTTGGGTTATTACACTTTTACTTACTTAAGTGGTTCTTTCTGTAAGATACAGACTTATAAATATTAGGGAGTATATACACTGTTTTTAGGAAATTTTCTTTATTGTGTACACTACAAAAGGACAGGGAGTCCGGGTTGTTCATTTGAATGCCATCTGTAGCTTGGGGAACATAATTGAAATAGACTTCTGAATAAACAACAATATACTTGTTAAAACTCCGATAATTTACTCATGTTATTGAGAATGTTCTTTAGGATTTTGATGATTAGATATATTTGAATTGAAAGTATTTTTCAGGGGTCTCAGCTTTTAAGAGCACTGTCTGTTCTTCAAGATCAGAGCTCAGTTCCCAGCACCCATATGGTAGACTCACTGCCTGTTGTAACTCCAGTTGCACGGGATCCAGTTGTCTCTTCTGGCCTCAAGTGCACTGCATATATGTAGGAAAAACATCCATAAAATTATTGCTCATTTTTATTTTGGTATTTAGTTGTTTATACTAAAATATAAATAGTTAAATGCTTTAATAGTAGCTAGTTACTCACAAGTTTCCATACAAATTGGAGCAAATAAATATAGTGTTCTAAGCCTTGCTTTCAAACAGAGAGAGAGACAGGATCTTTCTATGTAGTCCTGGCTATCGTCAAACTGAGAGACCTGCCTGCTTCTTCCCTTCCAAATGTTGGGGTTAAAGGCATGTACCATCATGCCCAGTTATTAAATTACTTTTAAAAAGAGAAGACACAAAATTGGCTTTGTTAGAAGAATCACATGGTCAGCCTAATGAACATGGGTTTCTTTGCTCTGTGATTGATCTCAAAAGTTTTTTCTGGGGGCTGGAGAGATGGCTCAGCAGTTAAGAGCATTGACTGCTCTTCAGAGGACCTGGGTTCAATTCCCAGCACCCACGTGGCATCTAACAACTGTTTGTAACTCCAAGATTTGACACCCTCACATAGACATACAAGCAAGCAAAACACCAATGCACATAAACTAAAAAATTAAACCAAATTTTTTATGAACATATCTAATGGAAGTTATTGGAATATCTTATTTATATTTTATTCACCCTCCTATGAAGGGACAACTTGGTGTTTCAGAGGAGTTCATAACAGACATACTCATGTTTTCCTCATCCTCCTCCTCCTCCTCCTCCTCCTCCTCCTCCTTCTCTCTCTCTCTCTCTCTCTCCCCCCTCCCTCCCCTCCTCTTCCCCCTTCTCCCTCCCCTTCCCTCTTCTCCCTCTCCCCCTCTCTTCTTTCCATTCCTCCCTCCATTCCTCCCATTCTTGGCGATTGTCTATAGTATAGATTCTGTATGAATATAGTTTGTATGTTACCTCTGAATCTTTATCCCTGCTGTAATCCTCTTCATTTTTGTGTGATTTTAGTGCCTACAAATTACATTCTAATTTTAAAACTTTTCCTTAATGTTGTACTGTGTATTTAGAGGTCAGATTTTGTGCATTTGTAATATAGTTAGATGTAAGCTGAAAGAATTAAATAGCTTTTTTGTGTGTATGTTCCCCATTCCCACATGACAATGTAAGCCATATGGGCTCAGGTTTATAATCCTAGTATTCTAAGGGCAAGGCAAGAGGATCACAAGTTTGAGGCCACTCTGAGGTACATACTACATAGGGGATATTGTAGAAAGATAACCTGCAGTCATAGTTTGAGCTGAACTTTGAGTCACTGTGCCTTAATATATTGTTTCTTAGATACTAAGTACTTGGTAGGTTGCTTGAAAAACACAGGATGTCACTGAGATAAAACTACTGGACTCTTTACAGATTCTTATAATGGAACTACATAATGAATAATTTTGTAAAAACTGTCATTATGTGTGTGCTCGGTTTTCAGCATACCTAACTTTTTTGTTTGTTTTTTCATGACAGGGGTTCTCTGTAGCTTTGGAGCCTGTCCTGGAACTCACTCTGTAGACCAGACTGGCCTCCAACTCACAGAGATCCACCCGTCTCTGCCTCCCGAGTGCTGGGGCTAAAGGCGAGCGCCACCACTGCCCGGCTCATAACTAACTTGTTAATGTGTGGATTCTATGCACTTTAAAGGAAGACTGGTTTCCATTACAGGGAAATTTTTTCCATTTAGGGGGAAAATTCCACATTTCCTGTGCTTTTCAGAATTTTGGTGAAGAGTATTTTATTTATACAGGGAAGGACCTTTAAGAGGTACAGCTAAAGTGTTTTTGAGGGTTTAGAGAAACATTCTTTACTGGGTTGTATTTGTTGCTGAGGGGAGTTTATTTTCAGTGTTTTCTTCAAATTTTTCATCGATAAATTTGGTTTATTCTTCTGTGTTGTGGGTATATCATATGGCATTTTCATTTGAAATGGTAAGTTTTAATAATTTTTGGTTCAGAATAGTAAGATCTTATTTTCAACAGATAATTTTTGAGTAAGTGGAGAAGAGAGTTAACATTGGAGAATAGAAGTGGTTGGGGTAAATACAAATGCTGTTAATATCTATAGTGTAATTATCACTCTGGTTTAGTAAGTAGTTTGAATTAGTTACATATTTGAGGAAGGCATATTAGCTTTTTTGCTCTGTGACTTTAGAGCCATTTTGCAGGAATTATTTTACTTGGTGATTATATTTTTAAAATCTTTTTAGAGTAGCTTTAATATTGAGAGAATGAAGCTATGTAATATCATCAAAATGTCAAGAATTCTAAACTAGATAAATGAGCATTTTAATATTAACTGCTAGCAATGTAAACTTTGGTTTGTAAACATACTCTACTGGTGATGTGCTTTAGTTAGATTGTTGATAATTATAATTGTGTTTTCAAAGACTTTGAAAAATTTCAAATAGCAAAGTGTATTGGTAAGTTTGCTTTTTGTCTTATGTCTTCTGTATTTTAAATCTTGATTTTTGTTTGTAAAGATAACCATAGTATGTAAGTTGACTTCTTTTGGTATATTTTACATTTTCTGCATCATCAACATTGATATGATTTTAGCATTAGCTTCTGATATAATTTCAAATTTGATATTAACTGATTTTTATTTATTAAAATCTAAAAATTATATAAAATCTGTTACTTTGAGTTACCTCCTTAGAGAAAATATATTTGTCAACATATCAGTGCTTATACAATACTATTGGTATTATTTAAACAGGAAACTACCAGATAAAAGTTTTTCTCCTTCATGACATATGTATGTAATACTTCATAACTTTGGACCATATAGCTTTTAATCCCAGCAATCATGAGGAGAGACAGGTGGTTCTCTGTGAGATGGAGGCCAGCATGGTCTACAGAGTGAGTTCCAGGACAGGCTCTGAAACATTACAGAGAACCCCCCCCCCAAAAAAAAAATCCAAAAAACTTTGGACCGTACAATGGATGTGTTCTTCTTCCATTGCTTTCTTTTAATGGGACCAATTTCAGATTATCTCTTGTACAGTTTATCTGTTTCTCTTTGGTTCATCTTTCATAACTTTACCTGGCCAATCATAATAAGTGCATAAAGTTTGTAAGAAAACAACCTTTAATCCCAGCACTAGGAAGGCAGAGGCAGGTGGGTCTGTTAAGAGCTAACTGATGCCATTTCTCATATCCTTAGTGGTTTGGTTTTAAAAGACAAAACTAAACCAATTTTGAAAAATTATTGTTACTGATATATTCTAGTAACTAAAAGCATCTTTTCAATGGCTCATGTCTATAATCCCAGTATTTCGGCTGAGACCAGGAGATCAAGAGTTTCATGAGTACCCTACTGCAGGAAACAAAACAAAAACAGTTTTTCTTTTTTCTTCAGAGAATTTGGTATGACAATTGAAAATTATAATCATTAATGCATTTCCTTAGGTAAATACATTAAAAATTATCTCAACTCAGTATATATTCAAATACTAATTTGTGTATAATGTGTGTTCTCTTTTGTTTGCTGATAACCTGTTGGATTATATGTGGTTATGTGCAATTCAGTCTCAAAAATACCATGTATTACAAAGCAGCTTTTAGCCAGGTAAAGGCAGCTAAAGCCCATGCCTGTAATTCCAGCACTTGGGGGGAAGAGGCAGGTGGATCTCTGTGAGTTTAAGGCCAGCCTGGTCTACAAAAGCTATACAGAGAAACCCTGTCTAGAAAATAATCTTCAATCAATTTTGCTGCATTTTAAGGCTTAAAAGTGTATTATTGAGTGAAAGCCCTTATGTTTAAAGTAATCTCCATGCTTGTTGTTACTTTGATTTCTGATTGGGCAATGACTATTTTCATTTTTATGACTAATATAGCATAAATTTAACAATTTATTAAGCATTTTTTTGGAGGTTAGGTATCCTATCTGCCTTTTGCTCTTTTCTCTCTCATTCTCCCTCCTTGTCTTCTTTCTTTTATTTTGTAGGCTCTAAAAGTAGTTTTAAATTTCTAGCAACACTGATGAGAAAGTGTGAAGGTTTCCCTCATGCCCCATCTACTGGATCCTTCCTCTATCTCCGTACTAGTATAACAGTTCAGCTGGTAGTTTGAGGGTATGGCAAGTGTATAATGACTTTTACTATTCTGGTATTTGTATAATGAATGACTTTTACTATTCTGGTATTGGGCAGAGTATTTTCACACACCCCCACACACCCCTAACGCTCTGCTCTGCTTTTAGTCTTCCTTCCTCATCTTTTATAATCCCTATAATTTTTAGTGTGCTCATGTTTTCTTGTTCCTAGAATGTCATATTTAGAATAAAACAGTATGCCGTCTATTTTACATTGGCATTTTTCATTTAAGATTTAAATTTTCTATGCATCCTAATAATTTGACAAGTCATTTCTTTTTAGTGTTGAAAAAATAATTCTGTTTTCCTAGATTTTATATAATTTATTTGAAGAAATCTTTATTGATTTTCAAAGTTTAGCTGCCATTAACATTCATGGGCAATTTTGTTTGGGCAGTTTTCAGTGCACTTGTGTAAAAATCAAATCAAGGAGATGATTTGGACCATGTGGTAAAAGTAAAGAGGCTTTTTTTTGAGACAGGGTTTCTCTGTGGCTTTGGAGGCTGTCCTGGAACTAGCTCTTGTAGACCAGGCTGGCCTCGAATTCACAGAGATCCTCCTGCCTCTGCCTCCCAAGTGCTGGGATTAAAGGTGTGCGCCACCACCGCCCGGCAAGGGTAAAGAGTTTTGTCACCACCAGACCTTCTTTCACAGTGTTTATGCTGTTTTGCTTTGCCACCAACAGTGACAGACAATTCCTCTTGTTCTTATCTTTACAAGTATTTAGTAGTGTCACTGATTATTGGACTTTGGCTATTTGAATACCTCCTTTCCTGTCTTTCTCTTTTCTCTCTCTTTTGCTATTTGAATACTTTCTTTTGTTGTTTTCCTCTTTGTCTTATGTGTTTATTTTCTGTGTATGAATTTTTTAGTTTTTGAGACAGGGTTTCTCTGTGGCTTTGGAGGCTGTCCTGGAACTAGCTCTTGTAGACCAGGCTGGTCTGGAACTCACAGAGATCCACCTGCCTCTGCCTCTGCCTCCCGAGTTCCGGGACTAAAGGCGTGGGCCACCAATGCCTGGCTCTGTGCGTGAATGTTTTGCATTCCTGTATGTATGGTGTGTCTGGTGCCTGGGGAGGCCAGAAGAGTGCCTTGCATCCACTGGAACTGGTATTATGAATGGTGTGAAGCCACCATGTGGGTTCTGGGAATTAAACTTGTGTCCCTGGTAAGAGCAGCCAGTGCTCTTAACCACAGAGTCATCTTTCTAGCCTCCTTCCTTCCTTCCTTCCTTCCTTCCTTCCTTCCTTCCTGCCTGCCTGCCTGCCTGCCTGCCTGCTGCTGCCTGCCTGCCTGCCTGCCTTCCTTCCTGCCCCTTCCTTCCTTCCTTCCTTCCTTCCTTCCTTCCTTCCTTCCTTCCTTCCTTCCTTCTTTCCTTCCTGTTTTTTTTGTTTGTTTTTTTGAGACAGGGTTTCTCTGTGTAGCTTTGGAGCCTATCCTGGCACTCGCTCTGGAGACCAGGCTGGCCTCGAACTCACAGAGATCCGCCTGCCTCTGCCTCTGCCTCCCAAGTGCTGGGATTAAAGGCAAGTGCCACCAACGCCCGGCCTTTCTTTCTTTTTTTTTCATTTATTATATATACAACATTCTGCTTCCATATATATTTGCACACCAGAGGAGAGAACCAGATCTCATTACAGATGGTTGTGAGCCACCATGTGGTTGCTGGGAATTGAACTCAGAACCTCTGGAAGAGCAGCCGGTGCTTTTAACCTCTGAGCCATCTCTCTATCCCCTAGCCTCTTTCTTTTAAATTCTTGATTGTATAATGACATGTTATACAATTTCATTTAGTGATGATAAAAGTAAGCACTATTACCTGTAGTGTGTGCATTTTATAATGCATGTATTCAAATTGGAGGCAGAAAGTCTAGGTTATATACTGATATTTACTCCCCTAATTGTGAATTATATGGAGTTTTGGGTGTTGTTTTCAATTATCTGAATTAAAAGTTTTAAATTAGTCAGGAATCATGTCCTGAGCCTAAAATTCCTGCACTTGTGAGAATGATGGTGGAAGCTTGCTTTCTTTTATGGGAGACCAATCTGGGCCAGGGTGAGGTTGGCTTGACAAGCAAGTTGGGGAGAGAAGAGACAGGACAATGCAGCACTTTCCAAGCTTTCTCTATGTTGGTTAGGTCAGCAGCAACCAGTTTCTACAAAAGTTTTTCCTATTCCTATCTGGTTAATAGTTTACATGATGATAGTTTTTGTGTTAGGTGGCTGGGCATTGACGGCGCACACCTTTAATCCCAGCACTTGGGAGGTAGAAGCAGGCGGTTCTCTGTGAGTTTGAGGCCAGCCTGGTCTCCAGAGAGAGTGCCAGGATAGAATCCAAAGCTACACAGAGAAACCCTGTCTGGAAACTGCCCCCCCCCCAAAAAAAAAGAATGTTAGCTAACATTTTTGCTTGCTAGTAATATTTATTTAATGTGTTTCATGGAAGCTTGACTGGTTACGCAAGTTTCCTTACTAAAGAGAAAAATACTAGGTGTGATCAACATATTTATAAATTTAGGTTTAGAAATATATATTGGTAACGTTGAATAATTGTAAAAAAACCGCAAACAGGAACACCATTTGTTTATGTGAAACATACACTTATTTCAAATCAAACTTATATCTGGAATATTAAAGGAAAATATTATCTCATGCCAATAATGGCATATTTACCATGCTTTGAGAATATATTAATGTCTGTTGGTATAGACCTTTTTTCCTACTTATTTTACTTGCTTATTTATTCTTGGTTTTTGAAACAGTGTGTGTAATAGTGTTGGCTGTCCTGGAACTTGATCTGTAGACCAGGTTGGCCTTGACTACTTTATATTTTCATTGAAATTGAATGACTAGCACTTTAAAGAGTTCTTCTGGGTTAGAAAGATGGTTCAGGATTTAAGAGTGTGAATTGCTCTTCCAAAGGACCTGTGACTCCTGGTACCCATGTCGAACCACCCACCTGTAACTCCAGGTCTAGGAGATCTGATGCTTCTGGTCTACTCTGACACTGACACATGAAGTATATACACTCGTGAGATATACAAATGATAAAAGATAAAATAGGGGCTTGAGCGATGGGTGAGCAATTAAGAGCTTGGGCAGCTCTTGGTGAGGATAAGGAGGTCTCAGGACCCACATGGTTGGTCAAAATTGTAACTCCAGTTTTATATGACTTTATGCTCACTTCTGCCTTCTGTGGGTACCAGGCAAGCGAGTAGCGTATACATGTAGGCAAGATACCTCTATATACATAAAATAGTAATAGATAAATATCCCCAAAAGAGTTCTTTTTCAAGCAAGATTCGTGGCATAATATGCCTGTATTCAATTCCCATCACTTGGGACTTGAAGGCATGAGTGTCTGGAATTCAAGGCCAGCCTCACCTGCTCAATAAGGTCCTGTCCAGCTCTTCTAAATGAGACCCTATATCAAAACAAACAAAAAGACATACAACAGTGGGATAGCAATCTTTCTGACATCTAGATCCCCTTTTACTTTTAAAATTTACTGAAGACTTGAAAGAGCTTTTTAGTTTTTTTGTATGTTGTTTTTTTGAGACAGGGTTTCTCTGTGTAGCTTTGGAGCTTATCCTGGCACTCGCTCTGTACATCAGGCTGGCCTCAAACTCACAGAGATCCCGCCTGCCTTTGCCTCCTGTGTGCTGGGATTAAAGGTGGCTTTTTAGTTTTTACAAATTACAACCAGTTTGTAAAAGGTGTCAAGGTGGCTGAGATTGAGTGCAGTGCTAAGTGTAGTTGCTGCTCTTGTAGAGTCCCATGCTTGAGTCCTGGCACCCTTAGCAGGGGCCCACAACCTCCCATAGCACCCCTTTCTGGCTTCTGTGGGCATGCCCACACATGACACCACACACACACACACACACACACACACACACACACACACACACACACAGAGAGAGAGAGAAGAGAGAGGAGAGAGAGAGAGAGAGAGAGAGAGAGAGAGAGAGAGAGAGAGAGAGAGAGAATGAATATGGAATGTTGTTTACATCCTATGTCTTAAATGTTTAATAGCTGTGTGAAGTGTAGAGTAAATGGTAAGTTTGCAAATTTGTTTAATATTCTGCCATATCAAATAATTATCTTCTCATGCTTGCTTTTGTATTCATTTCATGAATTGTAAAACTATCCATGAAGGCAAATATGGTTGTGTACACCTTATTCCTAGCACTTGGGAGGCAGAGGTAGGTGGATCCCTGAGTTGAGGCCATTCTGGTCTCCATATCAAGTTCCCAGCCAGCTATACCTACACAGTGAGACTTTATGACTCACCCCCCCCCCAAAAAAAAAAGAAATTTAAGAAAATTCTTGCATGGAGAATACTCACATGGTCATATCTTAGAAATGCTTTTGTACTAAAACCTATTGGTCTGCCTTGAAATTGGAGGGGAGCATTTCATCATGAAAAAATTTTAAGCTTTACGTAAATTAATGCTCTTTTAAGCAAATCATCTAATTGTTACTCTCTTTTACACAGAAACTGTATTTTCCAATATCATGTCAGCAGTCAGATGGTGAAGTCCTAGGTAAAAATGTTACTGTGTGTTGCAAGTGGTTTGTTTACTACATGACCCAATCACAGAGGAACTGTTTTTGAAATAACCATCCTCCTTTATAGTGTAGCAGAAGGGCTGTCTGTGTGTTCTGTTTAGTTGTTCAGGGTAATAAAACACATGTAGCTGATGATGGGTGTAATAAAATTAGTTGATTTTTGCTCCTTTATTCAGATATTTATAATCCTATTTAAGTTGGATGTATGTCATGAATATGGTAGTTAATAATACATAATGGGTTCAGGTCCCCTGGTTTGTGTTAAATCACCAGGATTTTGTCATAACCATGGTTTTTGCCCTATTTGACTATCTTGAATGTGGATATTGTGAAAATGCTTGATAAGATCTCGGGATTATAATTTAGTATTAGAACTTTCAATGTTTACTAAAACAGAAATTTTGTTAGTTTATGTACTTTCTGAAAGGGCATACTCTTAAGTAGTGCTCCATAAGTTCCTGCTACCTTGGAATGTGCTTCTTTCTGTACTTGGTTCTGGAAAACAGTTTTACTTTGCTTGTCATCTGTTGGTTTATCATTATTTTATTGGAAAGCTATAGTCTTACAGTTTAAATTAACTTTAGTTAGATTTTTTTTTTTATTGTTGGGATTGTTAAAAATGAATCTTGTAATTCATTGTATTAGTAGATTTTTGTTTATGACAACTGAGTCATTTTCTCTTTGTATTGCCTTGAGGAAGTTATTTACTAGCTCTTTATCTCAGTTTTACCTTCTGCTATAGTGGGATGTCTGTAGAAATAGGCTGGGGAGGTGGGTCAGTTGGTAAAGTGCTTTCCATCCAAGAATAAGACCACAGAACCCATCTACAAAGGCAGCCAGGAATTGTTATTCGAGTCTGTAACTCCAACCTTGTTGTGTGGGGTGGGTGGGCACTGGGGCCAGTTCCTAAAACTCCAACCTCTCTCACTTGATGAATTTGAGGTCCAATGAGAGAATCTGCCTCAAAAATAAAAAGCTGGGCCTGGTGTTATAGTGTGCTTTTAATCCTAGGCACCCAGGAAGTAGAGGCAGTCTGACCCCTATAAGTTTGAGGCCAGCCAAGGTTTCAAAAAATGAATGGTGGAAGGCTGCATATGATGTTGTTCAATCCCAGTACTCATGATGCAAAGGAGGTTATATTTTTGTGTGTTTAGGCCAGCCTACTCTACATAGCAAGACCTGGGTGTTTGCAAGAACAGTAAAATGCTCTTTACATGATGAGCCATCTCCAGACCTTATGTTAGTCTCTCCCCCCCTCCCCCCCTTCTTTTTGTTTGGGTTTTTTTTGGGACAGGGTTTCTCTGTGTAGCTTTGGAGAGCCTGCCTATCCTGGCACTTACTCTGTAGACCAGGCTGGCCTTGAACTCACGGAGATCCCCCCTGCCTCTGCCTCCCAAGTGCTGGGATTAAAGGAATGTACCACCACTGCTTGGATTCTTTTTAAATTTATGTGTGTTTTTTTAGTGTATGCCATGCATATATAGCTCCCTTGAGGACCAGAAGTGGATACCAGATCCCTTGGTGCTGAAGTTAGAGATTGTTATGAGCTGCCTGGTTTGGGTACTGGAAACTGAACTTAGGTCATTGGAAGAGCAGCAGTTGCTCTTAACAATGGACCATTTTTCTTGTCTCTATATTAAAAGCCTATTGAAATGTTGGTTATAGTTTTTTCAACTTATGCTATAACGAGTACTTATGGTGAAGTCATAAAGCATCATTAATATCTTTAAAAAAAGTTACCTTTTTTACTGTTTTGAAATATATTAAAAGCTATGTATGCCTGTGTCTGTTGTTCAGATTTTGCCTATCCTGCTTGAGACCCTGAGTTTGATCTTCAGAATTATTAAAAGAAATTTTTTGTAAGAGAAGGATCTCTTGCCTTTTGGGTTAGCACACAGTTGTGAATTCTTTAAGGTGGTGTGGATACACCGTACTTTCAGGTTATGAAACCACTGTGCTATAATTATAATCTTGGTTCTTTTGCATTTTAATAGAAGCATGTGACAGTAGATTTGGAAAGTAACAGTAGCCTGAAGTCATGAGAAGGAAACCTAATAAGTACTTAACACATGTAGAGTTTTTTTCTATATGATGCTTGATTGGTCATCATTTCAGTGTTTCAATCTTCCTTTTTTCATTTTTGTGACAGTCTTGCTGCACCTCACAGAGATAGATAGCTGTCTCCCTCTCCTTCATTGGAGTCCTGGGATGAAAGGCATGTTCATGTTTAGCCTTAGTCTAACCCTTTTCATGTTAATTATAGTGTTTATTAAAAGTTTTATGAGAAAAAACTTACTTCTAGGGACCTTAAAAATTAGCTATTATTAAGGTATGGCATTTACATTTTCTAAATTATGTGACAAAACATTTCATTTGGTTGTGTCATAGCTTTATTCATTTCACATTATTTTATTAATGCTTTATTAAAATACTGGGTAGGACCTTTCTCTTCTCATACCTGTGCTAGGGGATCCAACCATGGACTCTGTCTTTAATAGAGTGGTGCTTTTCTACTAAGTCCTACACCCAGCTACTCTGGGATATCTTTTAAGGAGGTCATTTATTACTTAGTGCCATTTATTTTTTTATTATAGCATTTCAGGTCCTTGGTTTTGTATGCTGTTTTCTCCAGTGTTATATCATCATTAAACATATAGGTTTAACAACAATTACTTTTACCATGAAAAATTGTTGTGTTTGATTCAGCCCTGGATTGAATTGAATTATTCACTGACACTTTTGTTTGAGAATACTTTTCATGCTTTCAAAACTTAGTATTTTGGTTGAAGTGGTGTTGCAATTTCATTATTAGTAATTTTACTAGCTTACTTTTGAAGTAGGTACTGTAATGAAATTTCAAAAGTTACTAATGTATGTGACCTGCCTCTTGTGTTATAATTAACTTCTACAGTGCATCATTTCAGAACTTGGCAAATGAGAAACAATTTATTCATATTTTAAATAAAACCACTGAATTATTTAAAAGAAAGCAATATTACATAAAACTTTTTATAACTGCTTGTGCAGACTGAATAAGTTGTATCAGTAGACTAGAGGTGGAATACTACCTGGTTAGTTAAATAAAAATGGAAGAATCATTTGTAAGTTTTATATAATAAAAACTGCCTATAACCTTAAGACTTCAGTAACCTGGAAATTAAATATAATTGACCTTATTAATGCTAGTTTTTTTTTTTTTTTTGATGAAAGGTCTAGACGAGTTTCTTTGGAGTAACAGCATTAAAGAGCTGGTAGATTTTATGTTGTCTGGTTCATTTGTAATCTGGTCTTTTGTATCAACTGGATAATCTAAGCACTTAATGCCTTGGATGCTTGAAGGGTTTTGTTGTTTTATTTTTCCCTTTGTTTCCTCTCTTCTAGTAGTCTTGTTAAATAAATAATGGAAATTTTCAGAACTTTAATGGAAAGTGATATCCCAACTCACTCTTTTCTGTTTGATTTTAGATGGGAAATGTCAAGTCATAAGATGGATAGGTTGACTCTGACAACTATGTTTACTTACAGAGAGAACAGGAAATGAGAATGGGTGATATGGGTCCCCGTGGAGCAATAAACATGGGAGGTAGGGATTTGAAGCAAAAGCCTTATGTAACTTATTTGTAATTCTTTTGGGGACTGTCCTCTGTTTGTGGTATTTGTATGCTGAGAAATTGAAACACGGAGCCAGTTATGAAGATACTTCTTTATTTAATAAATGGAGTAAAAAATATCCTAGAAATACTTTACAGCTGAAAGACAAGCTTGATATCTTCAGTGAAAGAAGCCTCTAAACTTGGTTTTGATACAATCAAAGTTTAGTCATTGTGAGATATAAATACAGTGTTGTCATAGCACAAATCAAGTTTCATTTTAACTTGGAAATTGACAGTTTCTGAGTTGTATTTTCAATTGAATGTAGAACATTTTAGAAGTTCTATTTTTAATTTGTTTTGAGATTGAGACTTTATTTACACTACAGAATATTTTAAATGTTTTCCTTGGTTACAGTATTTAGCATGGGGGTATTTCTGCACAGTCTTCTATGGCTTGTTGAGCAAATGAGATGTCTTACCTGTCTTTAGAGGAGTTGTAAAATTTTTTAAGAAAGTAGTTATATTAAAAATTTCATTATTTGTATAGTTGTATAGTTGTCAGAAATAGTATCAAATAAATAAGCTGAGGGAAAAATTACGGATTTCATGGCTCTTATTAATAAACTTAAAATTTGAAGTGGCATACTTTAATCTTTGACCAATGAATAATATTTTATATATTCAGTTTTATATTAAATTGTCTCACAGAAACTTGTCATGAAATTAAAATTTGTATAATTCATATTTATATGTTTGAACAATTACACAGATAGCGTACAGCCAACTAATGTATTCTGGAAATATGTAGTGTATGAGATAAAAATGAAACTTAAGCAAGGAATGTATCAATGTTTTCTCTGGTTAGCCATGAAACAATATTTGTAATTCCAGGTCTTTTACTCTTAGTCAGATATCAAGAATAATTCATTACTATCCTTTTGGTAACTTTCCTTGACCACCGGCACATGACTTAGAATTTATGGTATGCAAAGGAAGCGTACACATGGCCCTTGCCCCATTAACCTAACTATGCAGTTAGTGCATGGACAAATGGAATCGTTAGTATAACATTTCTGAGTTGAACCTTTGTATACAATGGTGATGTGGCTCAGTAATTTTTTCATAGTCGCTTATGGGTAGTACATAAGGTAATAGATTTTAAGGATAGTAAGAGGAAGATTATTAAGTACAATTTCAGAGGCTGTTATAATTATTGTCATTATCCTTAGATTCAAACTTTGAATTACAAAATTTTAAGCATTTTCTGGTAGTGCAGAGACATCTGAAAATATTCTTTTCCTTGATTAACACCTTTATGAGAAAGAATATGCTTTTGTATTCCTTAATTAAGGAGGAATTTAGAGTTTTACACATTTATTAGAAATCCATAATATGCCTTTTAGTACTTACTCTTCTGAAGTCTGGTTCGTTTCTTTAATCTTCAGTGTTAGACTTGATGTTTTATTGCAGTTCTCATCTTGTTGAATTACTGAGTTGTTAAAAATAGCATGTCAAGTTTTGTAAATGGCTAGGATTGTAGCTCAGTAGTTGTACTCAAGGCCCTGTATTTGCAAGCACATAAAACCTATTGTTATTGATAGTGTGTCAGCATCATTTTTGATTTATTAACATGTGGACATACCAGATAATGCCAGCATTTCTTAGATCTGTACAGGAGATACAAGACTGAAAATATGATTCTATGTCACTGATAGCTGAGAGTATTTTTTACATACTCCAGTTTGTCTCATTAAGTGTCTAAACTCTCAAGTTAAGGTTAACAGTTATATGCTAATAAAGAGAAGGGATCTGGCTGAAGTGACTCACACCTATAGTTCTGGCCTCAAAGAGACTGAGGCAGGAACATGTGACAGCAAGTTCCTAGGTTACAAACAAAACTTTGTCACTCATTTACCCTCCTTTTTAAAAAATGAGGGGAAAGTAAATATCTTATATCAGCTCTTTTCAGGAAATGTTGAATGAAGAGGGCTTGTAGATGTTAGCATCTACTTTACATTTCTGCTATATTATAGCCATATTGAGGATGTAGAAATTGTTAGTTTAAAGTCTTGATTGATTAGAAAGAATATGTTGGGATTAAGGAAATTCTTTCCTTTGAAATTACTTGTTCCTTGAATTATAGTTCAAAGAGCAATAGCATGTGATGTCATGGATTTGTAAGAAGTGTGACTTCCTTCTTTCTGCTGCTCCTTAGTCTTAGGTATTGTGCCATGGACTTACTGTATAAGCAATTCAACTCTGAGTATCTGAAAACTAGCCCGTATGATGAAATAGTAGAATAAATCTCTATATTGGCATCATTTTTTTAGTTTTGGATTATTATGATAAATAAGTTATACACTTAAAAAATAATCCCTTGAAATATTTTGAGACTACATACATGTTGGAGTACAGCTCAGACAATATTGTATTATGAAACAGGTGGATATCTTGATGACCAAATTAGAAGTCTGATTATCTCCCTTTTTAGAATTTCACTTGTTAGAAGTACCACATAATTATTGTATCTGTTTGGATGTAACTGTGTTTTAAAACATGGTTTCATCTGAGTAAGATTTTTTTCTTGTTTACATTATATATTTTAATATAAAATTAAAAAAACATTCTTTAAGTTTTGAGAGTATTTAATGATTATATAAAAGCCAAGGGGTTAGTTTACATTTATCTTTGTGTACCCTGGAGTAATTTTCCCTCTTAAGATTTATTATTTTTATTTGCTAATGTTTTTAGCTGGGACTTTCAAGTGTGGTTTTTGAGTGCCAATCCCTTACTATTTACTAAAGCTGGTAGAATGTAAAATTATTAAGGCCTATTTTCTTTAAATATAAGCTACACTTAATATTTCTGATTTTTGAAACTTTGAATATCTTAGTTTCAATTGCTCTAAAAAATTGACAGTGGCCTTACTTCTTGTAGATTTGTTTTAATAATGAGAATTTTACTGTGTATATGGTGCTGGATTGTTGATGGTTTAGTGTTCCATTCTCAAGGAAGGAAAATTATTTTGATACTAGTTCTGTGTATAGATTTGTATGAGTTGTAAAATTTTTAATGTTCAATAAGATAGGACAGCTCTAAGTGTAGATTGTTTTGCATAGATGCATTTAGCCCAGCACCTGCTGGTACCCAAGGGCCTCCTCCAATGATGGGTATGAATATGAACAACAGAGGAACTATACCTGGCCCACCAATGGGCCCTGGTCCTGCCATGGGACCAGAAGGAGCTGCAAATATGGGAACTCCAATGATACCAGATAATGGCGCAGTGGTAACGTATTACTAAAATTATTTTGATTATATTTCATGACTAAACATTTTTCTGCCTCAAAGGTAACTTCACACTTTATATAACTGGGTATCATAAGTTTTGGCAGTGCAGATGTACAGCCAGCAAAGAGAAAGTAACTTTGTTAAGTTTTAATTTATTTGAGAGAATTTTTTAAGTGGCCAGATGTTAGCATTGTCATCACTCTGTACTCTGCTACCTCAATATAGAGCAAATGCATGTGCCACTATAGTTATTCTTCAATGCTTTTAATTTTAATCTGAATGTGTGAATAAAATGATAAGTGTTTATGATTGTGCTTTTTCTGTGTGGACTATTTACCGTTGGAAACAACTCTCCTATGTTTGAAAATATAGGTTTAAGTTTTGATGAAAACATCATGTTGCAGTTATTTATTTCAAAGCATTTCACTGGAAAAAATAGCACTAAAACTTATTTTTTCAAAACAATCTTATCTTCTCTTCTCTTCATAGAAGTATTCATTGTTTTTATTATTAAATTTCAAATACAGAGGTGTTTTGACCTTGATCCAAGAGTGTGAAGATATCTTTGTATGGGTAAAACATGAAAATTGATTTTTCTCAGTTGTAATTTCTATCATCTTTGCATACCAGTTAATAGGACAGGTGCCTCTTACAAACGCGTTTTTGAGGCTTTCTAGTAGGAAAACGTTTCCTCTTGTAATGGTTATTGATAGTTGTTCTGAATTTGGTGACTAGATTTCTAAAAGGGTGTTTTGCTTTCGGGTTACCATACCAAAGATTAGAGTTCATTGATGGCTAAGAAGGAAAGTGCACTAGCAGTTAACCTAGACATGCCATCAGTTTTACATCTATGGTGATCACGAAGAGAGGTAAAGGAATACATTGTGCATTGCAGAACTGGAAAATGCATTGGTTTTCTTTATCATTTTAAATTTTATTGTAACAAAGCAGGGTCGTAGTACCTGGGACAGACAGGTGGCCCATGAAGCAGTCGATGCATTTGTTCCTTTAGGAGAGGCAGCATTTTCACAGTGTGACCCCTTTAAGTTTCTCTTTCGCATGTAATTGTTAGCAGTAATATAGACAGAACTGACCTAGATTCCTACACAGTTTCTGAAAATTGTAAATTTAATTTAAATGTCATCTTTGCTGTTTTTCTTTCTTTTTACTTGTTCAGATTATCTATTGTAAAGTTTTACAGAATAAATTCAGATGTTTATTGTGCTCTTAATAATTCATGTTATTAAAACAGTTCTTGAAACTTTATCTTATTTTCTTAATACTAGTGCTTAAAGGAAAGCACTTCATATGTCTCCATATTAAATCCCAGTTTTTTTGTGTCGTTCATGTTAATGCTTTGTATCTTAAAAGCATTGATACTTGAGTTTATAGAATGTTTACTTTTAAAAGTAGTATGATCCTGCTCCTCAGTTTTACATCTCTGATTTCTTTTTAAAAAGTATCTTTGTTGCCAGGCTCAATGGCACATGCTTGTTTATATTATAGTCCCAGCACCTGGGAGGTAAAGGTAGAGGCAGAAGAATCATGAGGCCAGCCTGGGCTACAACCAGAGACTATCTCAAAGCAGCATAATAATATCATTTTCTTTGCATCATAGTTTCATGTAGTATAAACTTTTTGAAAAGGCATCAGAGAAGTATTATTTACTGATTGAGCATAAGGAGGCATTTCTTGTGTCAGAATCAGTTCTTTCACCAGATGGAATATAGCATTAGCAATTTGTAAATCTTCAGTTGCTGTTTATTATTATTATTTATTTTTTTTTTTAAAAAACAGGAACTAATTAAATTGCTCCTTTCTTCCTTCTATGTTTGATCCTGACTCTGCTGGACTTTCTGCTGAACTTCCTGACACCACCACTTGGGATTTTGCCAATTTTTCTTGTCACTTATATTTTGGCGTGTTCCAAATGGACTTTCCTATATGTCATTATAGCACAATGATAGGTTTCCTCAAGGACCTCCGTCCCAGATGGGTTCACCTATGGGAAATAGAACAGGTTCTGAAACCCCACAGGCACCGATGAGTGGTGTAGGTCCTGTGAGTGGAGGTCCTGGTGGTTTTGGTAGAGGAAGTCAAGGGGGCAACTTTGACGGCCCTAATAAGCGTCGGAGATACTAAATATTCTTTCATTCCTGATACTTAGAAAAACTCTTTCAATGGTATGCCTTTACACTTTGTCTGTTACCTGGAAAAAAAAAAAAAGGTTTATTGTTAATGTATGTAGACTGAAGTTTTTCTTTTGTAAAACTTGAGGTTTTTGTTTATTTTTGTTTATTTTTGTTTATTTTTTTGTGTTTTTTGTATTCATTTATAAGCTTTGTAGGTTAGATTAGTGATAAAGATGCCCATCATTGTGAATGTTGAAATGTGTTGTGATCTTAGCTAAGGATAACTATGCCACATTATTATTGAATCTATGTAGTTACTCAATCTCAATAAAGAAATGATTTTGCCTAATTTAAAAATGTTCTTAGTGGTATTCCCTTACGATCTTATAAATCTTGCTGTGGTTGCTTTAGCTAATCCTACCTATTTAAAAGTGGAAATGGTTTTGCTTTTCTGTTTGTTCCAGTAACCCCGAAGTCAGACCATTAGTGAAAGCTGATGTCAATGGGAATAAATAGTGTAGTGTATTTGTGGGTGGGAGGCATGGGGGTTCAGATTGTATAAACCATCCATACTGTGTAAAATTATAGTTGTTGCTTACATTTCATATAGATTCTGATTATTCATATATTCTAAGAAAGGTTATTAAGGATATCTTTGTTCTGTGCTGATTTTTCCAAATAAATCTTTTGAATCTTGAAAAAAATGTTTGAAGGTAAATCTCTCTTGCTTATAAAATAATTACAAAAAATGAAGCTGAACCTCTTTTGCTTATTTAGGATCAGCATCTACATTTCCCCCAATTATCACTTTCAGAATTAATGTTAAGCTATTAAACCAGCCCTCCAACCAGTGTTGTTAGAATGGCAGAAGACCCCGGGTTTGATGTTTTCCTGAACGTGTAGTTAGCCGTGTAAGCATTTCTTCCTGTTTTCTAGAAGCCTCTTAAAAGGTAGCATGACTCTGTTGTATTGGAAATACTTAGTTTTTGTTAAGTCTGTCCAGTAAACCCGGTACTGTTCTTCTCAAAGAAAACTGTTCAAATGCTGGTGTGGTGTCTTTCCCTCTCCCTCCTCCCCAATTTGGTATGGTTGGCAACATTTGATTTGATTCTTCTAAGAAATACCATTTTTGAATTTTCACAGTACTTGGCAGAAACTGATGCCATATAGTGGTGTTCATTCCATATTTATTTTAAATTTTCACATATATATATATATGTATATATATATATTTTCATATTTAACATATCCAGTTGACCAGACAATGATCATAGCAGGTATTTCTCACTTACAATTTCTGTTTGTTCATATGTTGGCCTTTTACAGAACACTTCTGAAGAGTAGCTTGTTCTGGGGTAGATGGTATTTATGTAAATAGTTCCTGCCTGGTTTTGATGGAAGGTATTTTTTTGGAAAGATGACTTCAGTCAAATCTAAATCCTACATAAAAGCAATTGGTTCTAAAGCATGATTAAGCTGTAATCTTTTGTACCTATTAGTATTTCATTTTATCGTTTCCTGTTTCTATTCCTTTCAGACACAGCATCGGGGTGGAAATATTGTCTAAAAACTCGGAATATTCAGAAGCTTTGTTTTTAGCAATTACTTGAAAATAATTATTTTGATATTGTAAAATAGTAGCCAGACTAATTCATTACATTTTCATAAGTATAAGGTGATGGGGAGTGGAACTTGTTTTAATTTGTAACATTAATTTGAGAATAAATGAGTTCTTAATTGAAATTTTATAAAGTTTTTTTTTTTTCTTCAATAGTTTTAACTGTCTTTCTGGTAGTGTCTTCCAGCAATTTTTAATCAGTGTATTTGATTCAATCTTGAATTAAGATTCTGAAATGCTTAATCTTTTGTTGATAAAACCAAGCTGCCTTTGTCCAAGGCTGTGAAACTGTGATTTATGCAAGAACATTTGAGTTGTCCTAGTCTCCTGAGAACCTAGTGTCCAGGCTCAACTCTAGCTCAAGAAAGAGTCTACACAGCCTTCCCTACGTCAAGAATACCCTGTTCCAGTACTTACAAGGTTTCCCTGAGAAGAGTCAGCTTCTGAGTGGCAGTCAATTGGAACACCCATGAACTTGTAGTTACTCAGGTGTTAGTGGGTTTTGAGTCACAGCTGTTTTATTAAGTTTTTTCCTCATTAATTAGCATACACAGATGTTTTGAATATCATTTGCTTAAAATTGGTAGGTTAAATTTAGTAAAGAAAATAGTTTGAGCTTTTCTACTTTAGTGTGAAGTTGTCAAATGTGCTATCATGATTCTTTCCAGCAAAAGTTGACATGACTTAACTTTAATCTTATAATACTACGGTCTTATTTCTTTTTGTGTCTTGAAATAATCACAAAGTCTTGCAAAATTCAGGATACATGTGCTAATTGTAGTTAATATTCATAAAATAAAGGAGCACCCAATTTTAAATTGTTTTGGAATTTCCTGCTTTTATTATGTAAGTAAACACTAATTTTCTTCTTGATAGATTGATTTTTTTTTTTAAAGCTTGGATTATTTTTATTTTGTAAATTTTACTCTTTGATGTTTTGGGGTATTTCTATAATTGTGTTCAGCACCAAACATTCAGTGAAATACCAATTTTTTTTTTTTTAAATGTCAGTATATTTGGGGGATTATCTTAGCTGTGATTGTCTATTACTAGCAATAGGATACAAGGACAAGGCTTTGGCTCTTGTCTCTCAAACACTAAATTAAAGCTTAAAGGTTTATTCAGAAATATTTGTTGAATACTGGAGTAACCTGGTATTTGTATGTAAATTATGTATTAATTGCTAAGAATCACTGTGAATGACTTAAAACAGAAAGCTAAATTAAAGGTATAACATAGATTATTAATGAGGGAAAGGTGAATGTGATTTTGTGAAGAAATATGTTCAGATATATGGTTAAAGCTTTAAAAGTATTGAAATTCAGTGTCCAGTTGACAGTAGCCAAATATTAAAAACTCTTTGTCCTTTGCCTCTGTAGAGGAGGTGGGACCTAGGAATTGGGGCCAATAAACAAGGTAGACTCCAGTCTCATACAATAGCCAGTTTTATTTGGAGCATCATACTTGTATGGTTAAGAGGGGTCACCAGAGGAAAGTGTTCAGTCACAAAGACAAGCCACACATGGCAGAAACATACATGTTGTAATCTGAAGTAAACTTACTGTGCTACACCTTGGAGGGGCACAAAAACACATTCCAAGAAGAATACCATGTTTTTGAAGAAACTGAGGTCACGAGACTCTTGTCTTGTTTTCTTGGCATTTTTTACTCACAAGCACTCAGAATTCTCCTTACACGAGTCCATTCTTGAACTGCGTTCCTACAATCCTTAGCTATACAGCTGGTTCTACAAGACCAGTTGGGATCCATTAAACTTTTATGTCAATACAAAATATATGGCCTGTGCCTTTTAGGATAAATGGAGGAAGCTTCCCAAAGAATCGACTGGTGGTTAAATGTTTTCTGTATAATAATTTTATTAGGACCTCTAAGATAGTAAAATATAATCTTGAGGCTGACTGGATGGCTCATTGGATAAAGGCACTTGCTACCAAGCCTAGACTCCACATAGTGGAAGGGGAGGACCAACCAGCTCTGTCTCTGGCAAGTTGTCTCTGACTGCCATACACATGCCTAAACAAATAATTTGTTATTTGTGCCATACACATAATCTCCCTACCCCCATGAAAAAAAACTGAAAAATTAATGCAATTCAAAAACCAAAATGCAGTGAAGTGTAATCCCATCTCTCAGGAGGCTGAAGACAGGAGGACTGCTTCAAGGAAAAGCCAGGCCCTGGGGGGTCAGGGTTTCAGTGTTGCTCCGCATTGGGTGGATGCTTGTCCAGCCCTGGGCTCATTCTGTAGAACCACTGAAAGGGAAACAATGCTACCAAGGAAAAACAGTGGGTATTTATCTTTTGGATACAAAAGTTATTGTTTCCCTGTGTTTACCTTCTAGCTAGGTATTTGTAGATAATGTTTTTGTTTTTGCTGTTTTGGTGGAGGGAAGTAAATGGATGTAGCTAACACTATATACATCTCTTAAAAATACAGCATTTTTAGGCCAACTTCATACAGTGTATTCATTTGTATATGTCAAATCAAAATATCTCATGAAATTTATGTTTACAGAAATTGGAAGTTATGTTTTTTGTCACACGCATAATGTTTTTTTTGTGGGCGTGGTTTCTTGATTACTAAATAATAAAGCTTTAGCTGGTCAATGGTGGTGGACACTTTTAATCCCAGGGAGTCATATACTGGTGGATATATGTGAGTTTGAGGTCTTGCCTTCTCTACACAGCAAGTTCCAGAACATCCAGGACTATGCAGAGAAATTCTATTTCAAAAAACTGAATAAATAAACAAATTAATTTATTAAGGATTTAAACTTTGAAGACACTTAAAACTCTTGGGACTGTTGACTTTTTGTTGCTTCTGTAAAACTATGTCTAGATTATGAGTTACCTCTCAAAGTTCCTCTTCATTGTTAATGTCTGTTTTCATGGTGAAGTTAATGCCGTATTTTCTATTGTATTTTGTTTTCCTTCCTTTTGAAGAACAGAAATAAACTGTTATTTACAGGTCTGATTTACTGAAATTTTCAGTGTAGCAAGTATTCAGATACCATACACATTGAAAACAGATCCCTTTAGACATATGGTTATATGACTTGAAATAACTGTTGTTGTAAAAGCAGGAGTGTGAGACATATCCTGTCAATTAAAGAAGGCCAAGTCAGAGATGTTCATTTTCAGTGTGCCATTCTGTTTTAAAAAGCAGCTACTAGGGGTTAGGGAGATGGATCAGTAGTTAAGAGCACTGGCTCCTCACAGAGAGGACCTGGACGAGTCTCAGCATCGACATGGCAGCTCATAACTACCTATAACTCTATTTCCAGGCATCCAGTGTCCTTTTCTGGCTTCTGCAGTCACCAGGTGCACAAGGCACACACACACACAACATACAGGCAGGCAGAACACTCATACATTTAAAATAAGATAAAGCAAACAGTTCAGTCAGTAAGAAAATGTCTGGGACCCTTTCTTGAATGCCATGTATAAGCAGTTTTGACATTGTTGACTTTAGCGTTGATTTACCAATTTTTTTTCTGGCTCGTGTTGTGAAAGACTAAGTCACACTCTAAATTTAGTTTATGTATTGAACATTATATAAGGAACATAAAGGCTTGAGTGTCAAAACTTTGGAAGCCACATTCATTTGTTAAGTTTCATGCTTTTGTCCTTATTGGGTCTTTGAAACCAAACGATTCTTCTGCATTCTAGCCTACATGAAAAAATATACCTTATATTTTCAGTCCTCCAGCTAAATGAGACTTTGCATGTTTCTGGTTTGTCAAAGAACCATGTAAGTCCAATGCTATTAACTTTGCTCTATTTGACTGAGTTACCTACATCTTAATTTTCTTATGCTTTTGTAAATGAGTTTTGCAAGTTATATAATCTTGTGCATTTTGGCAGAGTAATTAGAGCTCTTTTTTCTGAGTATTTTCAATTACTAGATAATTCTCAGATTTCTTAGATTTAAGTGTTAACGGATATGTTTATGAATGAGAAATATTAAGTGAATCTCAAATTCTGTAATTGTTCTGTAATTTCTGAACTTCTTGATATTGGTAGTAGCAATAATTTCTCCAGAATTTACTTAGCCTCTGCTAGTTCTTGGAATTGTCTAGAAAATTTTACTTGTAACTGAATTTGAATATTTTACGCATTATTACGATTTGAGGTCCAACAGTTTAGCAGAATGAAAATGATCACTGAAATAACTGTCTACAAATGATGTTTTCTCATCCAGACAGATTGTCTGGGCTATGGGGTGCTGGACAGATGGCTTAGCCATTAAGGTCACTGACTGCCCTTGCAGAAGACCCACTTGATGACGCACAGTTGGAGTAACTTCAGTTCCGGGGTGTCTGGTGCCTGCTGGCCTCTGGGCACCAGATCATAGGTGGTGTACAGAGACATGCAGACAAAAGCACTTACGTACCTAAAAATAAGTATCTTTTCTTTTTTCTGTGAGACAGCAGGTAATCATCCCTCCGGGTCAGTGTTTCTTGGATCTCTAGAGTAATTCATAACCCTATGAGGTCTGTCGATCCCGATTCTGGTCTCTCCCCAGTTTCTGATTTTCAGTAATATCAGAGACCCAAAGAGCGAACATTTCTTTGTATCAAGTTCTCACATGATACTGATGCTGGTGGTTTGGCGATCCTGTTGGAAAATGTGTTACAGTTTGTTACTCAGGTACAGGGCTGGCAGGTGGAACACACATGACATGCACCTGTCCCTAGATTTGATCCCTGGCACCATGTAAAAGGAGGTAGGGTGGCATTTTGAGCTGTGTAATTTTTAAATTTATTTTGTTCATTACCTTAATGTCCTAGTATATTGTGGGTAGTTTAAGTTTCCTATCCTCTGCCAATCTAATACACCCCTAAGTATTTTCAGCTGTTGACAGTCAACAAGCACTGTAAATCTGTTTTTCCTGATTAGAGAATGTATTAGCTTCTGAATTGCTTCATATTTACATTAACATGTTTTATTGTGTTCACAAACTTTTTTGTTGTTGGGACTTTTTTGTATGTTTTGTTTATCATGACAGAGTTTCTCTGTATAGCCCTCGATGTCTTGGAAATTGCTCTGCTTTGAACTCAGAGATCTCCCTGCTGCCTCCCAAGTGCTGGGGTTAAAGGTGTGTGCCACAACTGCCTGGCTTCAAACTTTCTTAATATAAATGAAAAGTACATTTTTGTGAGGAGGTAGATTCCTTGAGCTTGGTTTGGTGGTCAGCCAATCTAGCCAACTTTGCAAACTCCAGACCATGTGAGAGACCCTGTCTTGGGGTCGGGGGAAGAGGTAGATGACATCTGAAGTAGTTCTTTTGTCTCCATACACATCTAAATAAGTGCACTTGGAAACTCTCATTAAGAATTTCACTTCAAATAGATAAGAATTTTCACCTGTACTAGTATTAGTGAGAAAACAGCCCAACGGGTCAGTCTTCATGTCAGTGTATTTGGACTTCCTTAGTGCCAGCTGCAGAGGCCCTGGGAACTGTTCTAGAGTTTGCTTACATCCTGGTAAAACATGTCCAGAATGTTACCATTTTGCTGTATTAGTAATGGGTTGACTTTGATAATCATATTTCCTAAGTCTATAAGTTTTCTAAACTTGTTTTCAGCTGGGCATTGATGGCACACACCTTTAATCCCAGTACTTCGGAGGCTGAGGCAGGTAGATCTCTGTGAGTTTGAGGCCATTCTGCTCTACAAATCAAGTTCTAGGACAGGTTCCAAAGCTTTTTTTTTATTAGTCGTGTTAGAAAATAGTACCTATCAAGGAATTCAAGTGTAAAATAAGCAATTTATTTCTGAGACCAACAAAGATGTGGTCTAAATACACCTACATGTTTAAAGTTAATTCAGAATTATGTATATTAAAATTTTAAATTGGTTTGTAATGAGAGCCCATAGTTACTAGATGGGGAGTAGTTTGTTTCAAAAAATGAAAGCTGGCCAGATCTAGCTCTCTGGAGGCAGAGTCCTCTCTGTGTTCAAGGTCAGCCTGAGCTACCTTGTTTCAAAACAAAATTAAGACTTGCTGTGAGTATTGTAATATCAGATGGATTTATCTCAATTTGTACTAAGACAATCCTTGTAGGAAACATGTTTTCTTTTGGAATCCAGATACTTAACTTGCTTCTTAAAGCTCACCTTTATATACAATTTTTAGTGTCAGGAAAGTTTACCCAGGAAGCTTACATTGTTGCAGCAGCATTTGTGATTTTCTATTTCCTAACTTAAGAAGCATTTGGCTTTGAGATGATTCTGTTATCTGCAGTCAAGAAAGTCATCCTCCTGGTATAACTAGCCTTTTTAACCAAAAAAAAAAAAAAATTAAAAAAATTTTGTATGTGAATGTTTGCCTTGCATGTATATCTGTGCACCATTCATGTGCCTGAAGTCTGTGGTGGTCAGAGGAGGCATTGGATTCCTCAGAAATGGAGTTACAGATGGTATCTACCGTGTAGGTGCTAGGACTTGAACCCAGGTCCTCTGAAAGAGCAGCAGTCCTCTTAAGCACTGAGCCACATCCTCAGCTCCATGTTTCTGGCTTTTTAACATTACTGCAAATGGATACTAACCCTGTGTTTTTCTGTCCAAATGTTGATTTCTTGCTCTTGGAATCCCAGGACTAACATATAGGTCTCTCCTACGCAAAAATGACTAAGGATCCTGTTTCCAGATGAGCTATATTCATTAAAGATTCATAAGAAGAAAACCCTTTTCTGAATCTAATGTGTTATGCAGATACTGAATTCCTTGACACATTAAACAGTGAATTATCTGTTGATAATCTTCTTCATTTAAGAGACAATTGAGTCCTGTTACACTAAAATGAGTTGAATCTCTCAAAGTGTCAACTTTCAGACAAAAGAATTAAGTAAAATGGGGAGGAGGTACTGGGGGTTAACCTAGGTGCTTCATATGTAGGCAGTGCTCTCAGTGCTGTATCCTTTGTCCTAATGACAACATTATACAAAGCAAACAGCATGAACATCATCATGTTTGCCATCCTGAAGATGCTGTGTGTACTTACAGCAACCCAAAACTACTTGCTGTTAACCGTTGAAGCTTTAGATTTTATCTTAACATCGTAAAACTATACGGTATTTAGGTTTATGCATAGCAATTATCTGGGAAATTAAATTGTTGTTTAACTCTGTGTTGCCACATGTCAAGATTTATTTGGAGCCATTACAGTTTTCTAAAAATGAGAAGGAAATTAAAAAATCCTGGAAAATGACATGCATTGATATTCTTAATTTTTGCCTTGAAATAAAATGAATTAAATTTTATTTTGCTAATTGTGCCACAGGAAATAGAAATGAAGTAAACTAAGCCTTAGGGTTTCATACCCCTTTGAGACTGCTCAGTGGGTTCAGTATTCATATGGTGTTGGGATCTATGTTTCTCATATGTTTGCATATTGGACCAGTGGGGTATAATAATATAATAATAATCTGTCACAGTTGCTGCTTATGCTTTTATAAGTTGGTATCCCCTTACGTACATGTAGCAGTATCTGAAATTCTTCTTAGTTCAGAACTGATCTCCCCCACCTGCTCTGTTGAACCTGCAGCCTAGGTGTACTGGTTCCACCTGTGGGGTCTGTGGACCAGTGCTTTCCCAAGGACCCCATGGCATCTGTGTTGTAGTTGAGAACAAATGCCATGGGAAGAGCTTGCAGCTACCCTCTTTCTTGGAGAGAAAGACGGCACTGCTGGTAGAGTGGGTTATGAAGAGGTCATTGGTGAAGTGGCGCTTGCTTGAGCACTGTCCAGTGGGCGGGCGGGCGGGTGTGTGAGTGTGTGTGTGTGGGTGTGTGTGGTTATGGCTGTTGAGTGAGTATTTGGACTGAGTGATTCTGAGATCGTGTTTATAAATCTGGTTTTGAACCTTCACTTCTCATATTCAAGTTTTTTGAAGAATATTGAGGATTTGAATTAGATGTAGAAAGGCTAATATCAATAAAAATATAAAGTAGCTTATTTTAGCCATTGGTTGTGATAATTGGGTCTATTGTGCTCAATCAAATAAACTATACGGGTAGTTTTATCTCTTGCTTTTGGAAAATTGAAATACTTGTGTTTGGACAAGATTCATCTAACACAGTGACTTTGCCAAGTTTTATCTAAAATCCCACACTATAGACGGTAATTATGGTTAATACAGAATTGAACTTTCAGTACTGGAGTGTAACTGAGTGATTGTTGAGCATCTGTTGAATCTGAGCAAATCTGTTTTGCTCCCTGCCCTTCGAAAACAAGAAATCATTGTGCATTTGAATCGAATCTGTGTTTAAGTTCTTTTTCTTTAAGCAAAGTAGTGGGTGTTTTCTACAGAGCAGGGAAAGAGTTGGAGCACAGTTTTCTGAAAGTAAGTTTTACTCTATATCCTTTTCATTCTTACTACTTGTATTTATTATCTGCTTGATAATATCAGTAAAAGATGTATACAATTCCTGAAAAACAGATTTGTCATATAAAATCTCTCTTAAATATATGTATAAAGTTGTTCATTTTTGTTCCATCTCAATGCCAGGCCAGCCAGTCATGGTGAGGCAGGTTGATTACAGAATTCAAAGTCATCTTCAGCCACATACTGACTGTGCAAGAAAACTAGCATCAACAGAAATGGCAGGCAGGAAATTAGCTCAGTGGTAGTGGATTGGCCTAGCAGCTGAGGCTCACAATTCAATCCCCAGTATCACAAAAAGAAAAAGAACATACCAGCTCTCACAAAGGAGGAACCTTATCCATTACATAGTGATTTACCTTTGTTTCCTAGATAGTGAATGAGTGACACCAGTTCAAGCACAGATACGGTATTAATAATTAATGTACCCTAATCTGCAAACTCAAGCCGCTGTTAGGATTTAAAGTTTAGTGGTATGTGGAGAGTGGTATTATGTTACTAACAAAGGACACAGAAAGTGCTTGAGGCTAATGATGCTTGTGTGTAGCCTACAGATCGTAGAGTACACACTGTGGAAGGAGAAAATGGCCTTCTGGAAGTTACTCTCCACTTTCTGGGACATGTGCCTGTACACACACAGTGCTAATAAGAAGAAGGTACTTTGAGAACCTGGAAGCATATTACCTACTTCTGTTTGAGAAGTTTGGCAAGAAGGCACTAGGATGATAATATTTATATAGATCATGTAGGTTAATCTTTAAATAGCTAAAGTTTCAACTGATTGGGTTCATAGTAATTCTCTAGGAAGCAGAGACCTTGGACATACAGATATGCGCGTGCACACACACAATAATATAATAATAATAATAATAATAATAATAATAATAATAATAATAATAATATACTTAATGACACTAGGGAATATTTGGATTCCTGATGCAAATAATTCAGAGTGAATTTAGCTGGGTAGACTGTTGCCAGGAAGGAGGAAGATACAAAGTGTTCCAAGAGTTTCTAGTGTGAAAGGTAAGTTTAGGAACCATGGAAGTATATCCCTAAAGGAAGAGCTTTTGTTCCTTTACTGCAAGAAAGTGGTTACCACTGGTTTGCTGAGCTTTAAAAAATTGTAAGAAGCCTTTCTGAGTGATAAATACTATCAGGCTGTCTCAATAGTTAAGAGGATGGGTTTGATTTTCAGGCATCATTATGGTGGCTCACAATCTCTCAGGAGATCAGCACCTTCTTCTGGCCTCCATGGATACTGCACACATGCTGTATGCCGACATACATGCAGGCAAAACATGCATATACATTGGAAATAAAATGTAAAATTATTTTCAAGCTATTGTGATTATTTCCTGAGACCATGACAACAGCCTAACCATTTCTCTTTTTAAATTGTCTCTACAAAGTCTTGAGTGCATCCTTTTTCTTTTTCAAATTCAGTAGCTCCCCATCTGTAATGAGACAGCTGTATTTTCAACTACTGGGTCTAATGAATTCATTGTACCTCCCCACCTCATTCACTACACTGTTTGGTGGGTCTTCTGTCTCGTAGATGGCTTTGCGGGTTGTTCAAGTGGTATTTGATAACCTCTTTTCATTTCTGTACTCTGTAAGCATATATGTATTAGTTTTTGTGCTTGTATCTTATTTATCTTTATTAGTACTCAGACTATTTGCACACAGTGCTTGCTGTTCAGTGCAGTTTGCCATTCTCTACAAATTAGAAATTCATGGATTCAGTCAGCATTTAGTAGAAAATACTCAAAATGATTCTGGCTATGTGTAGGGTTTTCATGTTACTCCCTAAACAATACATTACAGCTCATGTCTGTGTCGATTTTTATTAGATTATAAGTAACATGTGACTTTAAAATTTGTAGGAGGGCCCAGCGTTGGTGGTGTACGCCTTTAATGTCAGCACTCGGGAGGCAGAGGCAGGCGGATCTCTGAGAGTTTGAGGCCAGCCTGGTCTCCAGAGCGAGTGCCAGGATAGGTTCCAAAGCTACACAGAGAAACCCTGTCTCGAAATACAAACAAACAAACAAACAAAAAATCTGTAGGAGGATGTGGTATAGGTTTTATGCAGAGTCCCTAATGTGTTAGTTATTAAGGATCTGAACATCGGTTTATTTGGTGTCTGAGTGTTTATAGGTTTCTGAGAGATAGTGTTTATAGGTTTCTGAAACTGATGAGAGGGGAATTTCAGGAGGAAAATATTACGATCTAAATTTAAAAGTGAATGTCGTAACGAAAGTGTGAATGTGCACACTTGTAATTCTTTCAGGAATTTGGGATAAGGATCTCATCAAGGCCATCCTGGGCTAAGCAACACAGTGAAGAGTGGATATTTCAGTACCAATAAAAGTGTGTTAATGAGAATATCAGATAGTGTACTCATTAAATAAATAAATGTTTATTGCCTGTGCCCATAGCAATAAATAATACAATGGATCCTTGTTTTGGGGTTTGAGGTGTACTAGGTAGTAAGAGAGATATGGGAAGAACACCCATAAAAAGATCCTCAACCACACCATTATACCAAAGTGTCAAACCAAGAAGAGCACGACAAGAATGTGTTACCCAGTTTTCAATAGAACCTTATATAAGAATAAGTATATGGAAGGAAGACAGGGAAAAACTAAATGGATGAGCATCAAGACATCTTTCTCTGAGACTGGAAAATAAATGATCAGGCTGGCAATATGGGAGAGAACGGAGTTCTTAACAATTAAAATATAACCTAAAACTAAAATTACGGTGTATGTTCTGTATATCAGCTCTACTAAATGCAGTGGTGTTTGGTGTTGGATTCTCAAGCATGAAGACTGGAATATCTATCAGTTTCCTGGGCCTAGCAACAGTATCTGCAGGAAACGTGGCCTTTGTCTTTGTTAAGTGTAAAACTAAGCTAACCACGTTATATAAGCTTATATGTCTGTTTCCTTTCATTTTGTCTGCTTTGAAGAGAAGATTCACGCCATAACTGGAAAAGATTGGCTGCTAGGGACTTGTGCGATCTGAAGTGTTAATCTAGCAGCTGATCCAAATTCACACCATGTAGACAATCATTCTCCAGTGGCTACACACACTGATTGCATAATTATGTAAATTCTGATAACTGCCAGGACAGAATTGTACTCAGGACATAGTCCTCAAGCAGGTTTGGATGAGGAAGTTGTATTTTGTAACTATCTGTTAGTAAACACTATCTGAGAAGCTGACTGCTAGGGATATAATTTAGTGCTGGAGCACTTGACCTTCGAGCCTCAAGTTCCCAGGAAGGGGTAAAAATGAACACCTTACAAATCTCAGTGTAAAAGTCTGTAATTCATAGTGTTTTTAGTAAAACATCATTTGGTCTTTTGTGTTGATTATTAAAATATTTTGGAGAAGCAGGTAGTGGTGGTGTTCACCTTAAATCCCAGCTTTCGGGAGGCAGAGGCAGGTAGCTTTCTGAGTTCAAGGCCAGACTCATCTATAGGGTAAGTTCTAGGACAGCCAAGGCTACACAGAGGAGCCCCCCCCCACCAAAAAACAAACAAACAAACAAAAAAACAGCTGTGGGAAAATCAGGTTGCCAGGATTCCTTGGTGTCTCACTTTCACATGCTTCTTTCCTTAACTTGTCTTCTGGGTCAGGATTTCCAGTGAGGTGTTGGGATTAATCACAGGCCTTGGTGTCAGGCACATATCCTCTGAGCTGCACCTACATCCTACCAGGTTAATGCCTGGTACTGTTCACTGGGTAAAGGTACAAAAAATGAGCTTTTATAATGATGGGTTTAAGGAAATGTTATTTTATGGTATGTATTGATAATTTTCTTTATGGAGTGTACATCGCTTGTTTGGTCTTCATTTGTAAAAATGTACCAACTCCTGTTTTAGCACCTCGTTTGATACTCTGCATTTAGTTCCCTAGTGTGTGTGTGTGTGTGTGTGTGTGTGTGTGTGTGCATTCGCATGCACCTGCTGTAGCCCCAGCAGGCTCCCTTCTTTTCACTTCAGGTGAGGGTTGTGCCTCATAGTATTTGGAAAGGGTTTTGGAACTGTACAAGTTATATTATTGATAGATTTATCAGCAAGTCATACTTTTTAGTACTTTTCCACAGAAATATAGGGACTCTAGTTGCCTAAAACTAGCTTGTTTCTATATAGCCAAAACATAAAATGTGACATGTGAAATATATTTTAATACGTTTCTTACAAAGATCATTGAATATTTTATCCTTGTATACCAGAATGAACAAGGAAAAGGGTTTTTGGGGGGGAGGGGTTTCAAGATCAGGGTTTCTCTGTCTTGCTTTGGAGGCTGGCCTGGCACTCGCTCTGTAGACCAGGCTGCCTTTGAACTCACATATCCACCTGCCTCTGCCTCCCGAGTGCTGGGACTAAAGGTATGTGCCACCGATGCCCGGCAGGAGCACGTTTTTAAAGACTATTTACTAGCTCTGTGTAACATTTATCAACTTGATAGATTATTATGTATAATAACTCAGTGTTGTTTACTAGTTCCCTAATAACCCCCAACACTTTTTTTAAAAATCCCATCTCTGGTTCTTAGCCTCTCTCCATTTCCCTTATACTGGCCTGCCTTTTCTGCTTGGTTTGAGCTGATTTTATCTAGAACAGCTGGAGTTCCAGGAGTGCCACTCTGGGATAAAAGTTCTTTTCTTTTCTTTTCTTTTCTTCTCCCCCCCCCCCATCTTTCTTATTTGTAATTTTGGCCATTGCAGCCACAAACAATAAAGTACTAATATGTATAGGAATAATACGATGAGTTTGGGGTCCCTCAAAATAATTTTACTACATTGTTAAAAGTAATTCAAATGGCTCAAAGGTTTAGAGTATTGGCTGTTCTTCCATAGGACCCGAGTTCAATTCCCAGCACCCACATGGTGGCTCATAACCATCTGTAATTGAGATCTGGCGCCCTCTTCTGGCCCGCAGGCATACAGATGCTGTATACATAATACATCTTAAAAACGTTTTTTTAAAAAAGTAATTCATTGTTAAGCATGGTATTTGGGAATTTAAGGCTCATTGTCATGAATTGGAGGTTAGAAGGTGTTTGAAAGTCTGAAATCCTAAATGTTCCAAATCTGAAACCTTATGGCATTGGCATGTTACCACAAGTAGAAAATCCCACATGACTGTGTGAGGGCTAACAGTCAAAGTGGGGGCATTAAAATACTGAGCATCACTCACTCTGTATCTAAAGCCTACATGAATCACTTTTCCTAGATATGTCATTTGCTGACTGTGGCAGCAAACTCCTTCCAGAAGATCAATTCTACCCTTATCTGTAGTTAGTTTTAGGCTAGCTAGGGCTACCTGAACAACAAAATAAAACAACCCACTTACTGTACATATACAAACATCTCTGAATTCCTTCCCACCAAAACTTAAAAAAATCCAAAATATTCTGCTTCCAGGCATTGTGCCAAAGGATGTTTAATGTATAGTAAATGTTAATTTAATAGAAACATTCTGTGGCTGTCATGCCAGCCAGATGAATCCATAAAGGGAACACAGCATTTGGTCAATACATGATTTAAAATCGTGCAGGGCTTAAGAATGAATTCGGATATGTTTCTGTTACATTTGTGACAACACAGATTCTTTCTGCATAGTTAAAACAAGCTGGACTTAGTGTGTGAACCTGATGCCACCCTGCAGATGGCTGAGGCAGGGGGATCATGAGTTCCTACGCTGCTGTATGGCAAGAACCTGCCTCACAAAAGAAGCCACTAGAAGCAGTCATAGATTATGAATGTCTGGTTCTGCAGTGGGCTTGGGAGATGGAATAAAAGCTTTGTTCAGCAAGTGTTTGTTCTTATGAAGACTAAGCAGCCAACATGAAATAGATGGCAGGCTTCTGTCTGCCAGAAGCTCGAGATCTCTGAAGAAAGGGTCTGCAGAGGATCCAGGCAGCACTGGAACTAGACGGTTAGCAACCTGAGGCTTGCATTCCATATACGTGAAGAAGGAAAACCTCAAGGTTCAGAGTTGAGTACAAAATAGGATTGGTGTCCTCTTCTCCAGGGATTTGGGTTGGCACAAATGCCTGTGTCTTTTTCCAGTAAGTTATGCCTGTTTGGGGTGGTATATATGATATGACCTGATAGCTTCTCATTGGATATATTGGCATCTGGGAAGTAGGCATGAAGCTCTAGGAACCCATAGTAAGACTGGGAATCTAGATTGATCTAGTTCTGCTGTTAGGAGCCATGGGGATTCTTGGCAGTGTATTCATGTTGGTTGAGTCTTGCATATTAATTGGTGCCTCTAGTCCCAACAACGTGGGAGTAATGCAAGAGTTCAAAGCCAGCCTGATTAAAATAGTGACACCCTGTTTTAAAAACAAACAGGATGAGCAGCTGATTTGGTGCTAAGCCTGAAGACCCAAGTCCAGACTCTATGATGTACATGGTGGAAGGAGAGAACCGACTTCCCCTGGATTGTTCTCTGATTTCCATATGCATGCATGGTATACGTCAACCTACATAGATATAAAAAAATTAAAGGCATTTGTATTTGGTTTTTAGATAACTAGCAATTTGGCAAGAGTCCCATTTGAAGTACCCCACACTACAGGCAGAGAAGTTAAGACACATATATTAGGGCTGAGCACAGGTAGAGCAATGGAGAACACATGGGAACATGCATAGAGACCTGGATTGGAGCCAGAGCAATGCATAAAACCTGTGGATACTTATTACTGAATTATGGTTATGACTTTGGTTAATTGGTTGTTGGGGGTCTATTTGAAAGAAAGGGCAGGGCTGATTTTTGGCTTTTTAAGTGAAATAGGATCAATGAATGTCAGGATTGAAGACTATTGTAACATTTAAGAATATGTACCACATAAAAACTCTTGATGCTTAGGGAAAAGATCTTTGCTAATTGTCATCAGAAAACAAAAGTAGCAATTGGGCTGGAGGAATGGCTCAGTGGAGAAGAGTGTGTGCTGCTCTTCCAGAGGACCCCGGGTCAGTTCCCAGCACCCATTTGTGGCATTACACAACCAGCTCCTGGCAATCCAGCAACCCATTTTTGTCCCCTGTGAGAACTGCACTCTTTATACAAACACTGTACACATCTTTACAGTTAAACAGTAAGAATTTAAAAGGTAGCTGTTAATAATGAAAAGGGGAGACACACTGGGCTGTGGTGGTCCACCTATCCCAGCACACAGGAACCAGCAGCAGGTGCATCTCTGAGGCCAACCTGGTCTACAGCCAGGGCCACACAAAGAAGCATTATCTCGGGACACCAAAAAGGAGGAAAGAAAAACAAAGGGAGGGTGTGACACATAAGTCACCAGTAAAATGGTTGTAGCTTAGCACGCTGACATGTTGTATGTACATTCATGTAAAAATGTGGCCTGGTGTTCCAGGCTGTGTCTCATACTGGGATACTTGGAGGACCTTCTCCTAGGGCCCTGCAGCTGCAGAATGAACTGCAGAATGGGGCGTTTATAATACATGATTTTATTTGTGATGAATCAGTTGCCACCATATGGAAATTGAAATGAGAGGTACACTTAACTTTGTTCATAGATTAGCCCTAGAACGACACATAACAATTCCTGTACTGTCTTCTGGCCTCCCAACTTCTCTATTAAGGGTAGTAATTACTGATTTTCTGTTAAGTTTTTGTGCAGGCATGGGACACTTGATCTATTTCATTCCATGCACATGCACACACTGTGTGCATTGTTTCTCTGCAGTATTTGAAGCTGTGATTTCAGACCTCGTGATAGGCTGTTTTATATACTCATAAGATCTGTGGACAGTTGCTACATGTGGGCATGTGCTTTGGGAACATGTTCATAGAACAAATGGAGCTGCTTAGTTACTTTGTTCATAAATTCTTTTGATGCTGTCCATTCTTTATTCCCTATAATCCCAACCAGTACAGCACCTAAGGTCAGTAGAGGTATTGGTAAAATGTTTTAGGAACTGAGATTGGAAGCTTTTGGAGGCATTTCCAAAACTCTTGGTTATTCTCATCACAGAAGCCTCTTTAGATTTGCTTCCCATGTAATGAAGGTGGGTACCAAAATCACTGCTTATGAGCTGTGTTGTATGTGAAATTCGATGAGACTTTTCACCCCTGCTGAAAATAAAACCCACACCAGTGTCACTGGAAATGATTTTCCCTGAGAGATGGGAAAACACTGGGGTTGGTTCGGTGAGGCAGTTTGTATTTTAGAGAGATCATTACTTCTGCAGAATAACTGAAGAAGGCCAGAATGAAAAGCAAGTAGACATGAGGTGGGTGAGAGGTAGCAGAAGTCGAAAGTAAGCCAGGTGTAGATGAGTATAACTTTATTCCCAGCACTTGGAAGGCCAAGTGGGGAGTTCCAGGCCACCTGCTCTGCAGAGTGGTACCTGTCTTAAAAAAACAAGGAGTTGAAGATGAAGTGATGTCTTCTGTCGACAAGGATGATCATGAGCTTGAGGCCGTACTGGACTGCACCTGAGACTGACTGACCCAAAACAACCCCGAAAAAAGGAGGCCTAGAGGGTATTGAAGAGCCCCTAGATAAAGAGAAGTGGGTTGGGAGTCCTGCAGAATTACAAGAAGGAAACAGAAGTGAGAAGTGTAATTGTTAACTTTGAGATCCTTTAGGCTTTTTCTTCTTTTTGGTCATTTCACCTAAGAAAAGAGGGGTAGTTTGGGGGTAGTTGAAGTGTCAAGCTTATTTCCTTAGCTCTCCACTCTGGTGTTAGAAATCTGATGACTGTTGTTTTTGGTCTCAAAGTCCAGTTCTCTCTTCCAGCCTTGTCTCTCCAGCATTGTGTGGTGAGCCTTTCCCATCACTTCTTAACTACTGTACAATTAAAGGTCTTACCCTGGGCATAGGGACCGTATATTGGTACTGAGTGCTCTTTTGCTGAATTAGTGAACAGGTAGTTTATACATGGTGATACTGGGGTCATTAGCAGTATCAAATTGGGATGTTTTTGTACCTTGTATTTTGGGCTGATTGTGACTGCAGGGGCATAAGGTGTTTGCACAGAGCTTGAACTGGGAAAGTCAGTGAGGGCAGTTGTTTCAATGGGGAAGAGACAGAAAAATTAAAGATGTGAAGTTTTATTGTTTTATTATGCTTGATTTTTATGAATTCTGTTTATATGGTTTATTTGGTCTAAATGTTCTCAAAAATTGCTAGTAACAATTAGGATGGCTGCCCTTGAAATTCCCTCCCTAGTCCAGGCCAGCCTTTTATTTGTAATCTGCCTCAGCCTCCCAGGTAGCTGGGATTACAGTCCTGTGCCAGCAGGTCCAGCTGCTTCCCTCTTAGCCTCTTTTTGTATCCCTCCCCAGTAGCCTGATGAGTGGCAAAGATTGTGGAATTGGATGAGTAACTCTAGGGTTCATACAAAATAACGGCTGAGTTTACAGGCAAGGCCACTACTGCTATTCATATTAAAAAAAATCCTCAAAGTTGTTGTGTTGTGCACTCCAGGGTGGACATGCTGGGTAGGCCTGCCTGCTGGCAAGCATTCTGCCTCATCAGTTTGTATTAATACCTGTAAATGAATCGTCCACATCATGTTTAAGATTCCATTAGTGCTACACCTGAATATTAGTTAATGCATATGGCTTGATGACACCTGCAATTTTTTTCCTCATAGCTTGATTTTCATGTCTGAAAAGATGCTATTGTTGGTAAATAGTAAGAAAAGCTCAAAAAATTTGAAGATTTATTTTTATTTTGTGTATGAGGTTTACGTGCATGTATGTATGTGCACCACATAAGTACCTGGTGCCGGGGAGGTCAGAACGAGGAGCCCTGGACTAGAGCTGCCATGTGGGAGCTGGGAACTGACGCAGGTCCTATGCAAGAGCAACAGTGCTCTTAACCACTGACTGTCTCTCCAGCCCCTCCACTGCCTTTTGCCATCGTGATTGAGAATGAAATATTGACTGACCTCTTGGGGATGACAATGGTCTGCTTGTATATTGAACTCTTTATCAAGTTTATCGGTGCCCAGTCAATTCCAGCACTGAGAGGGATGGTTAGGAGGAGCTTAAGTTCCAGGCAGCTTGGCTTACATAGTTGGAAGCTGTCTTAAAAAGCAAAATTAAATAAAAAATATAAAAAATGCTGTTACTGTGGTCCAGTCAAACCCCGATTACACTTTGATGGTTTTGTGTGACTGCATTTTTGCTTGCTTCAGAAACTACAGGGGTGGTGTTGGGCTTTGTTTTTAAAATGCCTCGTAGAGCTGGCATTGTGCAGCCCTGTAAGCCCACCTGTTCCAGGAACCGAGGCAGGAGGGTCCCTGGTTCAATCCTGCCTGTGCTTCTGAGCTAGTTCAGGGGTTATTTGGGCAACTTAGACCTTGTCTCCAAAAAAGAAGAGCAAGCAGGATGTGATGCCCCGTGGTAGACTTGAGGCCCTAGGAGCAACCTCTGGTGTGGGGACACCTCAGGAGGCTGGGGCAGGGAGGTTGCCTCAAATTCATCCCTGTAGATTCTGGGGGTGGAAATAAGGCTGAGGAGTTTGTGGAGCCTAACTCCTTGTTGGCATTTCCCTTACAACTGCCTTCACTTGTGGCAGCTGCATTTGTTGTATTTCAAGCCTGATGACTCAAACCTGGGGTATTTGTGCTTTGAAGCTGTTCTTTATCCAGTTGAGGTGGTGCACTTGGGAGTTGGAGGCAGGGATGTCAGGAGTTAAGAGTCATTTTCATCTGCATAGCATAAAGCCAGCCAGGAATAAATACGTTAAGATCTGTCTTAGAAAACAAAGTTAAAAATCATTTTTTTTTGATAAAATCTAACATCAATAGTACCCTGTAACCTTTAATGGTAATGAGGTGCTGAGAAACATAGCTTAGTGGTTAAGAGCACTGGCTGCTCTTCCTGAGGGCCTGTGTTCAATTCCCAGTCCTGAGATAGGACTTTTTACCAAAAATAAGTAAAAGAGTCCCCAGCCTACAGATCTCCAAACATGCATTTCTTGGGAAAGAATCCCTGCTGTTGAGTAGGGAGCCTTCTTGTGGAAAGTCATTTTTACTGGCTAGGAAACTATGGACATCAGGAAATGTCACCTTTTCCTTAGGTTACTTTATAACAAGAATTTTTCAATATTTGCCTTTAAATACCTTTGATTTTTTTTTTCTTTTTTTTTGTTTTGTTTTTTTGAGACTGTTTCTCTGTGTAGCTTTGGAGCCTATCCTGGCACTCGCTCTGGAGACCAGGCTGGCCTTGAACTCAGAGATCCGCCTGCCTCTGCCTCCGGAGTGCTGGGATTAAAGGCGTTCACCACCAACGCCCGGCACCTTTGAGTTTTTACTGTTCACATTTGATTTGAATAACAGCCTCCATAGTATTGGGGTGTGTGTATTCCATCCAGATTTGAGTTTGCGCAGCATTTCTTACATCAGCGGCATTTCAAAGCAGAACTAGTATAGGTAAAGCTCTAGTGTTCTGTGGTTATATTCTCTCTCCCTCCACATCTACACAGACACACACCCACAATTGCTAAGAGATTTCTAGTAAACAACATAAAACTTTTAAAGGAAGAAAACGGGGGTGGTGGGGTGGAGGATGGACTATGAAATCCCAGCACTTGGGAGGCAGAGGTAGGCTTTGTGAGTTTGAGGACAGCCTGGTCTGCAGAGTGAGGTAAGACAGTCAGGACTACACAGAGAAACCCTATCAAAACAAAAAACTGAACCTAAGTCTGATAATGGTGATCATTACATTGCTATCGTGTTCTATATTATTCACGTTTCCAGTGTTAGAAACATAGTTTGCAATGAACAGATAACTGTAATTGCATGTTTATGCTATATGAAGAACATTAAAGTCTTCCAAGGGGAAACTCTTGATGGAGCATGGATAGCTGTAGCTGACCTTAGTACAAGAGCTTTTTTTAGATACAGCAGATGTGAAGATTAGTTATATGATTCTCTTATCATTTTTTAAAATGTGAATGGGTGTTTTGCCAGCATGTATTGTCAGTGTACATGTGCCTGGTGCCTGCAGAGGCCAACAGGCATTGGATCCCCTGGAACTGGAGTTTACAGTCACTTATGAACAACCATTTGGGTGCTGTATTCAAACCTCAATCTTCTGCTGCTCTTAACCTTGGAGCCACCTGGGACTGATAATCTGTGAAAGAGAACTGCGATGATCAAGAACTAATTAAAAAGGCTTTTCATTTTTGCTTTTTTTTTTTTTTTTAGATTTATTTATAATATATAGTTTTCTGCATGCATGTATGCCTGCAGGCCAGAAGAGGGCACCAGATCTCATTACAGATGGTTGTGAGCCACCATATGGTTGCTGGGAATTGAACTCAGAACCTCTGGAAGAGCAGTCACTGCTCTTAACCTCTGAGCCATCTCTCCAGCCCTTTGTTTTGCTTTTCAAAATACCGTTTTTCTGTGTTGCCCTTGCTGTCCTGGAACTCACTATGGAGACCAGGCTGGCCTTGAACTCAGAGAGAGCTGCCTGCTTCTTCCTCCTGAGTGCTGAGATTAAAGGCCTGTGCCACAATGCATGGCTTTTCTTTTTTTGGAAATGGACCATCATTAGCACCACTTGGTGCTAAGCCGAACCACCTGAGTTTGATTTCTGGAATTGACATGGTAGAAGAGAATGTCCTTCCATAGGTTGTCTTATGACCTATGTTGTGGCATGCCCACATATACAAAATAATATATAAATTTTCAATTGTTAGCAGAGTTGAATTATCTTTTAGAATTTAGTGTTAATCTGAATCTTAATTTAGCCAGTGTTAAGGAAATAGGGATTATTTTGGATCAGAGAAATTACCCTCTGAATAAAAATTTTTTAAAATAAAAGTAGTCCATGCAAAAGTGGTATCTTATTGAAGTCTTGATTACTGTTAGAAAATCTTTTAAGAGACCAGCTACAAGGTTTGATTTTTAAAGGGCTAAATCTTATTTTTCTATTTCTAGGTTGTTAAGACATGAAACTGCTGAAAGTCCAACCACTGGTCTAATTCAGAAGAGCTTAAAAGCCAGGAACGTTGGGCTCTCTCAGCTGCACTAGGTCAGTTGACTCTTCAGTTTAGAAGGGCGCTTCCTCGTGGATTGTGCTCACTACAGTTGGCATAGGTAATATCCCAGTGGTGGTGTTGTCTGGTTTGAGACAGTCTTACTATGTAACCTACTATGTAGTCCAGACTGGTCTTGGACTTTCTTAAATTTTTGTATATGAGTGTTTTGCTTCCATGATGTGTGTGCCACGTGTGCCAGGTACCTACAGATGCCAGAAGAGGGCATTGGATTCCCTGAAACTGGAGTTGCAGGCAGTTGTGAACTGGGGATCAAACTTGGGCTTTCAGAGAGCAGCCAGAGCAGTGGTTTCATCTCGTACTCTCTTTGCATCAGCCAGGAGAGTACTGAGCTAACAGGCATGCACAACTCAGATTCTCCCCCCACACAAACCCTGGTTTTCAAGACAGGATTTCTCTGTGTGTGTAGCCTTGGCTGCATTGAAACCCTGGAACTCTCTGTAGACCATGCTGATCTTTAACTCACAGAGATCCTCTAGGTGTGCATCATCACGACCACCCAGCCAGCCACTCGATCGTGTCTGACGAGTTCTAACAATGATATCCTAACAAGTGTGTTTTCAAGACTGCCAGGGCTACATATAGGGAGACCCTATTTGAAAGAGTGGGACGGAGGGAGGCAAGGAAGGAGGGTGTCTTTCCCTTCCAGTCTGGAAATCAGTACATATATAGTACATGCATGCATTTTCTTCTTTGGGTTGAAGATTTTCTCTAAGTTGCTGCCTACAAATGATATTATCACTCATACATCCAGCTGGATTAATCCATTGTGTGGGTCTACTTGGAGACCTTGGCTGAAGCACCCCCAACGTTCTGAATACTTGAAACAGTTGCTATCAACAAGATTGGCTCTCTCTAGCATCTTTTGCACTGCCCTCCAAACTCATCTGTCTTTGATCTTGGGGATTAGGTGCTAGATTCCTGTCATCAGATGATGTTTTGAGTCTGCAAATAGGGCCAGAACCTCTCATCGCCAGACAGAAAGGCGCACTTCAGCAATGAATGTGTCCATGGCATTGTGCACTTCGCCCATGAGGTCTAGGGGAGGGAGGGAGGGAGGGAGGGAGGGAGGGGCCTTTTTTCATGAGCTGATTCAGACATCCTAGGGATGTGTCTTCAGACATGTACCAGTAGTTTGCAGATTTGATGCTCAGGTGTGCCTACGGACTTGGCCATGCTCCTCTCAGCCCCAGATTTGCAGCTTTTCCCTTAGGTTCCTTTGGAAAGTATGATATTAAAAATGCTGTGTGACATAAAAGATATGCTAGGGATACTGGCTCCTTTCTCCTCCCATCTGTTTAGGAAAGAATAATAAATTTTGTTATGACAACATTATCAAGGTTTTTATAGAGAGCCTAGTGGTGGTTGCGCTTGCAACAATCAAGAGGAAGAGGCAGGTGGATCTTTGTGAGTTCGAGGTCAGCCTGGTCTACAAAGCAAGTTCCAGGACAGCCTCCAAAGCAATACAGAGAGGGAAGGGGGAGAAGAAGGAAGAAAGAAAAAAAGATTTTTATAGAAATACTTAAAAATGGCCGGGCGTTGGTGGCACACTCCTTTAATCCCAGCACTCCAGAGGCAGAGGCAGTCAGATCTCCGTGAATTTGAGACTAGCCCGGTCTATAAGAGTTAGTTCCAGGACAGCCTCCAAAGCCACCTGGAGGGTTTCGAGAAACCCTGTCTCGAAAAACAAACAAATAAAAAATAAAATAAAATTAGGGTCATGGCAAAAACCCTGATAATATTTTCTGGTGTTCTTATCCTGTTCTGGCTGTTTCAGGTGTGGTGCTATTGACCAACAGGGAGGGTGTTGCCTGAGATCTGAGAATCAAAGGCATGTGCCACCACCACCCGGCAAGTGTGGCCTTCAAAGAGGGAGAAAATACAGATTTTTTTTAAAGGTAAGTATAATATAGTTAATAGATTCCAAAGATATGGACATAGTTAATTACTAAAAATGTCAGACAACAAATAAGTGACATGAATCTGCTTTTATTACATATTTAGGAAAATGACATTTCATTGGGTATGGTGAGTCTATGCTTATATTTGGCAAAACCTTGTTTATAAGAATGGGGCTTAGCCAGGCGTTGGTGGTGGACGCCTTTAATCCCAGCACTTGGGAGGCAGAGGCAGGCAAATCTCTGTGAGTTCGAGGCCAGCCTGGTCTCCAGAGCGAGTGCCAGGATAGGCTCCAAAAAGCTACAGAGAAACCCTGTCTCAAAAAAAATTGGGGCTTGTTGGTATACTTGCAGTCAAGGGGAGATTCTCTTACTTTGAGGACAGTCTGGTCTGCATAGTGAGTTCCAAGACAGCCAGGATTATTATAAATTATTATTATTATTATTATTATTATTATTATTATTATTATAAATTATTTCTCCACTGGATTAGAGAACACCTAAATAGATAAAAATGTTGAAGGCTTGGTGATTCTAGTTCAGGTAGAACATGCCTATAAAAAATCCTGAGGCATGATTGCAGGTTTGAGCCAGAACACAATGCCTGTGTGTACATGTATGACTCCTATTTACTGATGTTTGTCTCTTACAGGTCACATGCTTTGAGCAAAACTCCAAATGGCCCAGAAGCAGCAAAGATGAAATGTGTCCTGTGGCACATACATAAATTGCAGTCAAGCTTGTGTGTTTTTTTTTTTGGGGGGGGGTGGGGTGGGGTGGAGTAGGGACAGGTTCTTGAGCTTCAGTGTATTTACTGTACAAAGCAATGGGCTAGGTTTTATTCGAACACCTTAATACATGTATAAATTCAATCCCAAGTAGCATTTCTGTCTCTCAAGGATAACCAGGAAATGAAAAGGCTTTACTAAAACAAGTAAACAAGACAAGTAAACATTCATGCCACGGCCTCCTAGATTCTAGGGTTACAACCAGGAGCCACCATGGCCCACTAATTTAATCTTTTATTTTTGTTTTTCAAAGACGACTCACAAACACTTGAAGTTCAAAATTTTAATTAAATAGTTCTCACATGTACTGTTCCACATTGTGGAAATAAACTATGCAGAACATTGAACATTTTGAACAATGGCACAAACACACACATGTAGACTATGTATGATAAAGCTCCTGTTGTACTTTACCAGGCAACAGGCTTAGATTGCAAGTTTACAGGAACTATGTGTGAACATTTCAGGTGCACCAGAATTCCTCACTTCTACAAAGATGGTTCTTATCTCAGTCCTTTGGTCAGTGCAGCTGCACTCTGTATGCTCCTATTAGCAACTTAACCTAAAGAAGAAAAATGAATGTTAGCAATAACCCAAAATAACCCAACTTCCAGCCAGGTAGTGGTGGTGCATACCTTTAATCCCAGCACCCTGGAGGCAGAAGCAGGCGGATCTCTGAGTTCAAACAAACAAAAAGTCCAGCTTCCTCTAATAGGGAGATAGGCTCCCCAAGTGAGGCCAGCCACATCAGTGGCAGTTTATAAAGTACTCAAGTCAGGAGTAGACTGCTCAGCAGGGATCCTCCCCCTTCAGCCAGGCATTACACAGCTGCCTCAGTCATCATTCAGATACATCAGTGTAACCCTAAATATGTTCACCTTGGCAAAGGGTGCTTCTGTCAACCGTATAAACAACTTATTGGGGCCGGCAACAGGGCTGAATGAGTAAACAAAGTGACTGTCCTAGAGGGGAAAGAGAGAAAATAAAGTCAGACTCACATCTGTGATATCTACAAGACCTAGAACAGTAACCAGTGAACTGAGGGCTTGTAGCCCAGACTAGCCTCATACTTGATTGCTCTCTAAGTACATCCCCACCCTCAAGTTTGTTTATTCTGTGTCAGTGTAATTAACTTTGATGTTTTTAAAAAAAGATCACATCTCGGGATTTGGGAGGCAGAAATGGGAGGAACAATGCAAGTTCAAAGCCTACCAGGACTGCATGTTGAGACCTTACACAAAAATGTAAGGTTCTAAATAATATAATATTCTAATGTAATATCTAAAACTTTCAGAGGTCCTGAGTTCAATTCGCAGCAACCACATGGTGGCTCACAACCATCTGTTGCCCTCTTCTAGCATACAGAGAGAACACATGAACCTGAACACACACAGACACAGTCATATATATAGTACAAGCACAGAAGAAATAGGACCATACTCAATTAACAATACTTAGGATAGAATTCCAAAAGTGGCAAAATGCAAAATTAAGTTAGGACTGTGATGGTACACATTATAACTGACCCTAGAGAGATTTGACGGTAGCTTTATTTCAACCAAATCAAACCAAACATACCAAAAGAGAATACACTAATTTATTAACAGGCATAAACATAACCACTTTATATTCTGGCTTCATGTAAAAGTTCTAGGACAGTGAATAAGTAAACATTAAATGTTTTAAAACAAAATTTGGATCATTTTCTTTTATAACTGGGACTTGTCCAGGTCGTCCAGGTCTCACTAAACAGGAATACACATTTTCTATATGTCTGTGCATGTGTGTGGGATGTGTATGTGTGGTGTGCACACAAAACACCTGCAGACTTCACAATTTTCAATGAACTACAGAAAATCTTACCAGAAAAACAGGAAGTTGAAATTTGTCATTTAAAACTACAGCTTGTACACTGCATGGTCCACAGAGCCGAGCAATAACTTCTTTACCCAAAAAGTTAGCATGGAAAATGAAGAGCAGGACACCAGAGCCTGCAGAAGAGAAAGGGAAGATTAATGCTAACACAATGGGGGTGAGGTCGTCCTCTTGCCACTTGTACTGAAGGCCCCCACTCACAACACTTGTACTTTATCCTACATTTTTCAAACCACAGAATTTGACTTCTTATCCAAGTAACCCCAAGCAGCACTTGCCTGTGTTTGACTGGTATAATCATAAGGCTGCATTTCCTTTAGAAAAAAATTTTTTGTGAGACAGGATTTCAAGTAGTCCTGGAGAGCTTCAAATTCACTGCTGTCCAAAAAGATAACCTTGAATTTCTGATTATCTTGCCTCCAATTCCTCAGTGCTGTATTATAGGGATGTACCACTAAACCCAGTTTATATGATACTGGCAACCAAACTCAGGTTTGTTGCATATTAAGCAAATACTCTGCACTGGACTTGGGCCTCCTGCCTCAGCCTCACAAGTGCTAAGGTTGTCCGATGGCCCAGAGATGGCACCTGCTGCCAAGCCTGACCACAAAATTTGACTCCAGAAGAACCTACATGGTGGAGAGAACCAATTCCCCAAAGCTGTTCTCACTTGGACGTGCATCCTGTAATTAGCACACTCACACACACAACACATATCCACCAAGCCTGACCACGAGTTCTACCCTAGGATCCACACTGTGGAGGGAGAAAACAGACTCCAGCAAAGTTATCCTCTGACTGCCACCCATGCACTGTGACCTGAATGCACACATGTGCACACAAATATATGTAGTTTAAGTGTTCTAAGTGCTAGGATTATAGGTGTAGATAACCACACCTGGATTATGAATGTTTTAGCTCCTGTAAGTATGACATTACAATGTAGGTTGCAGCAATGCTTTAAAAACAACAATACCCTTTTTCTGTGTGCATGCATCCACAAAGCAGGTGTTTGCAGGCCAGCGGACAACTTTTGGGAGTTGACTCGCTCTACCACGTGGGTTTAAGGATCAAACTCAGGTCATGAAGTTGGTGGCAGAAGTCTTACCCACTGAACTATCTCACCAGTCCTAAATACCCATTTTTAAATTGAGGAGAAAGATGTCTAACAGAATAGCCAGGGCCTCTTATGTATGGTATAGGACGTGTATGGTATAAACATGGAAGACAGCCCTTAGGAGCAGGTTTTCGGTGATTGAAATCAGGTTAGTCCTTCTGCTTTTATTTACTCGTTTACAACTTCATATATTCATCTAATATACCTTGATCATATTCCATCATTACTCTTATTCCCTTCCCCATCCACCCACCAAACTACTTCCTCCCAATAAGTCTCCTATTTTTGCTTATTTTTGGTTTTTTGAGACAGGGTTTCTTTATATAACAGCTCTAGCTGTCCTGGAACTAGTGCTGTAGTCCAGGCTGGTCTTGAACTCACTCACAGAGATCCGCCTGCCTCTGAATGCTGGGATTAAAGGCGTGAGGCACCATTTTTTTTTTTTTTTTTTTTTTTTTTTGATGTATACAACATTCTGCTTCCACACCAGAAGAGGGCATCATATCCCATTATAGACGGTTATGAGCCACCATGTGATGTGGTTGCTGGGAATTGAACTCAGGACCTCTGGAAGAACAGCCAGTGCTCTTAACCTCTGAGCCATCTCTCCAGCCCCTGGACTACTTTTTGTTTTTGATGGCTCACTACATTTAATTCAGGTTCCCTGCATGAGCATAGCTAGGTTATTCCCTTAAATAAGGTCAGCTTACTAGCAACTGAGGAGTATGCCCCTCCAGGTATTATAAGCTGACTTCTCATAGCTCTGTCATTAATTCCAATGGGAGGAGGATAAGCACTTATACTCCTCCCCAAGCCAGGCTTCTTAAAAAGTTACTGGGACAAGACTATTAAAATACAAACAAGCAAAACCCAAGCCAGGAATGGTAGAGCACATCTTTAATCTCAGCACACAGAGGCTGAGACAGGTAGATCTCTCTTGAGTTCAAGGCTAACTTGATTGCATAGCATGTTCCAGGCCAGTCAGAACTACATAGTGAGACCCTGAACCAAAAACACAACAAAAACAAAGCAGAAAAAAGAAACTAAGAAGAGGAAACCCAGATATAAAAAAATTTAGGAGGAAAAAAAAATAGGTTCTAGGCTTAGCAATGTGAAGCTATCTTTTTTTTTTTTTTTAAAGATTTTATTTATTATGTACACAACATTCTGCTTCCATGTATATCTGCACACCAGAAGAGGGCACCAGATCTCATAAGGGATGGTTGTGAGCCACCCTGTGGTTGCTGGGAATTGAACTCAGGACCTCTGGAAGAGCAGTCAGTGCTTTTAACCTCTGAGCCATCTCTCCAGCCCATGAAGCTATCTTTTAGTGTAACTTAATAACAACTCTAATTGTCAAGAACCAACTCCTCCATTTTAAAGAGGACTCACAGTGGTAGGTAAAGTAGGATGCATGGCGAGGCCTCCTGCCACAGCAGCTCTGCCAGCTATCACACAGTGGTTTCTGCTAAAGAGTTCCTTCAAAGTAAAGGTTTTACTTAGGAATAAACTCATTTTTACAGACTATAGCTTCAAACACTCAAGTTTGAAGGGGACTTTTGTTTACCTTCTGGTATGTTCTGAGGTGGCTTGTAATTGAAATCTGTTGAGAAATCTGGTCCCTCACAGAGCCGATGACATGCTATTGGGAAAACAGGTTCCAATAGAGCAAGGCGGGATTCAAAGTAATCCCTGATTGTTTCTTCTGCAACTCTTGAAAGTCTAGTGAGCAAAGACAGAAGACTGTTAGTAACAGTTGGGCATGGTGATTCATACCTCAAAACAAAGAATGCTAATAAATGCCATGAGTTTGAGGTGAGCCTGCATTAGAGTGAGACCCTATCTTTAATCTTTCAATGTAGACATACTGAATATACTGTACTACATATATTAACAAATTAAAAATACCTTCAGCTACCCTGATTTGATCATTATACATTGTGTACTGTATCATTATAACACTGTATCCAACTGTACAATTAAAGTTTAAAATATATACCTTAGGGGTTGGGGATGTAGCTCAGTTGGTAGAGTGCCTGCCTAGCATGCATGAAACCTAGGGTTTGATCATTAGCAACACATACGTCAGGTGTGATGGCATGCATCTATAATCCTGGTACTTAGAAGGAAGTCAAGGAAGATCAGAAGGTCAAGGCCAGCCTCAGCTACAATGAGTCTGAGGCTAGACCGGAATATATGAGACCCTGCCCTCCTTTATCCCTCTACAAAAGGAAACCACCAAAAGATGTATTTATGCTTTACAATGCCCATAAAGCCTTCCCCTAATTTTTATTTTTAACTTTTTTTTTTTTTTAAAGACAGGGTTTCTCTGTATCCTTGGCTGTCCTGGAACTCACTCTATAGAACAGGCTGGCCTTGAACTCAGAGATCTGCCTGCCCTCTGCCTCCTAAGTGCAGCTACCACTCAGTTTTACTTTCTATTTTTTGCATTACCTAGGCCCTTGCACATGGCTAAGACAAGTGCTCTACCAATAAGCTACATCCCTAGCCCTGATCTCACCTTTTAGAAACCCCTTTTCTGATTTTATGTTGTGTGTTCGTGTGTGGGTGTGTGTAGGTAAAAGACAACACTGTGTCATCCTTTATCACTCTCTGCCTTATTCATCTGAAGCAGTGCTCCCTCTGAATCTGGGACTCACTATGCAGTTAGGCCGACAGCCAGATACCCACAGTGACCTCGTGTCTCCACTGTCTCAATGCTTTGGTGACAGGTGTGAATGAGACCATGCCCACCCATCTTGGTTCATTCACAAAGGTGCACAGCAAGCACTCTTAGTGTGCTATCTACCTCTCCAGTCTCTCTTCACTTTTTATGTTGAGATAGGATTTCACTATGTTGTCCAGATTGGCCTTGAACTCATTCTGTAGCTCAAATAGAGCTGGAACTGGGAATATTTATGCTTTAGCTGCCTGAGTAGCTGGGATTATACCACACAACCCAGCATCACCTTTGTGAAAAGGAACTACAACTCTGGCCTCAACTCCATTAACCTCTCTTATGACAATGATCTTTAAATTTCCTTTTCATCCATCTCCTCTTGTTGGAACAGTGTCTGGCACAGAATTCACTTAGCACTTGGCTAATGCATGCTTGAAAAATTAAAAATGAAAGCCCCTCAGTTCTGAGCAAAGGAAGATGGCTGGGCACCTCACTGACAGGCTCTCTCCAAGTGTTCAAAAAAAAAAAAAAAATGAGATGAACTGGCCTTCAGGGATTCTTTATGGGAAATGCCAGACAGGCTGTCAAGGAGACACACCAGATAATACAATACAGTACTCAGTCCCTTGCCTAGAATTTACTTTACTTTCTGTTTAGAGTACCTGGTGTCTAGTTTTCAAGCTCAGAAGGCCAGGGGTTATTTCTTCCAGGCTGTCTTACCAGGGACCTGGGTGAATAATAAGGGCCTCATCTTCTCTACCAGCATTTTTGGCAGGTGTTGCCAAATAATTTTGTTTTTATGTGGTACTGACAATGGAATTGCAGGCTTTAGCATATGCTGGGCAAAAGCGCTACCATAGAACCACACCCCAGCCCATCAAATGAATTCTTCAATGACAAAGACAGAAACTTATAACAAAATATGGTTCAGAATGCACTTAAAAAATAAATGCACTTGAATAAGGTAGAGAGCCGTTGAGAAAGACACAGATGTCAATCTCTGGTCTCCACATGTGTGCGCACACACAAAGAATACAGAAAATTAATATTAGCCAGATTAAGAGTAGATTTAACTTTTTAAAGGAAGAGTCTTACAGTCTAGGCTGGTCATGAACTAACTATGTAGCCCTAGCCTCCTAAAAGCTGCTACTGCAGGCATGTGCCACCATGCTTGGTCTGAGGACTGAACCCAGAGCTTGCACATACTAGGTAAGCACTTTACTGAGCTACTCTTCCAGTCCTAGATTTAACATTGTATGGCTCCATAGTAACCTGCACAAATATGCACCTAATAATTTGGCTGCTAGACCAACAAGATAACTCTTTAGAACATTTTCCTCCACAAAGTACTCCAAATACACAGCTGTTATCTCATTCAGACTTAACCCCAGGGCACATTCACCTAACACTTACGTTTCCAAATGGCTCTTCAGCAGTTCGTACACAAGCACATTATTACACTGTTTTGCAAAGTACAATGCACTATTTTGGTGCTTTGACAAAATGTTGCAGTCAGCTCCACATTCAATCACAAGGCGCACAATGTCCGAATTTCCTCTTTTACAAGCCTAAGTCAGAAAAGAGGAGTGACAATTTTTTCATTGTAAACCATAGTAACTTCACTTGGTGTGGGTAGTTTTTGCCACACATGTCTGGCAAAGCATAATGCAGGAAAGAAAGGGAAGGAAGGCATGGGCCAGGTCTCAGCCAGCATTAGCAACAAGTCTTTGGCAAGGAGAAGCAGTCCCCAGGACAAATGCCCTGAGATAATTCTTTTCTCCAGGCTCTCTAGACTTTCGGCTACAGTCCCACTCCACCTTTCCCAGAAGCCCGTTTTGCCTTTCAAAGGTGCCTTCTCACATGATACCCAGTTCCTACTTGCCTTTGGCTGCTAGAGCTCCCTAACTCAAGAAAATCAGCTATCACCTGTTACCATGTTCTGCAAATTCAACCTCTAAAGCCCTGGAGAATTGCTTGCTTATTTTGAAAGATTTAAAATGCCAGAAGAGGGCACAACATTTCATTATAGATGGTTGTGAGCCACCATGTGGATGCTGGGAATTGAACTCAGGACCTTTGGAAGAGTAGCCAGTGCTCTTAACTACTGAGCCATCTCTCTAGCCAAGAATTGCTCACTTGACTAATTTACTTCACTTACCTCAGGAACCTCCCTAAATCTGAAACAACTGTCTTTTCCTGAATCCATCTCCCTACTGAACTAACCCACCCCTTAATCTTAATTTCCCAAGTACCCTCAGGAATACTCCCAATCCTGTATGGTCCTGTAAGACACACTGTGCTCCCCTTCCTGTGCTCTTTCTTCTACTGAGGTGCATGTGCCTTTCTCAGTGAGACAGTACTCTTTGGTCCACATACGTGCTAGTAACAGATAGATACCAAACAAAGACTAGAGACATAAGCTCAGACTCATGACTAAAAGGATTATTTACGGCTGGGTGGCGGCCGTGCATGCCTTTAACCCCAGCACTTGGGAGGCAGAGGCAGGCGGATCTCTGTGATTTGAGGCCAGCCTGGTCTACAGAGCAAGTTCTAGGACAACCTCCAAAGCAAGACAGAGAAACCCTGTCTTGAAAAACCAAAAAGAGTCTGACAGGAGGCCCAAGAGAAAGGAAGAGCCGGGGTTATTAGAACACAGAGTTCAGGACAAGTCTGGGGTGGTACTGCAATCCAACTGACTGCTCATATCTGACAGAGTAAAATCACAGAGTAAGATCACAGCTTAGGCAAAGCTGTACCCCAGGGAAGAGCTAAGACAGAGTCGCCTATGGACACCTGGATCTGCTAAGTCTTAGCAGCACTAGGAACCAGAAACCTGGAACCACTGTAGAGGAAGGAGGCACACACAACCTACCACTCAAAGAAGGGTACAAGCAGGGTGGCTGGGAGCAGCAGAAAGACTTAACAATCTTCAAAAGGTATCTGCAAGCCACAATTCCAAAGGAGGTGGATTGGCCAAATACAAAATAATGAGAGCACACCATATTCCTTTCCATCCCAGGCCTCTAAACTTGTGAAGATGGATGTTGGGCACACTTTCATGTGACTACAAGGCACCTTTGGTAGCCATATTGCCCAATTCCAGCTAGATTCAGCTGAGTATGTATGGACCTTGATATCAGTTTCCTAACTGGCACTGGACATAGTAATTGCTTCTAGGAAAAGCCTGTCTAGCTTAGCAGACAAACTCTTCCTTCTGTCTTGGGGAATCAGAATTCACTTGTCTAGAGACTACCCAAGACACCTATCTGTAAATCTCTAATAAATTACACTGTACAATCCTGGATCTGTCTACCTCTTTCCAGTACCTTCTGCTTCTAGCAGAGTTTCTCACTCAAACACCTATAGTCCCTTCTGTTCCCGACTCCTGCCAATGCATTTCTTCTGCTGACTCAATACTTACTGCCTCCACCCCATGACTGTTGCTGGAGCCCTTAAACTGAGCTTATTCTAGTACATCACTTATTCCAGCACATCATTTTACTGCTCTGCTGATTCACATCTACTACATGGGAGTTGCTAAATTCCAGGGACTGCCTTGTTCCTATGCTTTTCCCACTCTGCAGTGCCAACATGAATACCCAGTGTGAAACTGAAGACTTACTTTCATGAGTGCAGTCTCACCATTGCTTTGCTGGACATTTACAAAAGCTCCAGCTTCCAAAAGAATAGCCACAGTGGTTAAAAAGTTCTATTTAAAAAAAAAAAAACAAAACAAGAAACAAATTTAATTCCAAGAATTCTTTAAAAGACAGACCTATCTTCTAGATGTTTTGAAATCAGAAAAAAAAAAAAAAAAAAAAAAAAAAAAAAAAAAAAGCAAAATAAAAACTCATCCCTGCAGGAGACTGGCCACCATCTCCCTGACTCTTCACTGTAAGGCCACAGACGCCCACCTACTCTGAGCCTGGTCTGCTCACTGATTTGTTACCAAGTGCCATTGAAGTCTACTTCCTGGCTTCCATGTGAGAATTCTACATGCAAGTCCTCTAAATCACTTAAGGTTGAAATAAAACTGTCATTGTAACTAGAGATTGAACTCATTATAAATTACTACATAGATAAATCACATTTTAAATCTGAATACAAAGTACTGCTAATAGCAAAATTAATTCACATGTCACAGACCCACTGAACCACAAAGTAAGGCTACATAACATGACCATTGTATATCACTGAAAAAACCAGATTCTCAGTGTCTCTTCATGCAGTCAAGTCTCAAACCTTCTCAGCGGCATGAATAAGGGCTGTAGTCCCGTTCTTCTGGCGCCCATTCACTTTTGCACCTTTGGTGATAAGGAGTCTCAGAAGGTCATCCTGCCCCCCGGCTGCAGCCAACATCACCAGTGTCATCCCACTAGAATCCTGTGCGTTCATTGAGAAACCATGTAGGCTTTCATCAGAAACATTTTAAAAGCAAGTCTCTGATGTCAAGACATTTCAATGAGAAATCACTAATGTACATTGATTTAAACATCCACTTAGGTTAGGATGCTTACTAAAATAGCCTAACAGATAATCTTTCAGACTTTTTGTACATGTGCACAGGGGGGAGGTGTGTGTGTATATTCATGCACATGCATATAGAGGCCATTGTTTTCTTCAAATGCTTGCCACCTTAATTTTTTAAGGTTTGTTTTTATTATTATTATTATTTTGGTTTTTTGAGACACGGTCTCTCTGTATTGTTTTGGAGCCTGTCCTGGAACTGACTCTGTAGACTAGGCTGGCCTCGAACTCATAGAGATCCGCCTGTCTCTGCCTCCCGAGTGCTGGGATTAAGGGTGTGCACCACCAATACCCAGCTCGTTTTTATTATTTTTAATTATGTATTATGTCTGTGTATCTCTGCTGGGGTATGTGCATATAAGTCCAGAAGACATCAGATCCACTGGAACTGTAGTTACAAGCTATTGTAAGCCACCTATGTGCTGAGAACTGAAATGCAGTTCTCTACAAATACACTCAATCACTGAGCTCTCTCTCCAGCCCCTCTCCACCTTACTTTTTTGAAATAAGGTTTCTCATCAAATTCAAAACTCATTAATTCAGCTACACTGACTGGCCAGCAAGCCCAAGAGATATACCTATCTATACCTCCCAGATAGGTGCTGATGACCCAGTTCTTTATGTATGTGTCAGGAATTCACACTCAGGTCCTTCATGCTTGTGTGGCAAGCTCTTATCTGACTGAGCCTTATTCGCAGCCCTAGAATTTTAACAATGTGTGTGTATGTGATGTGCATGACATGTGTGGGCACAAGGATTGTGTATAGGTAGAGATCAGAGGCCAAACTAGGCCCTTGCCTTTCACCTCATTAAGAGCAAGGCTGGTTCTTGTGCACTACTGCATACAGTAGAATTTCTCCAGTCTCTACCTCCTATTCTGCCTTAGGAGCACTGGGATCACAGATGCAAGCTACTGAACCTGGCTTTATGTTTATTCTGGGGATTCAAACTCAGGTCCTCACACTTAATGGCAACAAGCCTTTTACACATTAAGCCACCCCCCTAGAATTTTAGAAAGATAAAGGCTGCTATCAGGCATGGTGGTGCACCTTTAATACCAACTCTCAAGGCAGAGGCAAGTGGACCTCTGAGTTTCAGGCCTGTGAGAGATATACAGTGAGATCCTGTTTCAAAAAATTAAAATAAATGTTGCCATTAAATTTTACAACCACCCAGTATAAGCAAGCAAGTATAGTGGCTCATGCACTTGGAAGGCAGAGGCAGAAGGAATTCTCCAAGTTTGTAGCCAACCTGAACTACATACACATTAAATTTTAGTGGGGGCAGAGATTAAGGGGCTACAGAGATGGCTCAGTGGTTAAGAGCACTTGTTGCTCTTATGGAAGACTCATTTCAATTTCTAGCATCCACATGGCAACTCACAACTATCTGACTCCTCTTGTAGCTCTGCAGGCTCCTATATGCACATGATGCACAGCCACACACATGAAAATTGAATAAGGCCTGGAGAGATGCCTCAGTAAGCAGATGCATTGGCTGCTCTTTCTGAGATCTTGAGTGCAATCCCCAGCACCCAGACAGCATCTAACAACTATCTATAACTGTAATCCCCGGGGATCTGATACCCTCTTTTGGTGTACAGGCATACATGCAGACAAAACACCCATATATATAAAAAATATAAATAAACCTTTTCAAAAATTAAACAAACTCACTGTAATAAATTCTATAAAGTTTTCTTTCTTTTTTTTTTTGGGTGTGTGTGTTTTTGGTTTTGCGAGACAGGGTTTCTCTGTGTAGCCTTGGCTGTCCTGTAACTCACTCTGTAGACCAGGCTGCCAAGTTTTCTTGATATAAAAAGAATGGCAAATTTTGAGCAGATGATCAGTTCTCTACCTATAAAATCCAAAGCACTATTTAAAATGATCAAGTAAAGAATTCCACTAAGTGAGTGTTGTCACTCACACCATTCAGGAGGTAAAGGTAGGAGGATAAGGTATTGGTTATATAGCCTGTCTACATGGCCCTGGCTCCCCCACCCCCCAAAAAATCCTTTTAAGTGACTGAAGGCTACCTATACATACACTTCCCCCACCAACAAATAAAGATTAAAAAAATTTTAAAAGATCCCTCCCCCAAAAGAAAATCAATAAAAAATTGTTAGTAAGGTTGGGTGGTGGTGGTACACACTTTTAATACCAGAACTTGGGAAGCAGAGGCACAAAGATCTCTGTGAGTTTGAGGACTGCCTGGACTACTAGTTACACAGAGAACCCTGTGTTGAATAAAAAAAAAATTAAAAAATTGTTAAAAAAAAGGTTTTAAAAATTAAAAACATTCTATTAAAGCAAAAATCCTTATTAGACTATAATCATACAATCTCTGTCTAAAGATGAGACACTTAAAAGTCATAAAATACATCAATAGATGTACCTATATAAATGTGTTTTAGGCAGGTGTACGTGCAAAACTTAGGCAAGACAATTATCACAAGTTCAAGGCTAGTATAATGAGACTATTTCAAAAGAAGAAAAAGAAAAAAATTCTCAACGGACAGTAGTGGCCCACACCTTTAGTCCCAGCACTCAGGAGGCAGAGGCAGGCAGATCTCTGTAAGTTCGAGACCAGCCTGGTCTACAAGAACTAGTTCCAGGACAGCCTCCAAAGCTACAGAGAAGCCCTGTCTCAAAAAACCAAAAAAAGAAAAAGGAAAAGAAAAAAAATTCTCCACACAATTCAGGTCTCACCTAAAAACCAGAGGGGGAAGAAAAAACTCTAATATGCTTCCATGTAAAAACAAAAACAAAAGCTTACACACGTTGGTATGATTGTCAGATCTCTAAGTTTGAGGCCAACTTAGTTTACAGAATGAGTTTCACTGGTAAACAGAGAAACCCTGTTTTGAAAAGCAAAAAAAAAAAAAAAAAAAAAAAAAAAAAAAAAAAAAAAAGTAATTAATATACTACTTAAACCAGTCATTTTAGAGGGCCAGAATTTCAGGGATTCTAATGTAAATTTATACAAGTCTGTAGTGGTCCACGTATTTATTTTTCTATGAAAATAACTGAACTACCATATCATGCCAGAACTATTTTCCATGCTTCTTTGCGAGAGCCCACACTCCCAAAACATAGTACCTCTTGATCTAAGTTGTATTCTTCATTTGAATTCAGGGCAACCTTCACAGCAATATAATCTCCATTTTTCACAGCATCCCTCAACAAATCTATAATGAAAAGAAAAGTGCATTAGATTTTATAAATCTAGATTTCTGGAAGAGCCAAATAATTTGCAAATTACTCACTACTTGGAATTGTATTTGTTGTGGTAAAGGTCTCATCTTCCCCATCAAGATGCTTTTGAAAATCTTCTAATTTCATCCACTCCAACTGCAGATCCATGCCCAAACTCAAAATCTGTTGCCGGCCATCTGGAATACATAAAGGCATCATTAACACATCTTATGCAGTACTATTAAAAAGCACAAGAAAAACTCACAAAACCGCAAGACTGATTATTAAACTTGTCACATTTTAAACAAACTTTTATGTATACTGCATCTAAATGTTATTTATTATTCATTTTACTGGGGGTGGGGGGTCTAAACAGGGTTTCTCTTTGTAGCCTGGCTGTCCTGGAACTCTACAGACTAGGATGGCTTCAAACTCAAGAGATCTACCTGCATCTGCCTCTCCAGTGCTGGGATTAAAGGCAAACAAACAAACAAATCTAAAATAGCAAATACAAATCACTGCTATGATGTTTCCCTTCCTACTATAAACCAAATGGTCCTACAGGGCAACTAGGCCGCATCTCATGTCTACTGAGTGTCTATTCCCACAGCTAATGGTCTTCAGACTCCCAAATACTAGAATGCACATGTTCAACCCTTACACTGTAATACATGCCTGATCTGCATACTCTACATGTTACTTTAATAAAATGAAAGCCAGAGCACAGACTGGTGTCTCATACCTAGAATCCCAGCACTTAAGAGGCTCAGGCAGTAGGACCATCTATGGTAAGCTTAACCTGGGCTTCAGTGTCAGACTGTCAAGAAACAACAAAACCCAGCTAGCCAGGTATGGTACCAAATACTTAATAATCCCATATTCAGGAGGCAAAAGTAGGATTGCCACAGGTTTGAGGCTAACCTAGTCTACAGTGAGTTCTAGGCAAGTCAGAGCAATATAGCAAGACATTGTCTTTAAGGAAAAAAAGACAAGGAAAACAAAACAAAACAAAACAAAACAAAAAGATGCAAAATATTTGATGGCAAGAATAGGATTTCTTTGGGAGGCAGAGGCAGGCGGATCTCTGTGAGTTCGAGACCAGCCTGATCTCCAGAGCGAATGCCAGGATAGGCTCCAACGCTACACAGAGAAACCCTGTCTGAAAAACCAAAAACCAACCAACCAACCAAACAAACAAACCCAAACAAACAAACAAACAAAAGAATAGGATTTCTTTTCCCCTTAAAAATCAACTTTATACAGGTTAGAAAGATAACCTTTTGGTTCTGTATCCCAGCTGCATAGCTTTGAGCAAATCAAATGATTCTGAATAAGGAGCAGTGGTTATACATAGAGCAGCTGATATTACAAGCTCATCTTTATAACATATTCATAACAATTAATTTACTTCACAATTACACTAACCTGTGTAAGGGAACAAGTCCCAGCTAGGATAGGCTTAAAGTAGCTTTGAGAATTATCAGACACAACACAAAGTGAGAGGCCTAGTTTCAGTACACAGTCAGCTCTCAGTCCACAACAGAATCCTTTATTCCTATCATAGGAAGGAATGTCAGTCACTGCAGTGGGAGAAACTGAACAGGATAGATGAAGGTCCATGGAAGCCAAACTTAACACTATCAGCTTACTGTAATTACGAGAGCTTGGCTACAGCAGTTACTTAGCTTACGCTGTGGCTCAGTTCATCTAAACACTTCTCATTTCTACCCCATGCTCAAAGCTACTTCTGGACCTAAAGACTTAACTTTCTCTATTTTTAATAAAGAGATAAGCCAGGCAGCTGTACCATACACCTCTAATCACAGCACTTGGGAGGCAGCGGCAGGCAGATCTGTGAATTCCAAACAGCCAGGTTAACACAGAGAAACCCTGTTTTGAAAAACAAAAACAAAGAGAAAACAAACCTTGAGATATAATACCAAATAACTAATGCACACTGAAGATAAACAACAATCCATGTGCAACCATACCTGGCTGCTATTTATGGTGCTATCTACATTGGGAGTCTAGGTCAGAATCTGAATTGATCATACCCTTTGTAGATTAGGTGGTGACAATCTATCCTAACCCTCTTAAATGACAGCTTTGATGACTTTAATACATTACCCTTATAACAATTTTTACACTTTTTGGGGTGAGGGAGTGAGTGAAGGACACATGCCATAGCACAGAGTAGAAGTCATCAGTCTGTGTTCTCCTTTATAATGCAAGCCCTGGACACCAAACTCAGGTTATCAGGCTTGATGACAAGCAATTTACTTGCTGAACCATTTTGTTGGCATCTCTTTTTCTTTTGTATTAAGAATCTTGAGGACTGGAGAGATGGATCAGCAGTTAAAAGCGTTGGCGGATGCTTCTTCAGAGGATTTTGATTCCTGGCATCCACATTGTAACCCATAACTTCCTGGAACTCCAGTCACACATGATGCACAGACATACATGAAGGCAAAACACCCATACACATAAAAATACTTTTTAAAAAAGTCTTTGGAGATAATAAGATGGCTCAGCAGATAAGCCAGTTGCTTAGCAAGCCACCTGAGTTCTGTCCCTAACCCCATGGTGGAAGGAGAAACACCACTCCTAGAAGCTGTCCCCTGGCTTGCACACATGTGCAGTGGTAAATGACTGTGTGCATGGTGTTTTCACAGTCTTCCCCTAACCCAAGATCAGAACTTAGCCCCATGACTACCAGCATTTAAAGTCTCCCTATTCTAGTAAGAATTTGATTTCTCAAGAGTTTGTGTTTGTGGATAATCTATTATCCTGAAAGAGTGACCAAGAGCTTGTTTGTTCTATCAGCATAAGTCTGTAATGTCTGTCCCCTTTTCTCCACAACACAGCTATGCATGAGTCTGACTGAAGATTCTGTTGTACTAATAGAATCTTCCTAATGCCAATATGTATGTATGTATGTATATACGTACATACACGTACACACACACACACACACACACACACACACACACACACTCACGCGCGCGCACGCCCATTTTGCTTGAATGTATGTCTGTCACATGCATGTAATACCATCAGAGGCCAGAAGGTGTAAGATCCCATGGAACTGGAGTTACTGATGGTTGTGAGCAGTCAAGTGGTTGCTGGGAATTGAACCTGAGTCCTCTGCAGGAGCAACCATGTCTCCAGCTCAACGGCTACAGACTTTGATCAATACTGACATAATTGGATTTGGCTTGAGTCTTCCACATAAATCTTTTTGTTTGTTTGTTTGTTTTTCTAGAAAGGGTTTCTCTGTGGCTTTTGGAAGCTGTCCTGGAACTAGCTCCTATAGACCAGGCTGTCCTCAAATTCATAGAGATCCACCTGCCTCTGCCTCCTGAGTGCTGGGATTAAAGGCGTGGCACCCACCACCAGCTGGCTTTTTTTTTAGAAAATTATTGTTTTTGTAGTGTTGAGGATGTAAACTAGGGCCCTAAACTTTGTCACTGAGCTAGATTTCTAGCCAGTGCTAGGAGGTTTGATTCTAACTAGATGAAGGCTATAAAGCCTGAAGTAAATGTTTTTCTATTAATAAAAATGGCAAACCTTTTAATAGCTTCCTTGCAGTGCTAGAGATCAAACCCAGGTCTTCACATAAGCTGGGCAAGCAGATTTTAGTGACTTCCAAGAGATATTTTACAATTTTCTCCATACAGATCTTAAGCTATTATCTCTTAAAATATTCTTAGCAATCTTTTAGGTATTAAATGTTGTTTGGAAGCTATAGGAATGGTGATAAACTTGGGAGGCTAACATAGGATTAGGAATTTGAAGCACATCATCTACTGTTCTAACACTTAGGGGTAGAGATAAGAGGATCCTGAGTGCACAGCTACATGTCCTCAAACTCCCTATGTAACTGAGGGATAACCTTGAATTCTCAGTCCTCTTGCCACTATCTACTGAAGGCTTGTGTCACCATGCATAGTTTTTATCTGATCATTTTTGGAATGCATCTCAGATAAAAAATTAAGCTGGAAAATAAAAATATAGTAAGTGTATTACAAGAACTTAGAAAATATGCATTTAGATGACAAAGAATGATCTGAATCTTCAATATTAAAAGTTATTCAGACCCAAATGAAATCTTTACTATATTCTGAGAGAAGAGTAGACAATAGGGGGCACACAGCACTCCAAAGCCACTTTATTCAACAATGCAATGCCAAGCAAACTCACCAGAATTCTCATCTGTTTGGCACACACTGTCTGAAACTTCCTGATCGCCTTCTGCAGCAATGTACGCCCATGTGTCAGTCTCATCTCTAGTATTTCTTCTGTCTTTAAGTGAACACTTGTCCTTGTTTTTGGGATCATCTGTAGTTTTACAATCCAAGGGTACTTCTTCTCTTTTCCAATTATTCTCAAGAACATCATTTTTGTCTTCTGTTTTTTTAAATAAATCAAATGCACTTCTGATTTCTTTAAATGCTAGTGCAAATATTAAAGTCCATGGTTAACTGTAACTTGCAAATTTATGTTACAATCAAAAGAAAATCTATTCATACTGAATAAACATGTTTTCTGTAGTTTTACTAATACTTGCATTGTTATAAGGCAAAGATTTACTATCAAAGTCATAAAATCATTTTAATCAGTCTTTTGACTGACTACTCAGTATCCAGAAAGCTGTGACAAAGGTATATTCAATCTGCTTGAGTAGCTTTTTCTTGGGGGTGGAAGGGAGGATTTCCCTGTGCATTCTGGAAACACTTCAACACTGCACCAGACCAGATCCTTCATCTTTTACACCAATTTCAAGTGCATTTTACTTTGGCCTTAAGAGAAACTACTATTTATTTTATGTATGTGGAGTACTGTCTGGTTTCCAATATCCCTTCTAGCAAAAAAACTATGTAACCAGCACTTAGCCCTTCCAAATTGCTTTATGTATTTTTTTCCTACCACACCCCACATCCATTTTTGGTACTCAGGATAGAACCCAGGACCCTGCATGCTAAACACACTCCCCCACTAATCTAATCAGTTTTTCTCCCATTTCTTTTTTAGTTCAAAGCTGGAGGAATTTGGTAGCTTTATCAGGTACATGGTCAGTGCTCTCAACACCACGCTCTTTTCCCCATTCAGCACAGGCCTTTGTCAGGAGGAAAGGTGGGGTGTGACTAGCATCACTAAGATTCCTTCCTTCAGTAGTCCTTTATCGCAACCACAGAAGAGTTCAGAACACCTAATCAGCAGCATTCACCCTGGATATCTTGCTCAGATATAATTTGAGAGTATCTGACTCTCCAACAAATAGATGTAGTCCTTATGTTACTTTATGTATGAGCCACTAAGATACATGGCATTACTACTGCCATGATAAAATCTACTTTTACAACTGGAGAGATGCAGCTAAGTAAGCACTTGCTTAGCATGAATAAGACCTTCAGTTCCACCTCCAACCTGAGGAGGAAAAGGTGTGTTGCTGGCCAGGTATGGCAGTGTACCTCTTTAATCCCAGATGCAGAGACAGGTAGGCAGGGCTCTGTTAAGTTTGAGACCAGCGTCAAAAAAAACCAACACACCTGAAGTCAGGAAAGCTGAAGAAATGGTACAGCATTTAAGAAGGCCTGTTGTGTAATCATGAGATTGGAGTTCAAATCCCCCAAATAAAAAAGCCAGACATGCTGTGAGTGACTGAAACTCTAGGACTATGTGGGGTGTGGACAAGTGGATTGCCAGGGCTTGCTGACTGGCAACTCACCCCCAGACCCAGTGAAGGTAGACCCTGGCTCAAGGGTAGGTAAGGTGGAAAGTAACAGCAGTAACCCCATGTCCTCCTCTGGCCTCTTGAGTGCACAGGGCAAACGCCCACACACCTGCCTATACCACATACATATACACCAAACAATAGAGAACTCCCCAATGCCCCAAATTAAATATGAGTATCAATATGAAGCCACAAGTAGAAAATTTCACTCTTAATTTCATGTTAGACACAAAAACACTGGAAAACTAAATGAAAAATCAGAAAAATTTGTTTCAAATATTCCAGGGAAGGGAACGCTCAACATTTATTTATTTGTTTGTTTGTTTGTTGTTTTTCGGGGCAGGGTTTCTCTATGTAGCTTTGTAGACCAGGCTGGCCTTGAATGCACAGAGATCCATCTGCCTCTTGTGTGCTGGTATCAAAGGCCTGCACCAACACCATCCAGCAATTAATAATTTCTTTTTACACTTACATTTTAATCCCTTTGGCTCTTTTCGGCATTTTTCTTCTTTGTCCAAATCATACTTTTTCTGGTATTTTTCTTTGGATTCATTTTTTTTGGTGTCTTTCTCCTAGGGAAAGATGAATACAAAACCCAAAACAAGAATAGATAAAAAATTTGAATACTGTATATTTATTTACAAACCAAAATATTCAAGCATCATGTCTGTCTACAAACACTTGAACACATTGTTGCTGATTATTCAATTTTTCTCCACTGCTCCTCAAATCAAGATTCAGACATGGTAACAAAATCAAACTCAAAACCTAATACCCATTTCCCCATTTTAAGAATTTATTATTTAAAATGTTTGAGCATAGCATGGCAATGAAAACCTTTATTCCCAGCATTAGGGAGGCTGGGATCTACATGAATTCAAGACCAGCTTGGTTTATGTAGCAAGACCTAGCCTCAAATAAATTAACAAACAAAAAACAAAAAAAAACCATGAATATGATCAAAGTTCACTATATACATGTATGAAAATGTCATTGTAATATCCATTCTTTTGTATAATAAAAACTAAATTGCTACAAAATCAAACTCTATAAAAAACCTCAACCAGGAAGTGGTGGCACATGCCTTTAATCCCAGCACTCAGGATGCAGAGGCAGGTGGATCTCTATGAGTTCGAAACCAATCTGGTCTACAGAGCGAGTTCCAGGACAACCAGGGCTGCTACTCAGAGAAACAGTGTCTTGAAAAGCCGAAACCAAAAAAAAAAAAAAAAAAAAAAAACCAACCAACCAACCAAAAAAAACCTTCACCTTGGGTTGCAGCGATGGTTTGGAGGTTAACGGCATTTGGTGCTCTTATAAAGGACCTGGATTCAGTTCCCAGCACCCATGAATTAACTCCAGTTACAGGGGATTTGATGCCCCTTTCTGGACTTTGCAGGCACACACACACACACACAACGTAGACAAAATATTCCTAAAAATAAAACTAAAAAAAAAAAAAAATCCCACTTTTTTTTTTTTTAAAGATTTTATTTATTTATTATGTACAACATTCTGCTTCCATGTATATCTGCACACCAGAAGAGGGCACTTGATCTCATAAGGGATGGTTGTGAGCCACCATGTGGTTGCTGAGAATTGAACTCAGGACCTCTGGAAGAGCAGCCGGTGCTCTTAACCTCTGAGCCATCTCTCCAGCCCAAAAATCCCACTTTCATTAAGCAACCATAACTCCTTCATTTCTCTACATTCCCCTGTTTCTTGGTAAGCATTACAGATAACGCTTTTGCTTTATTTGCATTGTATGTAAGTATGTTTGTTTTCACTATCACATTTTCTGAAGTTTTCCTTCTGGTACAGACCTTATATTTCAATTGACTATTACAGTCCCCAGTACTTTCTGAACCATTTTCCTCATGGCTAGAAAAAAATTTTTTTAAAAGATGTATTTATTTATTATTATATACAGTGTTCTATCTGCATGTATGCCTGTATGTCAGAAGACAGCACCAGATCTCATAAGGGATGGTTGTGAGCCACCATGTAGTTGCTGGGAATTGAACTCAGGACCTCTGAGAGTGCCAGTGCCAATTAAGAGCCAGTGCTCTTAATTGCTGAGCCATCTCTCCAGCCCATGGCTAGACAATCTTAACAGTTTTGTTGTTGTTGTTGTTGTTTTTTAAACTAAGGATAATACTACCACAAATAATTCTTTAAAGTTTCTCCAGACAGAGTCTTGCTATAATATAGCCCAGGCTGGTGTCAAATTCCCAATCCCTCTGCTTCAGCTCCCCAAGTTCTCAGGTTACAGATATGTACCTGCAAACAGGACTTACTATCTCACTATAGACCACAGCTTCAATTATGCCGTCACTTAATGCAAATGCCAGGGGAGCAAGAAATTTTACAACAAAAACACATTTCTAAATGTTCAACAACCAAAAATTAGCTCAAGCTCAAATGCACCACCACACAATGTCAATCCTGCAAGATTTTTATACTCAATTCTATCTATGATTTTACTGTAAAAACATCTGTTCTTATAATCGTTCAGTTGAGAGTGCTTGCCTAGCATGCACAATGACCTTGGTTCAAGCCCCAGTGTTACATAAACTGGCAATAATATACATGCCTACAATGGAGGATGAAAGAGAATCAGTTCAAAGAAGGTCATCCTCAGCCTTGCAGCCAGCTCATTCTAGACCAGCCTTACACCTTGTTTCATAATCTAATCTTCTGGCTTGAGATCAGAACTTCAAAAAAACAGTTCTGAAATGGCCCTAAATTATTTGCTATTTCGTATTACATATTTGTGTAAGGGGAGATCTTCCTCATCAACAATTATAAAATCAAGATAAGAATCAATTCCCCCAAAAATGCATCCTGCAGTATCAAATATTCAACCAAGATTTAAATTTTTATATTAAAATAAGCATATTCATTAGTGTGTTAATTTATATACTAAATGCTAAAAGTATATGAATACCAGAGATTGTTTTTTGAAGTAAATTTATGATTTGTATTATCTACTTTATATGTAAGGATCAAGCATGGAAAAAGGCGGTGTAGTGCATGCCTTTAATCCCAGCTCTTGGGAAGCAGAAGCAGAGGCAGGCGATTCTTTTTTTCTTTTTTTGGATTTTCGAGACAGGGTTTCTCTGTGGCTTTGGAGGCTGTCCTGGAACTAGCTCTTGTAGACCAGGCTGGTCTCAAACTCACAGAGATCCACCTGCCTCTGCCTCCCGAGTGCTGGGATTAAAAGGCGTGCGCCACTATCGCCAGACCTCAGCAGCAACCTATACTACAGAGCAAGTTCCAGAACAGCCAAGAGATGTTACATTTTGTCTCAAAGAGTGGGAAAAGAAATAGTTTCCCCTCCCTTTAAAATGATTAAGATAAATTATCAAAACCAAGAATAATGAAAAGAAACATCTTTTTAAAAGGTTTTTTTTTTTTTTTTTGGTTTTTTGAGACAGGGTTTCTCTGTGTAGCTTTGGAGCCTATCCTGGCACTCGCTCTGGAGACGGGCCTGCCTCTGCCTCCCAAGTGCTGGGATTAAAGGCGTGAGCCACCAATGCCTGGCTAAAATGGTTCTTGACAGATATTTTCATTATTTTGAAAACTTCTACTTAAAAACATAAAAGTAAGGGGCTGGAGAGATGGCTCAGTGGTTAAGAAGCACTGATTGCTCTTCCAGAAGTCCTGAGTTCAATTCCCAGCAACCACATGGTGCCCTCTTCTGGTGTGCAGGCATATATGGGGGCATATATTATACATAATAAATCTTAAAAAAAAAACCAACAATATAAAAGTAAATTATTACAATATTGGGATAAAATATAATTTATTTGTTTGTTTTGGTTTCTCTGTAACTTTGGAGGCAGTCTTGGAGCATGCTCAGTAGACCAAGCTGAGAGATTCACATGCCTCTCCTGAGTGCTGGAATCAAAGGCATGCAGTACCGGCTTCCCAGCAAAATATATATATTTTTTAATAATTGAAAAGCTTGTAATAATAATGTGCTGTGTACTTTTTTTTCTTTCTGTACTTAAAATAACTGTGAAAAACATACATGGAGAGATGACTCCGTGGTTAAGACTGCTCACTGCTCTTACAAGACCACAGCTCAGTCCCCAGCATCCGCATATTCTGGTGGCTCACAATTGCTTGTAACTCTAGCTTGGGAGTTACAGTTGTGAGTGCTGGGAACTGAACCAGGGCCTTTTGGAAGAGTAGCCAGTACTCTTAACCACAGAGCCATCTCTCTAGCCCCCTCAAATATTTTTAAAAGAGAACACATACACACACCCCAAAATGAAATTAAGTAAACTGAAGCTAATAGGTTTGTCTATACAAATGCTACACAACATCTGAATACCTCTATAAAAAAAATTTTTGTCATGTTTGGTAAAAGAAAATAAAGTGATGCCAGGCAGTAGTGGCACACGCCTTTAATCCCAGCACTCAGCAGGCAGAGGCAGGCAGATCTCTGTGAGTTGGAGGCCAGCCTGATCTACTGAGTGAGTTCCAGGCCAGCAAGGCTGTTAAACAGAGAAACCCTGTCTCAAAGAAACCAAAAACCAAACCAAACCAACAAAACCCACCTCCTACCACCACACCCCCCCAAAAAAAGGAAAAAAAAAGGCTAAAACTAAGATATAAACTTTGGGTTTGAGTGCCTGAGGATCTGAGCACATGCAGCTGTCCTCAGTGACACCACATTCAATAATTACCTGAGGAATTACACTTTACTCTAGTCTGAAAGTTTCTGACCATACAATACCCAGTAGTAATCTGTACCAATTATTTTTGTACTCTACAAGTTCTCTACTACCCTTACCTCCTCTGCCGAGTCAGAGGATCTTAGGCCCTTCTCTTCCCCACTCAGCCTCGAACTTTTCGGAGCCTGGATAGACATAGGTGATGGTAACCTACTTAACTCTAGGTTATTTCTGCTCTTGTCTTGGTATCTTTGCTTTTTAGGTATCATCTTCCTTTCTAAAAAGGTGTCCATGTTCTCTAGCTTCTTGATTTCTTTTGTTTCATCAAATATCCTTGGCTTTTTCTTCTTCCTTCTAACTCGGGCCCCAGCATCCTCGTCAGTACTTACAAGGTCATCCAAATGTTTCTCAAAAATACCCTCTTGCACTGTATCCTGTCCTGCCTTATCTTTTACCGTTCTTATCTTCTGCTTCTCTTCTTTGTTGTCAGAAACAAAGTCTTCCCCATCATCCTCTGGGGAGAGGGACTCATTAGGTACAGGTGACTCAAACTCCAGTGGACATTCAATAGACCTCTCTTTCTTTGTTTTTCGGTTGTCTTTGATATCTTCTCTTATTTTAAACTTTAAATCTCTTATTTCAGCTCTTTTAGCTTTCTTTAACTCCTTGTTTTCCTTTATTTCATCCTTTTTGAGCTTTTTGGAGTCCTTTAATTCTTCCTTGGCTTCCAAAATTCTTTTCTTTGTCCTTATATCAAAACCTAAATTTTCAGAGGTGCTTTCCAGCTCTGACTTGAACTTATCTTTTAGTTTTCCCAATTTTGCTTTTTTTTTTTTCAGATCATCTGGACTTTTCTCTTCTTTGCACTTTATTTTTTTCTTTTTCTTCCTCGGTGAAGTATCTTCTTTTGTGTCACTTTGCTGGTCACTATCAAAGTCTGCTTCAAATATGTCATTGCTTAAAGACAGTCTCTATAAAATACAAAAAAAGCTAAAACCATTAACATAATTTCAAGGGTTTTGAGAGGCAGTACTAATGAAATCTAATGAAAACATTTTTAAAGCAGATTTGACTTCTTTAAATTACCTAAATTCAATGTGTGTATCACTTATATTTCTGACTTAGCAAACAGGACTTGGAGGTGATAAATGTCAATTTAAAAAGGAGACACAAGGGCTGGAGAGATGGCTCAGCCGTTAAAGGCTAGGCACACAACCAAAAATATAAAAAGGAGACACAAGAAGAAAAATGTTAGTACTTTCAAGTCATCAAATTGAAACATGAGTTAAAATTAATAGCTTCATATATGATGGACTGTAATTGACTTTTTAAAAGATTTCTTTTGTGTGAACATGCGTGCATATGCATGAAGGCTGCAGTATACATGTAGAAGTCAGAGGACCACCTGAAGAATCTTGTTCTTTCCTTCTACCACGGGAGGACTGAGTTCTCAGCAAGCACCCTTATCTGCTCAACTATCAGTCTCCACCAAAGTTCTTAAACTTGTTATATTTCAGTTAAATGGAGCAAGCACACTAACTACACAGGAATCTTACTGATTTGATTGATTTGTGTTATATGATCTTAAATAGTTCCTACTGAAATGGTTTTCTATTCTAAAAAGAAACTTAAGAATAATAATATTTAGCCAGGCACAGTGGTATATGCCTTTCTTTAATCCCAGCATTCGGGATTCAGAGGCAGGCAGATCTCTGAGTTCAAGGCCAGCCTGGTCAACAAAGTGAGTTCTAGGACAGCCAGAGCTAAACATAGAAAGCCTGTCTTGAAAAACCAAAAAAAGAAAGAATTCTTTAACTAGCAGAAAAGGTTAAAGACAGACTAAATATGAACATATGAATTATCTAAGAATATTGTGAATTAGAATAAAATAAGCAAAAATTTATGGCAATAATCTCTACATATAATGAATAGTTGTTCACATTATAGGCAAATATGAAATTATGATATGTCTTTGTGTTCCTTCACTTTTATGTTTATCACTCCTGCTCCTCAACATGATGCTGGTGCTTGAATCCAGGGCCTGACACATGCCAGGCAGGTGCTGAACCATTGAATACATCCTTCTCTTTTGTCCTTGAGCTGGGGTCACATTATACAGCCCTGGCTGGCCTTGACTTTCCCAACTGTCCCAAGTATTGGAATTACAAATATGCCCCATCTTATTAGCTAACATTCATGTCTACTATAATTTAAATGCTGAATGTACCCCAAAGGTCCATGTGTTAGAGGCTTGGTCCCTGGGGAGGCACTAATGGGAGGTGGTAAACTCGTAGGGAGGTAACATGACACCAAAGAGGATTGGGGACCCTAGTTTCTTCTATGCTTCCTAGCTTATGAAAACAGGGAGCTTACGGTACTTTGGTGCTCCGAATCAGAGACATCCACAGAGGTAAACTAACACCTCAGACATCCACAGAGGTAAGCTAACACTTCTACAACTGTAAGGCAAAATAATCTTATTTTTAAGTTATGGTAAGTGTTACTATTCAGGCATCTGTACTGGCTTGCCCTTAGGTTCCTGACAGGATATGTCCTCAGCTGCAGCCACTAAGTGCACCTGTGCACATTCACTACATTCCCTTTTAAAAGGTGGACCTTGCCAACCTCCCCTCTATCCCTCTCTTCCCCTCTCTCCTCCCTCCCCCACCTTCTCTCTCTCTCTCTCTCTCTCTCTGTGTGTCCCATGCTACCCCCCTTTCCTCTTTTGCTCCTCTTGTCCCCAGAGGTTGGTCTCTTCCCTCCCCCTCCTTTCCATTCCCTTCCCCCAATAAAAAAACCTCTTCATGTGAACTCTGTCACATGGCGGCATGGCGTTTTTTCTCTCTGGCACCACTTTTTAAATTACAACAGATGGTATTTCATTACAGTGTAAGCTAACACAACACAAAAACTACACTTGTCTGGCAAATACAATTACAGGTTGGAAAAGGAAAAGTTGAGCAAAATCAGCAGAAGCAGTCTGTGAGGTCAAATCAGTAACATGGAATTCACAATAGAAATAGTGAACATCATATTTTTTCATAAATTATTTACTATACATATTGTCTATAAACAAAATTACGAGCATCAAACCAAAAAAGTATAAGATAAAACTTGATACCTGAATATCTTTCTTGATTGCTTTAGCTTTGTTCTCGGCAACTTTCTTCCTAAATTCAAGAAGAACTTCTTTACAGTCCTCCAGATGAATCTCAGGCTCCCAGGTATCATCATCAGACGTATATCCTTTCCATCGAACTTTATAAAGGTTCTTACCCTGTAGTACAAATTAAAAATGGATGTATTGCCGATTAAAATTTCAAAACCATTCAACTGCTAAGAATATGAGAACTTGAAAACTGCATCAAAATGAAAATTAACATCTTATTTAGTATGACTATTCATCATTTGAGGCCCACAGTAGCTTAAGAAAAAAACAACTTCCATTAACTTTTTTTTTTAAGAAACAAAAACTTTTCAGGCAGTGGTGGCTCATGCCTTTAATCCCAGCACTCGGGAGGCAGAGGCAGGTGGATCTCTGTGAGTTCGAGACCAGCCTGGTCTACAAGAGCTAGTTCCAGGACAGCCTCCAAAGCCTGTCTTAAAAAACAAAAAACAACAACAACAACAAAAAACAAAGACTTAGCCAGGTTGTGTTGGCTCATGCCTTTAATCCCAGAAGGGGGATTAATCTCAGCAGAGGTGGATGGATCTCTTTGAATTCAAGGCCAGCATGGTCTAAAGAGTGAGTTCTAGGACAGCCAGGGCTACACAGAGAAACCCTGTCTCAAAAAACCAAAATAAATAAATAAATAAAAATAAATTATAAAGCAATGTATACTTATTTTATAGCAATGAAAAATAAAAGGCAAGTCACTCAACAATGATTTTTAGTAACTGAAGATTATAAGCAACAGTGTTTAGAATTTAAAAACGATGATAAAGCAGTGGTACACTTGTACTTCTTTGACAATGTTAATAAATCCTCAAAGAGGAGATCGGTGACATTTTAAGAGGAGGTTGGGAGCAGCAAGATGGCTTAGCAGGTAAAGGTGCTTCTGGCATATACCTGAGTTAAGAGCCCCAGACTGACTCACAACAAAATGGCAGCTGGGAGCTGGAGACATAGCTTAACAGTTTGATCTTAAGTGCTTATTCTATCTGTAGTCTTCAGATTCAGCACTTTGCTGCTCTTGCTCTTTTCAAGACTAGAATCTGGTTACCAGCACCAAAAGGCAGCTCACTGTCATCAGCAGCTCACTCCTGCCAGCAGTTCCAGGGAATTTGCTGCCCTATTTATTCTGGTCTCCACATACACATAAAATAAATGATAAATCTTGTAAAATAAAAGCAAGTAAGGTTTGCTGCTGAGTATGGTGGCACACACACACACACAACCCTTTGAGAAGCAGCAGAGGAAACAGATGTAGAGTCTGAGGCAAGTCTATGTTTCATAGTAAATTTCAGGCCATCCCGGGCTACATTGTGAGAGCTTCTTCTCATAAAAAAGGAAAAAGCAAGCATATGCACTTACTGTTCTTGCAGAGGACCTGGACCTAGGTTTGATTCCCAGCACCAACATGGAGGCCCACAACTGCCTGTAATTCCAATCTTAGAGGATCCAACACACTTTTCTGACCTCTCTAAACACAAGGCACACAAGTGGAGCACATACATATACTCAGGCAAAACACACACAAAAAATAAAAATCTAAGAGAAAAAAAAAACACATACACAAAATAGGCATGTAGCTCAAACAGATCTAATAATGCAGGGCTCACAAAATGCTTTGCAAAATGTCACACACTGTCTAAATATTTCAGTAGCTTAAATCTTTACAACAGCCTATGAAGTAGGTACTATAACTCATTCTATAGTTGAATCTGAAGACTACAAATAGAATAAGCACTTAAGATCAAAGAAGTAATCAGTAGCTCAGCTGAAACTCACAGGAGTTTTAAATTTATTTATTTGAGACAGGGTCTTCACTATGTAGTTCTGACTGTCCTGAACTCCCTATGTAGACCAGAATAACCTCAAACTCACAGACACCTGCCTGCCCTTGTCTCCTGAGTGCTGGTATTAAAGGGTGTGCCACATACCAAACTTGGATATTTTTAAAGATATGGAAGTCACAAATTTGAAAGAGAGCAAGTAGTATTATATAGGAGGGTCTGGAGGGAGAAAAGAAAGGGGGGAAATGGTGCTATTATATTCTCAAAAAATTTACCTCAAAACTGGAGCTAGAAGCTAGAGCAATCATTAAGGCTGTATATTGTTCTTACAAAGGATCCTAGTTTGGTTCCCAGAATCCATATGTAGCCAATTCACATATGTGGGGCACAGTGTAGGTATGAGTTTGCCACAGTTGCAGGTAAACCTCAGAGGACAAACTCAGTCTTGGATCTTGCCTGGTCTTTCAAAACCGTACAGCACTACAACGGAGAGTACAACAGGTCCTCTCCTGTCTCCATCTCCTAGCAGGAACACCAGGATAACGAATGAGCTTTACTTGAGCTCTGGGGATTTGAACTCTGACCCTCTTTCTAGTTCCAAAATGGCCCTGAATTTCAATTATTTAACTCAAGCTTGACAAGAGAAGTTTCCTTTGTCAATAATTGCAGGAGGGTCTCAAGATCTAGGTCAGCCAGGGCTTCAGAGAGAGATCCTACCTCAAAAAACAGGTGGTGTGAGTGGGAGACACAGAGCGAAGCCTGAAGCAAAGCCTTCACGGCTAAGAGAACTGGTTTCTCTTCCAGAAAATTGGGGACCGATTCCTGGCATCCATGTGGCAGCTCAAAACCATCTGTAACTCCAGTTTCAGGGGATCCAATGCTATCTTTTCTGGGCATGCATGTGGTGAACACCCATACACATAAAATAAAAATAAAGTCTAAAAATTTAACCTGTACCGCCGGGCAGTGGTGGCGCAAGCCTTTGAATCCAGCACTCGGGAGGCAGAGGCAGGCAGATCTCTCTGTGAGTTCAAGACCAGCCTTGTCTACAGAGCTAGTTCCAGGACAGCCTCCAAAGCCACAGAGAAACCCTGTCTTGAAAAACCAAACCAAACCAAAACCAAAACCAAAAAAACTCTGTACCATTAGGCCGGCAGTGTAGGAAAACACCTTTAATCCCAGAATCCAGGAACCAGAGGCGGGCAGATTTCTGCGTTTTAAAGCCTTCTACACAGAGAAACCCTGTCTCAAAAAGAAAACAAACAAACAAAAAACCCCAAAACACAAAAAGGGGCCTCTTAGAGAAAAATCTATCATCAAGCCAACATAGTAAATGGTAAACAGCAGTTGATAAAATTAACAGACGAAAGACTGCATGTGGCAGGTAGGAAACGACAGAAAATACAACAGAAACAAAACATCGTATAGGCAAGACACTTATCTACAAAAGAAGACTGGCCAATGATATTACTGGACTATATCAGTGACTCAAACATTAATAAAACCACATCGCAGGGACTGGAGAGATGGCTCATGGGACTGGAGAGATGGCTCAGTGGTTAAGAGCATTGGCTGCTTTTCCAGAGGACCCAGGTTCAATTTCCAGCACCCACACGGTAGCTCAATTCCCTTCCACAGGCAGAACAAAACACCAACGCACATTAAAAATAAAAACAAACCACATCCCGGAATAAAAGAGCCCAGGATCTAGAGGGGAAAAGGCAATAGCTTAAGTAGAGGCCCCCACAGAGCACAACTGAGAAAGCAAATTTTCTGCAGGGCTCGGAAAAGGGAAGAAGGAAAGGCATCACAAACAGATGGACCCCGAGACTTGGAGAGTAAGAATTTCTCCTGGGGAACAACAGTCCCAGCAAGAAGGATGTTAAGTGCCTAAGTACGGTGTGCTAAGCCTTTCCTTTCAAACCTTACTCTAAATCTGACTTACAATCACAAAAACGCGCAGAGGAGAGAGAGATGACACCTAGGTTTCAGAAACGTTTACCGTCCCAACCACTCGGTGTGATTTGGGTTTCTTCGTGAGGACGAATGGGAGTTCCTAAATTTAAGCCACGGGGCATTTTCCACTTTTAGAAAATACTGGGACAACGGTGTGGAGAATGGACTAATGCGATGGTTTCCAACAGTCCTTCCAAACGGAGAGCAATGGCCCTAACCGTATATCCCGAACGTCGAAGGCTACATAAGTCCCTCACCAGCTGTCTGGCACCCTACTATTCTCGACATGACCTGACACTGCTTCATCTCCTCTGCCAAAACAACGCTCAAAACTTCCCTACGCATCCATCCTCCACAGAAGCGGCCGGCCAGGGTCCTGTCCGAGATGTCTCTGCGCTCGCCCGACACGTCCGTCCTGCCAGGCAGCTCGGCGTCCCACGCGGATTCGCCCCCACCGTCCCCGCCCCGCCCCGGCTCTCCAGTCGCGTCCTCGCCGCGCAGCCCCCACATACTCCCTCGCACTTCATGTCCAGGATCTTCTCCACCTCGAACACGTCGTCCCCATCCTCCTCGCTATCCCCAAAGGCCTCCGTTCCTTTAGTGGTGGCGTCCTTCTCTTCGCGAGCTACCCCAACTCCTTCTCCTTCGGCCCTGGGAGACCCGACGGTGCTGTCCGGGACTGACATTGCTAGCGCGGCCATACTCATGCTTTCCTCAGCCGCCGCCGCCGCCGCCATCGCGAACGCCCTACAAACCGACGCGGAAAACCGCCGGAGACGGACAGCGAGACAGCCCCATGCGCATGCCGCTCCGCCTTAACCCGCTTCTGCGGCGTGACTCGACCCTGAGCAAAGCCAGCCAATTGTGGGCTCCGAGTGCCGGATTGACACACGTAGTAACCAATCACAAAAGGTGCCCGCCCACCTCGCGCGTCCTAAGGAGCCCACGGGAAGTGGATGGGCGGGTGGAAGGACGGAAGAACGCTACCTAGGGGAAGAGCGGAAGGGGTCTCCAGAGGACAGTGCGAGGGGCGGTGCTAGTGCTTGTCTTCTAGATGCTGAGAAGGGCCTCTGCCTGAGGAGACTGGCTGCTGGCTAACTGGAGAGGCGACTGCGCTGGGCGGGAGACCTTGAGGGTTCTGGGAAAGCGTGCTAACGAGACCTGCCTGCGCGCGGAATAGCTGCCCAAGAGTTTTTACGTATAGTTTGGCTGACTAAACTGTTCTAGGGTGTTAATTAAATATAGCCTATAGAGACGCTTCATTTTAATGAGTAACGTTTAAAGAAAGATAAAGAAAGAATGGGAGCCAGTATGAGGACCTGAGTTTGATTCCCAGGGACCCACGTAGTGAGCAAGAGAATTTCCGAAAAGTTGCCTTCTGTCCTCCACACACATGCCCAATGAAATGAAGAGAGGATTTTGGGGAACTCAAGGTCAACCTACACAGCAAGACGCTGTCTCAAATAATACATAATTCATCAGACTTAAATTATTGGAATGTGAATGTAGTTCAGTGATACAGCGTTTGCCTGCCAGGTGAAGGTTGGAGGTTTGGTCCCAGTAACCAAGTAAGTGAGTGTGTGTGTTAGCATGCATATGGAGGTCAGAGGACAATTCGCAGAAATCAGTTCCTTCCTTCCACCTGTGGGTTCCGAGGGTAGAACTCTGGTTGTCAGGCTTGGCAGTTCGTGGGCTACACGTAATTAACCAGATAATTCACACCTGATACGTCAGACAAGACCATTTTTATGTTCCCAAGTTCCCCTGCTTTTTATTAAATTGAAAATATCAGAGGTGTGGGGTTGATGCTAGAGAAAGGAATAATATTGACGCTATAATGGATTTACTAATAAACTTGCCTCCATTGTGACTGGAAGATAAGTAGTATAATAACCAGGGGTATTAGAAACTCTAGGAAGGAAATCTTTGTGCCAAAATTGAAGTTTTGGGTTGCTGAGGAAGTTTCTGCTAAGGATTTTGCACTAAGTTTTACCTTCAATTAGGCTCCATTCCCACAACAAATGGAGACAACCCTGACTTCCAACTGGCTATTAAACCTCTCCCCTTATTAAAAAACAAACAAAAAATGCCTCTAAGGGGCAGCTCAGTTCCAGAGCCCCGAGTCACGAGTCACGACTATAATTAAGTCCTAGCCTGCCTTTAAGTCCCCTGTGTCCTTATTAGGAGAAGCATGATTCTGTCGGGTGGGCAAGATGACCGTGGGTGACAATCACTGGAAAAGAACAACATTGGTGTATGTACTTAAGAAATAATTCTGACAGTGTCTGTGGTGATACTTTGTTTATGATCTAACAAAGCTTGGCGGAAGATCAGAGGGCAAAGCTAGCCACACGAGTTAGCCATAGAGGCCAGGAGTGGTGGCACACATGTTTAATCCCAGCACTAGGCAGATGAATCTGTTAGTTCAAGGACACCCTGGGCTACTAGAAATTGATCCAGTTTAAAAGAGAAACAGAGCTCACACCAAGGTGATCCCAACACTTGGAGTGATGTACCTTTAATCCCAGCACTAGGGAGGTGGAGACAGGAAGGGATATGGCTGGGCAGAGAGAGGGAAACCCTGTCTTGTAAAAAAAAAAAAAAAAGACTAGTGACTGACTGTTTTACTTCTCTGATATTTCAGCTTTCCCCCCTAATATCTCACTCCAGGTTATTATTATTATTATTATTATTATTATTATTACAGATTAGAATTTATGCTACAAGTATTCTTGCTGTGTAAATCTCCCATCTGCCCAGGTGGCCAGACTTGCAGTCTCCTGTCTCTGTTTAAACTGTTCCAAGTGTGAGCTAGAGCTGGGACCTGAATGAGATGTAAGGATAATAGCACAGGTGGTATGCATAAGCTTAAAAGTTATATAAGCTATTTAAAAAAAAAATTGTTCACAGCTGGCTTTTCTTTGGGTATTATCCAGAGCCAGATTTGTGGGTTTTTGTTTTTGTTTGTTTTTTGAGACAGCGTTTCTCTGTGTAACAGCTCTGGCTATTCTGGAACTAGCTCTGTAGATCAGACCTGCCTCTGCCTCCCAAATGCTGGGATTAAAGGTGTGTGCCACCATTGCCCTGCTGATTTATGCTATTATTCAAGAGCTTTTATTTCCCTTTATTAAATCTAAATGTGTGGAGTGATTTCTCACCAGGGAGACATATTAATTTTAGAACAGGATCACATACCTAGAATCCCAGCCTTCCAAAGGCTGAGGCTGGAGAGTGGAGAA